>NW_026700340.1:0-300000 GCF_030435755.1 Ochotona princeps | reverse complement strand
CTAGGCCCTCAGACTCACTATCACGGCCTGGTGACACTCCACCGCAGTACGGCCTCATTCTCAGTATCCTGGCCCAGTGAACCTCCACCCCGGCCTGGGCCCTCACACTCACTATCCCTGCTTGGAGACCCTCCACCCCAGGCCTGGGCCCTCACACTCACTACCCCGGCCAGGTGACACTTCACCCGCAATTGGGCACTCACACTCACTATTCTGCGCAGTGACCCTCCACACTGGCATGGGCCCTTACACTCAGTAACCCTGCCCAGTGACCCTCCACCCCGGCCCGGGCTGGGCTTTTTCACTATCCCTGCTGGTGACCCTCCAACCCGCCTGGGCCCTCACACTCACTCTCCTGCACGGTGACCCTCCACCCTGGCCAGGTCCTCACACTCACTATCCTGCCAAGTGACCCTCCACCCTTGTCTGGGCCCTTACGCTCACTATCCCGACCTGGTGTCTCTCCATCCAAGGCCTGGGCCCTCACAATCACTATCCCGGCCTGGTGACCCTGCAACCCGGCCTGGGCCCTCAGATTCACTATCATGGCCCACTGAACCTCCACACCAGCCTGGGCACTCACACTCAATATCCTGAGCAGTGACCCTCCACCCAAGCCTGGGCCATTACACTAGGTATCCCTGTCTAGTGACCCTCCACCCCAGCCTGGACCAGGCCCTCACACTCACTATCCCGGCCTGATGACCCTCCACTCCGGGCTTGGGCTCTCTTACTCACTATCCCTGCCAGTTACCGTCCATCCCAGCCTGGGCCCTCACACTCACTATTCTGGCCTGGTGACACACCACCCCGTCCTTGGCCCTCACACTCACTATCCTGTGCAGTGACCCTCCACCCCGGCCTGGGCCCTCACACTCTCTATTACGGCCTGGTGACCCTCCACCACCAATTGGGGACTCACAGTCACTATCCTGAGCAGTGACCCTCCAACCCGGCCGGGGTCCTCACACTCACTATCCTGCCCAGTGACCCTCCACCCATGGCCTGGGCTCTCACACTCACTATCCTGACCTGGTGAATCTCCACCCCGGCCTGGGCCCTCATTCTCACTATTCCAGCCTGGTGACCCTTCACCCCAGGCCTGGGCCCTTACATTAGGTATCACTGCCCAGTGACCGTACACCCCGGCCTTAGCCCTCATTCTCACTATCCCAGCCTGGTGACCCTCTACACTGGCCTGATGGCCCTCACACTCACTATCCTTGCCCAGTGATGCTCCACACTGGCCTGGGCCCTCACATTCACTACCCCGGACTAGTAACCCTCCACCCCCAATTGGGCACTCACCCTCACTGTTCTGGGCAGTGACCCTCCACTCCAGCCCGGGCCCTAATTCTCTCTATCCCTTCTGGTAACCCTAAACTCTGGTAAGTGCCCTCACACTCACTATCCCTGCTGGTGACCCTCCACCCCCAATTGGGGACTCACACTCACGATTCGGCCTGGTTCCATTCCACTCCGGCCTGGGACCTCACACTCACTATCCTGGCCCAGTGACCCTCCACCCAAGCATGGGCCATTAAACTCACTATCCCGGCCTCGTGACCCTCCACCCCGGGACCGGCTTTCTCGCTGACTATCCCTGCCTTAACATTCCACCCCAGCCTCCGCCCTCACACTAACTATTCTGGCCAGCTGAACCTCCACCCCTGCCTAGGCCCTCACACTCAGTATCCCAGTCTGGTGACACTCCACCCCCAAGTGGGCATTCACACGCACTACCCTGGCCTGTTGAACCTCCACCTAGGGCCTGGGCCCTCACATTTACTATCCCTGCCCAGTGAGTCTCCACTCCGGCCTTGGACCTCACACTCACTATTCTGGCCTGGTTACATTCCACCCAGGCACGGGCCCTCACACTCACTATCCCGGCCTGGTGACACTCCTCTCTTGCCTAGTCCCTTACACTCACTATCCATGTGCAGTGTCCTTCTTCCTCGGCCTGGGCCCTCACACTCACTATCCTGCCCAGTGACCCTCCACCCCTGCCTGGGCCCTCACTCCCATTATCCCGACCTGGGGACACTCTACCCCGTCCTGGGCCCTCACACTCAGTATCCCTGCAAAGTGACCCTTTACACCGGCAGGGGCCCTTTACCCACTATCCCTGCCCAGCGACCATCCACACCAGCCTGGGCCCTCACACTCAGTATCCCGGCCTGGGTACCCTCCACCCCGGCATGAGCCCTCACACTCATTATCCCTACAGGTGACCCTCCGCCCTGTCCTGTTGACCCTTCACCACAGCCTTGGCCCTCACTTTCACTATCCCTGCCGATGAACCCTCACCCCCACCTGGGCCATCACACTCACAATCCCTGCTGGTGACCCTCCACACCAGCCTGGCCCCTCACATTCACTATCCCTGCCAGGTGACCCTCCACCCTGGCCCGGGCACTCATTCTCACTATCCCAGCCGATGACCCTCCAACCCGGCCGGGGCCCTAACACTCACTATCCTGCCCAGTGTCCTTCCACCCCGGCTTTGGCCCTCACATTTACTATCCTTGCCCAGTGACCTTCAACCCTGGACCGGGCCCTCAGACTCACTATCCCGGCCTGGTGACCCTACACCCTGGCCTGGGCCCTCATACTCACTATCCTGGCCCAGTCCCATGCACACCGGCCTGGGGGCCCTCACACTCACTATCACGACCTGGTGACCTTCCACACCCTGGCCTAGGCCCTCACACTCACTATCCATGCGCAGTGTCCTTCCTCCTCGGCCCGGGCCCTCACACTCACTATTCCTGCCTGGTCACCCTCCACCCTGGCATGGGCCCTCACACTCACTATCCCAGCCTGGTGACCCTCCATCCCGGCCTGGTGACCCTCCACCACGGCCTAGGCACTCATACTCAGTATCCCTGCCCAGTGACCCTCCACCCAGGCATGGGCCCTTAAACTCATTATCCCGGCCTGGTGACAGCCTACCCCGGGCCGGGACCTCACACTTACTATCCTTGGTGGTGACCTTTCACCCCGGCCCGGGCCCTCATACTCACTATCCTGCCCAGTGACCCTCCACCCCGGCCTGGGCCCTCATACTCACTATCCTGCCCAGTGACCCTCCACCCCAGGCCTGGGCCCTCACACTCACTATCCTGGCCTGGTGACCTTCCACCCCAGCAGGCCTGGGCCCTCACACTCACTAATCCTCCCAGGTAACCCTGCACACCGGCCTGTGCCCTCACACTAAGAAATTTTTTTTGTTAAGTGAATTCTAGTTTCTACATAAGCTGATTTCAAGGAACTGTTTAAAGCATTGCAAAGTCTGGGCAAAAGTGATTGTGAAAATCTGCAGGACCTACTCACATTTCTTTCTTCTATATACCTCTCTGGTTCTCCCCAAATGCTCAAGTTTTTTCTTTTATTTACTTTTAAATTTGTAAAATTAGTAGTAGGTAGGGATTAGAAAAAAACAGACATGGCTTTTTAGTGTGATAGTAATACATGAGAATGTGCAAAATCTGTAAAAGAAAACATGTTAGCAAAACAGATTTCATTGAGTAACTGAAATACTAGTGTAAACAGAAATTCTTTTTTTTTTTTTAGATTTTTTTTATTATTATTATTGGAAAGCTGGATATACAGAGAGCAGGAGAGACAGAGAGGAAGATCTTCCATTCCTATGCTTCACTCCCTAAGTGAGCTGCAACGGACCGGTCCGCACCAATCTGATGCCAGGAACCAGGAACCTTTTCCGGCTCTCCCACGTGGGTGCAGGGTCCCAAAGCTTTTGGGCCGTCCTCAACTGCTTTCCCAGGCCACAAGCAGGGAGCTGGATGGGAAGTGGAGCTGCTTGATCAAATACAGTTTTGATATTAGGAGAGGAGGATCCCTTTTGGGATAACCTAATTTCTAAATCTCAGAATCACATAGGAGTTTGGAGAGGATTTTGTGTGTTCTTAAGTAGCCCTCCATTGTGCAGATGCTCATCCTCTGAAGATGCTTATTCACTGCACCTGCTGCTTTGGGCAGTATCACATCTGAGTTAGTTCTGTGAGGACCATTTGCAATTGGGGTGACTGAATGCCTTAATTACGGTTTAAAAAGGTTTATTTTTTTTTTGGGCCTGGCGGCATGGCCTAGTAGCTAAAGTCCTTGCCTTGAATGCTCCGGGATCCCATATGGGCACCGGTTCTAATCCTGGCAGCTCCACTTCCCATTCCAGCTCCCTGCTTGTGGCCTGGGAAAGCAGTTGAGGATGGCCCAATGCATTGGGACCCTGCACCCACGTGGGAGACCTGGAAGAGGTTCCTGGTTTCCGGCATTGGATCGGCACGCACCGGCTGTTGCGGCTCACTTGGGGAGTGAATCATCGGATGGAAGATCTTCCTCTCTGTCTCTCCTCCTCTCTGTATATCTGACTGTAATAAAATAAATAAAATCTTTTAAAAAAAGGTTTATTTTTTCCCTTAACTGTGGACATTTTACTTTATAACATGAAGATTTAGTTTTCTGTGTATATTTGTGCAGATGTCAAAGTTAGGTTATAATTTGGCATTTAATATAGTGTAGGTAGGGCTTAAATATTTACTTAGCTTGAAGCAGGGCTATCTAAACTACTGTTTTTACAGACTGTTGTTTGGAATGAATGTTGATTTTTTTCTTTTTTAGATTTTATTATTATTGAAAAGCCGGATATACAGAGAGGAGGAGAGACATAGAGGAATATCTTCCATCTGATGATTTACTTCCCAAGTGAGCCGCAACGGGCCAGTATGCGCCAATCCGAAGCCAGGAACCAGGAACCTCTTGCAGGTCTCCCACGCAGGTGCAGGGTCCCAAAGCTTTGGGCCGTCCTTGACTGCTTTCCCAGGCCACAAGCAGAGAGCTGGATGGGAAGTGGAGCTGCCGGGATTAGAACCGGCGCCCATATGGGATCCTGGGGCTTTCAAGGCGAGGACTTTAGCCGCTAGGCCACGCCGCTGGGCCCATGAATGTTGATTTTTATAAGTAGGTATAAATGGGAGAAGAGGTAAGATATTGTGACTAGGTTCTCAAGCTTAAAAGGGAAAGTTTTGTCAGTTTTAAGAGTATATTTTGATTCCTTCAGTATTCTTAATACTTTTTCAAATAAAGTTCTTGGAAAATACCTAGTACTGTTGGTATTCATCTTTCATGTCATTGTCAATTCTTGATATTCAAGCATTTTAAAAGATAGCATTTTAGTTCTTGTTTTTTCTCTTTTTGGCATCGTTAACATTTCATTTGAAATGCATATTCTTCCTGAAATACATTGTTTTTGACATAAATGTTGTACATTCTATCTTAGTGGCTGGATTAAAACATTTTTGTTCTTTGGCTTTCTTTATTTGCTTTGTTTATTTAATAATGTACCTTTATTTTCCAGTATGCCTATTTTTTTGTATTGTATGATAAATTTATTTTAAGCTTAAAAAATAAAAGAAAAAGAAAAAAAGAACAGATTTCCACCATCTACAACCAAGTGGCCTTAACTGGAGACCGATATGCTCAGTGAAATGAGCCAGTCCGCAAAGAACAAATATATGCTTACTTTAATACAAGATAACTGCCATCCAAACTACTAAACAAATAGATATAAAGGTAACAAGGTACACACACGTAATCTCACAAATGAAGGCTGAAATGGAGACCAGACTACAAACAATCAAAAACTGACAGAGTACCTCTCTACTCCCAAAAGTAGGCTCCCAAGAACACTTCTGAATACACCTAGACAGCAAGATACTAGACCCTCTACCATTGCTTCTGCCTACAGCACCATGACCTACGTAAAGAGCAGAATGCCTCAGTCAAGACTCCAGCTGAAGGACTATATTCTGTAAAACACAGGGCACGATGCAGAAGGGAGATGGGAAGGGGGAAGGAGGAAGCCCTAGCCCTGCAAAATGGTAAAACATAAACTAACAATTTTTACCACAGTTTATCACATTTATCACAGCACTATTCACAATGGACAAGATGTGAATTGAGCTGAAGTACCCACCAGTAGATGAATGACTCAAGATAAGATGATAGACCCAGCATGGTAGCCTAGCATCTAAGGTCCTCAACTTGCTCATGCCAGGATCCCATATGGGTGCCAATTCATGCCCAGCAGCCCCACTTCCCATCCAGCTCTCTGCTTGTGGCCTGGGAAAGTAGTGGAGAAAGGCCCAAGGCCTTGGAACCCTGCACCTGCATGGGAGATCCAGAGGAGGCTCCTGGCTCCTGGCTCCTGGCTTTAGATTGGCTCAGCTCTGGCTATTGCAGCCACTTGGGCAGTGAATCAGCAGACAGAGGATCTTTCTCTCTGTCTTTCCTCCTTTCTGTATATCTAACTTTCATACACAAAAATAAATAAATAAAAACTAAATAAATCTTGTTTAAAAAGATAACATCTTATGTATACACAATGGAATGATATTTAACAACAAATTTTAGCAAAATCCTGACATATCTTATGACTAAGAGACTAGATGGACCTGGAGGACATAATATTAAGTGAAGTAAACTAGGGACAGAATGGCACACATCACATTATCTCATTTACATGTCAAATCTACACAAGCTAGTCTAACAGAAAAATACCCCGCTATGGCTGGCCTGTGGCGTTGTGTGTGTGTATATGTGTGCGTCTGTGTGTGTGAGTGGGGCGGGAGTGTGAGTAAACCATTGTGAAGAAATTTAAAAAGATGATAAACTAGGCGGATCAGCTCTGGTGTACAGTTTCACACACTGTGCATTTAAACTAGCTAGAAACAAAACGTTTGAGTACTCTTATCACAATGAAATGACAAATGCTTGAGATAGCGCACAATCTAAATATCAAGAATTGATCCGTACACAACATGCACGTATGCCAAAACACTGGGCTGCACTCCAGAAATACGTACAATTATTGTGTACATTACAAAGTCAGTAAATTAGGGCCTGCAAGTAAACCTAGTGACTAAAGTCCTGGCGTTGCATGTGCCAGGATTCCATCTGGGTGCAGGTTCTAACCCCGGCAGTCCCGCTTCCCATCCGCTATTTGCTTGTGGCCTGGGAAAGCAGTCAAGGACGGCTCAAAGCATTGGGACCTTGCACCCACATGGGAGACCTGGAGGAGGCTCTGGGCTCCCAGTTTCGGATCTCTGCAGTTCTAACTGTTGAGGCCATTTGGGGAGTGAACCATCAGATGGAAGATGTTCTTCTCTGTCTCTTCTCTCTGTATATCTGACTTTGCAATAAAAATAAAAATAAGCCTTAAAAAAATATAAAAAAACAAAGTAAGTTGAAATTTTGAAAAATAGCAGAAAGAAATCATTAAATTTTAAAGATTTATAGTTGGTAAGCAATGTCTTAGCACACATTTACTACTTTCTGTAGGTATTAAAGCCATTTCAAGAGACACATGTTTATGAGATCACATAGTCATAGACAGACTCAGATGTTTTATGCAGATTACTTAGCTAAGGAAAACTATAATTTGTTATGTAAGTCAGCCAGTTGTGTCCTTTTAGATCACACTGGGAAATGGCGGTTGATTTTTGCTGCAATTTGTTTTTCACTTTGTTACCTTGGTAAGATCGGCTGACTGTGCCCTTTCCTTGACATTCCATGAACACCTACAGGGCTCAGACGCCAGTCAGTCCTTCATATTCCTGTGCTCAATGAGCTTTGAGAAATAAAATGTTAAGGGAATGTGCAGGAAGTAAAAAGGCTGAAAATCATCATTTCAGAGTTAGTTATTCAGTGTAGTAATTAGGTCACCACTTGGGATTCCTGTAGTATCCTGGTTTAAGCCTAACTTCAGCTAAGACACACCCCAGAAGGCAGCAGCCAATGGGTCAAATACTTGGATCCCTGCTACCCATACACCTAAGACCTAGATGGGTTCTAGGTGCCCTGGTTTTGTCCTGGTCCAGCCCTGCCTATTGTGGGCTTATGAGGTGGGATAGAAAATCTCTTTCAAAGAAAATGTGAATAAATTCCGAAAAAAAATTTAAAATAGGGGCCGGCATTGTGACATATCAGCTGGGTGCCACCACTTGAGATGCCAGCAACCCACATGTGCACCATTTCAAGTCCTGATGTTTCCAGTCCCTAATAATGTGCCTGGGAAAGTAGTGAGGGAAGGCTCAAGGACTTGGAACCCTGCACAGGGCGGGGGTCATGAAAAATCCTGGCTTCTAACTGGTCCAGCTCCTGTCATTGCAGCCATTTTGGGAGTGAAACAGTGGATTGAAAACCTAATTGGGTCTTTCAAATAAATAAATACATCTCTTTTTAAAAAACTTAAACTAGTGTTTTTTTTTAAATATAAGCAATGTTATAAAAATGGAATCAGGAAATTACCAATATAGACACATAATAAATTAAAATGCATATTCTAATGAAGATCAGAACATTATGATAGCCCTCAAGCATCTCTTCCAAAAAACAACTATATAGTGGGAACTGCCTAGACATCGTCCCATACATGATACTCTGAATTTAACCTATGCAATGAATTAAAACCTATGCATTACTGCAGCCCAGAGTATATAATCTGTATCCAATCACAAGGGAACATCCGACTAATCTGGGGCCTGGCACAGTAGCCTAGTGGCTAAAGTCCTTGCTTCGCAAGTGCCAGGATCCCACATGGGCTTCAGTTCTAACGCTGGCAGCCCTGGTTCCCATCCAGCTTCCTGCTTGTGGACTGAGAAAGCAGTTGGGAAGGGCCTTGAAGAAATGACAGCTCAGAAGAAAGAATTATATTCAGTGACCAATCTTTATTTCTGAATACCTTCACAAAACATAAACAGGAATCCTAAATAGCTGATTATCAGAATAGAAATGCATAGTGCTAACATGGAACATCTTAGGGATATCAGTAAGTAAGGAACTCCAAAATGACGTGAACGATGTGAAACAACATCTACCGATCCTATGTAAGAAAATCTGAACATCAAAATAATGATAGAACTATCACCTAAGTGTGTAACAAGAAGCCAACACTGTGGTACGGCATATTAAGCCACCACTTGCCAGGCCACAAATTCAAGTACAGGTACCTTGCTTCCAACCCAGCTCACTGCTAACATACTTGGGAAAGCAGCAGAACATGGCCCAAGTGATGAGTCCCTGCCACCAGGGGATGGGGTGCCTGGAGCCGGCCTCAGTCCCAGCTGAGCAAAGCCAGGAAGTACAGCTCTGGTTGGAAGTTCTCTACCTTCCACATAACTGTTAATATACATGGGAATGCTGCACCTTATAATTCTAGACCAACTCCTCCATAGTAACAGAAGGAGTGGTGTACTGGGAAGTCACATCTGGTCACTAAAACAGTAAAAAACCAACTCAGGCACAAGCCACTGTTAAAATTACGAGTTCAACCCTGCTGAGGAGCCCAAAAGGAGCCATCTTAACCCAGTGATCATTTCACCTAAAGCTGAGTATCACATAAAAGGGACATCCTAACAAATTAAATGGCATTACCTCTTCAAATGTCAAAATCTGGCCCAGCACAATAGCCTAGAGGCTCAAGTCCTCACCTAGCATATGCCGAGATCCCATATGGGCATGAGTTCTAATCCTGGCAACCCCACTTCCCATCCAGCTCCCTGCTTGTGGTCTGAGAAACCATTCAAGGATGGCCCAAAGCCTTGGGACCCTGTACCTGAGCGGGAGACATGGAAGAGGCTCCGGGCTCCTGGTGTCAGATTGGCTCAGCTCTAACCGTTGCAGCCGCTTGGGGAGTGAATCATCAGATGTAAGAGCTACCTCTCTGTCTCTCCTCCTTTCTGTATATCTGACCGTCCAATAAAAATTAAATCTTGGGGCCCATTGTGGTGGCCTAGTGGCTGAAGTCCTTGCCTTGAATGCGCTGAGATCCCATATGGGTGCTGGTTCTAATCCCAGCAGCCACGCTTTCCATCAGGCTCCCTGCTTGTGACCTGGGAATGCAGTCGAGGATGGCCCAAAGCCTTGGGACCCTGCACCTGTGTGGGAGACCCAAAAGAGCTCCTGGCTCCTGGCTTAGGATCGGCACAGCACCAGCCGTTGAGGTGCCTTGGGGAATGAATCATTGGGCAGAAGATCTTCCTCTCTGTCTCTCCTCTCATATGTGACTTTGCAATAAAAATAAATAAATCTTTAAGGAAATAAAAAATAAATAAATCTTTAGAAAGTCAAAATCATCAGAAGATCGGGAAATAAACATTGCTGCAGATGGAAAAGAAGTGCATGCTCATGACTATTAGACACGGTTCAGAGTTGGGAGCATTGACTCTTCAGAAGATGTGATTTATTTGTTCGGTTTTATTGTAAGAGATAGTACTGGGGTAATTTGGGAAATCAGATGGGGACATCTGGATTAGACTGTAATAACACACTGCTGTTACCTTCCTGGTTTTGACAGGCATTCTCCGGCTATCTAGGAGGCAAACTGGGGTTTGAAGAGTAAGAACATGCCATCTGAATTTACTTTCTAGTCTCCTATTTGACTCTCAGAGACATGCCGTGTCTGGGCGTATGGCTGGCATTCCAGCATTCCAGGACGAATGCCTGGGAAGCTCTATCACAGCCTCCAATGGTCAGGACCACCCCGTACCAGTAATTATTCAGTCCAACATGCCAAGAATACTCAGATTAAGAAATGGAGAAAGATGAAAATTCCTGCCACTCACTACAAACCATGAACTACCTCTGCACCTCCTAGACATGGGTCACTGTGGCTTTACATCTACAAAGATCAGAAACAGCATTGGAGAAAATGCAGTCTTCGTGGCTTATCAGCTACATGAGGGTGCTGCTGTTTGGAAAGACTGGAATGACTGCTGAGGATACCTCCCACATATAGCTGCCCTGTTTTATTCTCCCCGTGTACACAGGGATAACCTATGTAAAAACCCCATGGAGGGGCCAGCGCTGTGGGGATTCAACATGCTATTGCAGCACGGCGTCCTATATAGGCACCAGCTCATGTACTGATTACTGATTTCTGCCACCCACTAGAGAGATATGAAAGAAGCTCCTTGCTCCCAGCTTTGGCCAGACCTGGTACAGCCACTGTGGCCATCTGGGGAGTAAACCAGGGGATGGAATATCTCACTCTCTTCCACTCTGAACTCAGTATCTCAAGTACCTAAATCTTAAAAGGAAAAAAGAATGAGAAAGAGATAGAAAGAAAGAAAGAAAGAAAGAAAGAAAGAAAGAAAGAAAAGCAGCCAGCCTTAGAAAACTGAGCTTTCCACAAATCCCAATTTTTCATTTACTTAAAGCAAACCACTTCAGGCAATGCAATGCTAGGACTATTATGTTAAGACACATTACAACTTTCAAATGAGGTCAGTTCCAAAACCCTTTAGTTTTATAAACTGGTAATAATTTTCTTCTGATACTACCAGATTGTATCCACCAAGAAATAGGTCAGCTGCTGAATGGGTTTCTGTGACCTGGTTTACTATAGGCCAGATAAATTCTTTTTTTTTTTTAAAGATTTATTTATTTTATTACAAAGTCAGATATACAGAGAGGAGGAGAGACAGAGAGGAAGATCTTCCATCTGATGATTTACTCCCCAAGTGAACCGCAATGGCCAGTGCTGCGCCGATCCAAAGCTGGGAACCTGGAACCTCTTCTGAGTCTCCCACGCGGGTGCAGGGTCCCAATGCATTGGGCCGTCCTCGACTGCTTTCCCAGGCCACAAGCAGGGAGCTGGATGTGAAGTGGAGCTGCCGGGATTAGAACCGGTGCCCATATGGGATCCCGGGACATTCAAGGTGAGGACTTTAGCCACTAGGCCACGCCGTTGGGCCCTAGGCTAGATAAATTCTTCAAAATCAGGTCAAGCACATGTACACTACTACTGCCTTCTTAAACTACATTAGCAGCAATAAAATGACAGTAACATGGAATTTAAAACAAAATCTAAAACTTTAACACAAGTAGATACAAATGAACCCAACTAAACATGGAACACAGGTGGGCCTGGCCTGATGGCTCAAGGGCTAAATCCTTACCATGCACCTGCTGGGATCCTGTATGGGCACAGGTTCATATCCCACTTGCTTCACTTCCTGTTGAGCTGCCTGCTTATGGACCAGTAGGGCAGCAGGGAATAGCCAAAACCTTGGGACTCTACACATGGGAGACTTGGAAGAAGCCCAGGCTCCTGGCTTCAGATTGCCTAAACTCTGGCTGTTGCGGCCATTTGGGGAGTAAACCAGCAGACAGAAGATCTCTTTCTCTCTCTTTCCTTCAGTTAATATGCCTTTCCAAAAAAAAAATAAATAAATCTTTTAAAAAATTCACCTAAAAATCCTGTTAATTGCTTTGGTAAATTATTTTTGCTTATTGAATGTATTGCAAGTGATTTTTATTTTCAAAATACTGAAACTGTTTTATGTTTGGCCAGCATGAAGCCTATAAAGCTATGCCTTGTACCTTTTAATGTAACCCCTATCATCTTTTAGTATTTCTGAGCTCTCTGAACAATTAAAATGACCAACACTCATCTTGTACCCCACAGATGGAGACAGAGAAAAACGAGTGGTTCCATCTCCCATTCACTTCTTAATTACCCACAATGCCTAGGACTAGACAGACTGCAGCTGGAACCTCAATTTAGGTCTCTTGTGTGGAGGATAGGGATCCAGAAGCCATCATCTACTGCTCCTAGGATCCACTACAACAAGACATCAAAACTGGGAGCTGAATCTGGGAACCAAACTCAGGCACTTCAATACAGTATGCAGGCATCGCAGCTGGCATAAGAACTAGACTGCCCTCGGGACGGTATTTTCAGATACATATACATTGAGAGATGGTTACTTTCAACAGGGGAGTTAATGCAAGGATCAACTTCCATAGCTACTTTTTTATTTTTCAAGATGTGTTTATTTTTATTATAAAGGAAGACTTACAGAGAAGGAGAGATACAGAGAAGGCAAGACACAAGATCTTCCTTCCGCTGGTACACTCCCCAAGTGGTCGCAACAGCCCCAGCTGAGCTAATCCAAAGCCAGGAGCCAGGACTTATTCTGGTTTCTCATGCAGATGCAGAGTGCCAAGGAGTTGGGCATTTTCTACTACTTTTCCTGACCACAGGAAGGGAGGTGGAGCATCTGGGTTACAAACTGGCACCCATATGTGATCCTGATGCATGCAAGGCAAGAACTTTCGCCAGTAGGCTATCGTGCCAGGCCCCTAAATTATCTTTTTTACAAAGTGGTTATTTTCATTTGTTCCAAACATAGCACCAGAGAGCGCCCTTTCAACCACTGATATACTCCCTAAATGCCCAAAATGGCCAGGTTGAAAACAAGTAGGAAACAGGAATCAGTAACTCCAATTCTGCAGATAGCAGAGACCCAAGTACTTGGGTTATATAATCTGTTGCCTTCCCTGGCACATGCGCAGGTACCTGGATTAGAAGTAGAGTAGTTGGGGGTCCAGCACAGTAGCCTAGTGGCAAAGTCCTTGCCTTGCACCACGTGCCGAGATCCCATAGGGATTCTGGTTCATATTCTGGCAGCCACATTTCCCATCCAGCTCCCTGCTTGTGGCCTGGGAAGGCAGTCAAAGACTGTCCAAAGCCTTGGGACCCTGCACCCACGTAGGAGACCCGGAAGAGGCTCGGGACTCCTGGCCTTGGATTGATTCAGCTCCAGATTTTGTTGCCACTTGGGGAGTGAATCAACAGATGAAGCATTCCCCGACCCGGGCCTCAAAGGGCCCCAAAGGGCCCCCAGACCCCCTAACCCTCCAGATTGCCAGGGGCTGACAGAGCATCCCTGACCCGGGCCGCAGAAGGTCCCCAGATCCCCTAACCCTCCAGGATGCTTGGGGCTGACAGAGCAACCCCGACCCGGGCCGCAGAGGGCCCCCAGATCCCCTAACCCTCCAAGAGGCCGGGGGCCAGCCCCGAGCAGACCCTGCACAGGTCTGGGGAAGGAGCACCAATGTGCTACCCTTCCTGGAGACTGACCTTTTTTTTTTTTTTTTTTTTTTTTTAAATATTTATTGTATTTTTATTGAAAATGCAGGCAGCTAAAAAGGAAGATCCTGTGCCCACTAACTCACAGTTTTGCGCAGCTCAGCTCTTCTCTCCTGGCCGAGCTGGAAGGCGGTCATTACTGAGCACGCTGGGGTCACGTAGGTGACGTCGTTATGTTGGCGCTGGGGTCACGCACACGCTGGGTTCACGCAGGCGTCAGGGTCACTCTCACGGACCAGTCGATGCGAGTACTCCGAGGCGAGCGGACTCGTGGAAGCCGAGGTGAGTGGAGGTCAGGTTAGTGAGTGTGAGGGCCCGGGCCGGGGTGGGCTGGGGTGGAGGGTCACCAGCAGGGATAGTGAGTGTGGGCCCGGGCCGGGGTGGAGGGTCACCAGCAGGGACAGTGAGTGTGAGGGCCCGGGCTGGGGTGGAGGGCTCCTGGCAGGGATAGTGAGTGTGAGGGCCCCGGCCAGGGTGGGCTGGGGTGGAGGGCTCCTGGCAGGGATAGTGAGTGTGAGGGCCCCGGCCAGGGTGGAGGGCTCCCGACACAGTAGTGAGTGTGAGGGCCCGGGCCGGGGTGGAGGGTCACCGGCAGGGATAGTGAGTGTGAGGGCCGGGCCGGGGTGGAGGGTCACCATAGTGAGTGTGAGGGTCCGGGCCGGGGTGGAGGGTTCCTGGCAGGGATAGTGAGTGTGAGGCCCGGGCCGGGGTGGAGGGCTCCTGGCAGGGTTAGTGAGTGTGAGGCCCGGGCTGGGGTGGAGGGTCACCGGCAGGGAGAGTGAGTGTGAAGGCCCGGGCCGGGGTGGAGGGTCACCGGCAGGGACAGCGAGTGTGAGGGCCCGGGCCGGGGTGGAGGGTCACCGGCAGGGATAGTGAGTGAGAGGGCCCAGGCCTGGGTGGAGGGCTCCCGGCCAGTGTGAGGTGTCACTGGCCTGCTGTAGTCAGTGCTGAGGGTCACCAGGCCAAGGTGGAGGGCCTCCCGGCGGGGGTGGAAGGCCCTGGGTAGGAAGAGGAACCTGCAGGGCCTTGAAAGGTGCCCCAAAACCCTACCCTTCCAGCAGGCGGGGTGACTGCCCAAGCGGCCCCTTACCCAAGAAAATGTTTTGAAGAGCAAAAACATCAAAATCTGTGAGATATAGTTTCCACTAATCTGTTGGTGAGGTGTGTCTCCTGTAGGCAACAAATAAATGGGTTTTGTTTTTAATCCAGTCCACTAATCTGTGGCGTATGGTTGAGCTTAAGCCTATTAATTCAACGATTAATATGTATGAGTGGGAATTTGGTCCTGTCATTTTAGGAATGGGTCGTTCATTGATTTAGTATTCTGTTGTCATTTTGCTGGGATGTTCTTCACATTTGCCTTTGGTTTTGCTGGGTGCTATTCCTCTTCTCTGTCAAGAGAACATCTTTAAATATCCTTTATAGGGCAGGTTTGCAAGAGGTATATTCTTTTAACTTTACTGTGGAAGAATTTGTTTTCATTTTCAAAGAGAAGAAAGCTTTGCTGGATATGTTACCCTAAGCTAACAATTTTTTTTGCTTTTAGAATCTGGAATATGTCGCTCCATTCTCTTCTTGCCTGTTGAGTTTCCTGTGAGAAATCTCCTGTGAGTTTGTCATTCCTTTATATGTCAATTGACTTTTTTTTTTTTTGTAATGTGCACTTAAGTTTAAGGATCTTTTACTGCTGTTTGATTGAAGAGAGGTTGATTATATATGTTGTGGTGAAGAATGTTTTTGGCCCAGCCGGTTTGGGAGTTCTGTGACCCTTCTGGATATGGTTTCCCAATTCTTTTGCTAGATGGGGGAAATTTTTGCTTATTATTTCATTGAGTATACCATCAATCTCAGCTTCTCTGCACCTTCTGAGACTCCCATAATTCTTGCATTAGACCTCTTAATAGTGTCTTTCAAATCTTGAATACATTTTTTGGCCTGATCCAGCTCTGCTTCCTGCCTTTGGTTTGTTTCCCCCTGGTGACAGGAAATATCTTCCAATTGTGAGATTCTTTCTTGTTGCTTAATTCCATTTTGGAGACTCTCCACTGTACTGTTAATTTTCTCCACTGTATTCTTCATTTCTAATGTATCAGTTTTTATTTTGATTCATTTCCAGTGTGACATATTCCATAAATTCCTTGAATGCCTGTTTTGTGTGCTTCTCGTTGTTGATAAGCAGCTTTATAACAAGTGTTTCGAATTCTGTATCCCTCATTTTCTCGATGACTTCCTTGATTAACTTTGAGATTGGTAAAGGCTTTTGCTCCTTTGGAGGGGAGTCTTCAGTAATATTCAGTGTGCCTTTGTTTGTTCTTTTGCTCTTGATCATTGTACGTCTGGTTAGCAGAGTCTTCTCCTTGTGGCAGGTTTCTAAGCTGTGTAACCCACAGATTTATAGTTTAATTTTACTTATTGCAGTTGGTACGTGGCTCTTTGCATGTATGAAAATTGTGCCACTCCCTCCATGGAGTTCCAGATCTGGGTTCTTATGTTAGATTTCCCCCAAGGTCTCTGTAGCCCCAGCTCCTGGCTCACCATTCTCCATCAGCTTTGATATTGTGCTGAGGCTGCACCATTGTCTGTACAACCTTTCTCCTACTGCCGGGTGGAGCAGGTCCCAGAATTAGGGAGACACCAGGTGTCGTATATAGCTAGGTTGTTGGTGATGATGATCTTGCTGAAACCTATTGGGCATTAGTTCTGAGGGCCACATGACCTATTTTGACACATACGATGCCATAGTTAATGTTATTTTCCTGTGTGACCAGTGCAATCCACAGAACTCGATGAGTTCTGGTGAGCTCAGCACATGTGCAGTTCACTGTTGTCCCCTGCCATCCTGAAACTTTTGCCACACTGTACAAAATGGTGCCTACATCACCATGGAATTAATTGACATAGCAATGAGTAACCAATATGGTAAAAGTAAATGCGATTTCTTATCCACCTTCTGTGACCACCTCTTTGACATTTCAATTTTGGTTTATACACAACATATAACATTCATAACATAACTTGTTATACATAACATCGTGTCATCTTAAATTAAGGCAAACATGTGGTATTTAACCTTTTGGGATTGGCTCATTTCCCTTAGCATTATGGTTTCCAGTTTGGTCCATTTGGCCACAAAGAACTGCATTTTGTTTTTTTTAATAGCTGAGTAGTATTCCATGGAGTAGATGAACCATAGCTTTCTTATCCAATCCTCTGTTGATGGGCATTTTGGTTGCTTCCATGTTTTTGCAATTACTGATTGTGCTGCTATGAACATAGGAGTGCATGTTGGTTTCTCATAAAACAAGTGTTCTGGATATATTCCTAGGAGTGCTATTGCTGGGTCATACGGTATGTTGTATTTGAGTTGTTTGAATGTTCTCCATACTGATTTCCATAGAGGCTGAACCAGCCTGCAGCCCCACCAGCAGTGGAGTAGGGTTCCCTTTTCCCTGCAACCTCGCCAACAAGTGTTGTTGGTGCTTTTATTCATGTGGGCCAGTCTTACTGGCGTTAGGTGGTACCTCATTGATGTTTTAATTTGGATTTCCCTTATTGCCAGGGAACTTGAGCATTTTTTCATATGTTAATTTGCCATTTGGGTTTGTTCCTTTGTGAAGTGTTTGCCCATTTCCCGTGCCCATTTCTTGAGTGGCTTGTTTGTTTTGACATTTTGGTTGTTTTGTAGCTCTTTGTATATTTTGGAGATCAGCCCTCTATCACCTAAGTCGTGTGCGAAGATCTTCTCCCATTCTGTGGGTTGCCTTTTTACTTTGTTGATTGTTTCTCTAGCTGTACAGAAGCTTCTTAGTTTGATGAGGTCCCACTTGTTTATTTTGGTCTTGATTTCTACTGCATTTGGAGTCGTTTTTAGGAAGTGAGGGCCTACCCCTAAGTGTTGCAGTGTGTTTCCAACATTTTCTTCCAAAAGTTTGAAGGTTTCTGGATGTAGGTTTAGGTCTTTTATCCATTTGGATTTGATCTTAGTATATGGTGAGAGATGTGGGTCTATCTTTTTGTTTCTGCAGGCTATCAACCAGTTGTCCCAGCAGCATTTATTGAACAGACCTTCCCATTTGCCTGGGTTGTCGTTTGTCTTTTTGTCAAAGATTATTTGGCTGTATTTCTGTGGGTTCCCATCTGGTGTTTCTATTCTGCTCCATTGATCTTCTGCTCTATTTTTTTGCCAGTACCAGGCTGTTTTGATAACCACTGCCCTATAGTATGTCCAGAGGTCCGGAACTGTGATTCCCCCTGCTAACTTCCTGTTCTTGAGAATGGTTCTAGCTATTCGTGGTTTTTTGGTGATGTAAATTTTTGCTGATGGTATGTTGGAGCTTTTAATTGATCAGGATGATAGTCTGCTGGCTCTGTCTTCAGACCAGAGAGTGTATACCTAAGAAGCTGTTGAACTTGACTGGACAATAAGATGCTGGACTCTATGTTTGGTATATGCTTGCAATGGGGGAATCTCAACTGAACTTGAACTGTGGTTATGCAACAAGGTGGAGGAATCCACCATGGTGGGAGGGTTTGGGGAGGGGTGGGGAGAATCCCAGTACCTATGAAACTGTCACATAATACAATGTAATTAATGAATTTAAAATAAAATAAAAAACAACAACAACAACAAAAAAAAACCACAATGGTGCCTGACATGCCACTACTAGAGTTCTTGATCTGCTGGAGGTCATGTCTGAGGGCTCCCTGGACCTGTCCTGGGTGGCACCTGTAGGATCCTACGTTGTTGCAGTTTACTGAGTCAGAAATGTGTTCACTAACAGCTCAGCATATGCTCAGGCCTTTCCCTTACCTTTACCTTCTTATGCAAAATGCTGCCCAGTTTGGCTCTTGGGGGCGAACTGGCCTGTGAAATCCACCCTATTCCTGTAGTGCCCATCTAGAGCCTGCTGCTCTGTCTCTGCTCCTGGTCAAATCAAACAGACCAGCAGGATGGGCAGTTCTTTGTCCGGGTTCACCTCCAGAGCTCCCAGTAATAGTCCCTTCCCACCTGGTTGCTGGTAGAGTTCTGGCTGCTGGTCGAGTTCAGATTGCTGTTAGCTGAATGCTGCTGGAGTATCCATCACGCAACACCACATCATTGTGTCTGCTGCTTTCTTGTGTCTGTCAGTCTCCAGATACCCCTCTGCTGTTGTTCTGTCCTCTATTCCCTGGAATGTGTCTTCTCTGCTTCATCCTGATTAACTATTTCTCAGTCTGTTTAAACCTGTTGTTACCCTATTCTGACATCTTGCCCTTTGCGTATTTCTTGATTTAGGTGCCCAGGGAGAAGACGGAGGAGGAAGTGGGAGAGAGATATGGGAAAGAGAGAGTCAAGGGGAAATGGGGGTTGGGAAAGGGAACCAGGACAAGAAATGGGGGTGTGTATATGTGTGTGTGCTTAAGTATATATACACTTGCTTATAAAGGTGTATGTGTAATTATATATATGTGTGTGTATGTTTATGAGTGTAAGAGTGTATGTTTTTACATAAGTATGTATGTATGAGTAAATGTGTTTAGGTATGTGTATACATATGTGCCTATACATGTATATTTATGCATGCTTTTACGTATATATTTACATGGTTTTGATTAAGAATTATAGATATTTACATAGGTATATGTGTTTATGTATAGCTGTTTATGCAATCAACAAATGGTTATGTGTGTGCATACATGCATTCATGTAGGTAATTCATTGTGTGTATGTATTATGTGTTTATGATATATGTACCTATGTATTTAGGCATTGTGTGTTTGCATGAGTATGTATGAATACAGGTGTGTATTTGTGTACTTAGTTATACATTTATGTATGATGTGTGTGTGTGTGTTTATGTATTTCTTGAAACACAACAGAGTGGGGCAGGGGGGATATATAAGTTCTTCACCCACTGGTTCTCTCTCTCTGCAAGTGGCTGCCACAGGCCACACTGGGCCACACCAAAGCCAAGGTGCCAAACCTCTATGTGGGTCTTCCCCATGGGTGACAGGGACCCAAGCATTTGGGTGGGGAAAGGGAACTAGGGGAAAGAATGGGGTCTGTATTCGTTGAAATGTATGTCTGTCAATATAGGTGTACATGTGTACTATATATCATAAAGTATATTTATGCAAATATGTATGTATAATGTAGGCATGATTATATAGGTCTGTATTTGTGTATTCTCATGTTTAGATATGGGGACGATTCATGGGCTTTGAGCGGGCACAGGGATAGAGAGGACATGGGGGACAGGAGAGGAGGGAGGAAGAAGGGGGAGAGAGGGAGACTGTGAAGAAGAGACAAGGGGAGACGGGGTGGGGAAAGGGAAACAAGGCAAGGAATGGGGTATTGGTGTATTTGTATTGTGTGCGTATGTATATATGCATGTGCTAATATACATATAAGTAACTTATAATGGCATATGTGTAATTACATATGTATGTGCTTATGTATGTACTCGTGCATACTTTTACATAAGTGTATAATTAGGTAAGCAGGTGTTCTGGCATGCCGAAGTGGGAAAGAGATGGGGGAAGGGAGAGACAAGAGAGGATGAGGGTGGGGCTGCGGACACGCAGGGAACCAGGACAAAGAATGGGGGTATTTGTGCATATGTATGTGTTTTTAGGAGAGTATAATATGTATGTGTATGGATATTGTAAAGGCATAGATTTTACTATGTATGAATGTAGGCATTATGGCTTTATTGAGTTTTGAATTCACAAGTGGACTCTATTGTCTGAATTCCTAGCTTTGGGAGGTTTTCCCAGTTGCTGGTGTTACTAAGTTTCTGCTTTCATTACAGTTAGGTTAGGAAGATAGATTGTGTGATTTTTAAATCACTTCAGTTTGTCAGTTTGTTTCATGATCCAGGGAGTGGTCTGTGTTGGTGAATGGTTCTTTTGAATTTGAAATGAGTGTGTGTTCTGCAGTTGTTAAATTAGGTTCAATTACTGGGTGGAAAGGTTGAATTCTTTAGTGTTTTTGCTAAATTAATGACCGTTAATTTTTTTTTTCACCTTAAATCCTTTGAGAATATTTATTTTATACTTTCAGATTTTGTGTCTTTCATCTTTTGGGCTATTTGTTACAATATATAGTTTTACAGAATATGTATATGCAACTGTGATTCTTTTTATTTTTTTTATATTTTATTATTATTTTTTTATTCATTGATTACATTGTATTATGTGATACAGTTTCCTTGGAACTGGGAATCACCCCACCCCTCCCCCGCCCTCCCTCCCATGGGGGAGGGTTTTGGGCAAGAAGTATTAAATCTATGGAATCCTCCTCTGTTCTCTCAGTTTTACAACTTTTTTGTTTTTTTTGTTTGATTGGTTGGTTGGTTTTATATCTTTTATGTATGGGAGGTGTTGTGAGGAAAATGTATTCAGGGTTTTTCTCTTTATTGGTGAATTTGCCCTTTCTTTGTTGTGTAAAGTTCATCTTTTATTCTAGCAGGTTTGTTTACTCTGCAATCTAGTTTTTCAGATATGAATATGGACACTTGGTTGTTGTTTCAAAAGATTTTGCTTGCGATGTCATTTTTTTTTATTCTACCTACAGTGTCTGAGATGGTCTGAAGCCAAGAAGCAGAAGCTGTCTCCGGGTCTCCCTTGTGATTATTGGGGTCGAAGAACTTAACCGTCCTCTGCTGTACTCACTGGGAACAGGATCCAAAGTGGAGCAACTGAGACATGAACAGACGCCCATATGGGACACTGGCAACACTGGCAGAGGCTTCTCCAAGAGTGGTTGCTTGACCAACTGCTGTAATCTCCTCTGTGCTACAACTTTGTGGATACTTGGATGTCACCCAACTCCTTTGACCTCCATGTGCCAGGTCAGTGTCACCATGGATGCTATGCAGAAGATGACACCCAGGTGCATAGCAAGGCAGCAACTTGTTTGCAGGCATCCTCACCACAGGCCCGTGTGCTCTTCAGTAGCACACAAGGCGCTTGTCCAGCCAACAGCCTCCCCTTCCCAGTGGTGCTCTGTGGAAACCACTAGGTCTCAGTGTGTGCAAGCTGGGCAGCAGCCACCTGCAGGCCCTGGCTGGTGGTTTCCTTGAGTTGATCCTGGGACTCGGCTGCAGAAGCATCGGAAGCTGCAGATGTCCAGGTGTAGAATGGAGACCCTTGTTGGTGAGTGATGGCATCTCTTCTCACTTCCTTTTGTGATTTTGTTCTGCTGGTCTTGCTATGCCTTTGTACTTAGTGTATTACACCATTCTTCTGCAGCTGATTTGTTGTGTGTGTGCGGCTATGCTGCTGGAGAATGGAATTAATTCTGCCTCTTTCCCAGAATGGTTGCTTTTTATTTCCTTGCTTCCAGCTCCAGTTGCCCCACTGTAAAACCCCTAAAACAATGGATAGAAGTAAATGAGCACTCAAATGGTTCTCTTATACGTGGTCTAGGAGGAAAGATTTAAGTTATTTTGTTTATGTATGATATTAGTTGTAAGGAGATCTTTTCAGGGAAGATTGCTGTGAAGCTGAGATTTTCCATTCTTAATTTGCTGATTTTTTTAAATATTGCAGAGGACTTTTTTTCCATCATGATAGTGAAGTTCTTCTATGTTGTGGTGTGTGTTTTCAATCAAATTTTTAAAAATCTTATTTCGCTATTTGTATTTTCTCAGATAGCTTTGTTGTCTGTGGAGGTGATTTCCAGGTTTACAAATATTGTGTTAAAATGATTTGTTGCATGGATTGATTTTTTTTCCCATGTCATCCTTGTATTTCTGGAGTAATTCTGAAATACACATCAGATGTACATATTTTATTATGCTTCTGTAGTTTGCAGTGTGTTGACAATTTGGCAAATATTCACAAGTGATGCTTTTGTATAATAACTTCATAATCCCATTGTTTTTTCTTTGCCTCTATTTCTTTGAATGGTCTGTGACTCAGGTTTTAATGATGTTTTAAGTATTTGGAAGTTTTCAGAAATGAAGCCATCTGGTTTTAAACATCTCTTCATGGTTTTTGGTTTCTTACTAATTCTGTCTCGTTGTGAGTTACAATTATGTTCAGATTGTCTTTCACTGGACTGAGTTTTAGCGAATATGTCTTTCTTGGATGAATCTGTTCTGTCTATATTGCCTAAAATCTTGAAAGATTGAACTAAGATGTTTTCAGTGTTTACGATTCCCTCCTTTCCTTTTCTGCTTTTAGTTATTTATGGTTGGATATGGCTGGCAGAAATTTTCTTCCTTGATTCTGATCTAATTTTGCAAGTGCTTTGTCTTTTTTCCTTGTTTTCTCTTGAGAATAATTTGTCAGTTTCATCGATTGATAGTCAACTGTAGACATGAATGAATTGCTGTAGTGATTTGGTATCATTTTAATGTTTTCTTTTTCCTCCTTCTACTTGCTTTACTGTTTGCACTTATGGTATTTCAGGTAAGCATGTAGGTTATTGCTTTTACGCTCTGTATTCTCTAGACACAGTGGTAGAATTTCTTGTTGCTGTCCTACAGTGATGGCCTTTGAAGACTAAGGGTCACATAGGCATAAAGAGGTTCTTCAATGCCCATTGACATGTATGAGAGTTAAATGGGATGTGGGACAGACTGAACGAATTTGTGGTACATAGTGGCACACATGGGAACCAGAGTAGGGGGCAGGTCTGGTGGGGCTATGGGGAGCTGCCCCAACTAGCTGCAGCTCCCATTGGTTTGTATGAAGTGGGCAGGATCAGGCTGGACTGCAACACCCATTGTTTTGCGTGGAAGACAGGGCTGGAAACAGAACTGACCCAGCAGTTGCAACCACCATCATGTGCATAAGCTGATTGGAGTGACGGGCCATGCAGGACCCCTATACTCGTTAGCACACACACGAATCAGGAATGGGATCATCTCAGACAAAGTTTCTTTGGAAATCCCTCCAACTGAATTGCTGATCTCAGAACCCCAACCATGAAGAGACTGTCTCAGCCAGTGGATTCTGAATGGATTTCATCATATTTGGATTGGCGAGATTGGCAGCAATTCAAAACTGTTGAACTGTCAAAACTGCTTGAGCAGGACCCTCGAGCATGCCCCACATTGGGGACCTGGGATGGGTGGGAGGCTGGGTGGGGCTTCTCACTTTGGTTCTACCCTGACCTCAGATACAGGGAATAAATGATGGTATTAGTACGGAAACAGTGGTCTTACCCACTTTCCTGTTGCCCTTGACCCATTGTACCCAATCAACTATGTGAGATTATAAAAGAGAGAGAGAGAGAGAGAGAGAGAGAGAGAGAGAGAGAGAAGAAAAGAAAAAAGAAGGAAGGTATGTCTGAAACAGAATGTAATTTATGTTCTTGCAAGCTAGGGTGTCAGTCAGTGGACAACTTGTGTTTGTAGCTGGCCTCTAATAAACAGCTTATGCTGGAAAAAAAAAAAAAGCAAACATCACACCACACCACCATGCTTTTTATCCATTAGTTTGGGGGGTTCCTACACTCATTTTTTTCCTGTTTCAACTCTTCAATATTTTGTCCTGATTTCCTGGATGCTTTCCCAGATTTCAGCTGGATATGATTTTATTTTTTCCTGTGATTTATTGTTGTTTTTGTTGTTTTGTTGTTGTTGTTTTATAGTGTACTTGCATAGGCTCTGGGGTTTCCTATCCCCTCCCCAAGTTCCCTTCCCTCACTGATTTCCCCAGTATTAATGTAGTAGTATAGTCCATCATAAAGAGTCACATGACCATCATTCTGATGCTTAACTGTAACCTTACTTTGCAGGTATGAACAATGGAAGAGAGTCCAGGGTGTTATTGTCAGATCATATTTCTAAGTGTTGCTCAGAGTTCATCATTGGTTTGGAAGTAGAGATGCATACTGCATCACATCTTCACAGCTGCTTAGGATAGTTTCTATTACACAGTTACTATACTTCTTAAATGAAAAGCTGTAAACCAAAATCACCAACAGGAACAGTAATCAAAAACTTAGAACGACATCAAGACAAATTACATACCGCTGTATGGCCAATATGTCACTGAAGAAATGGAAAAGAAAATCAAAAACTTTCCTGAGGAAGGCGATGCTCCCGTATGACCTAAGTGTCACTGAAGAAGTTAGTAGTAGAAAAGAAGCACATTTTGAGGAAATGAAATAAAACACACAACTGTCAAATTCCATGAGATGAAGCCAAAACAGTGTTACCAATGATTTGAATAATGTCCTCCCTCTGTTGTTTCCTGTGTTGTGCAGTAAGACAGTCAAGTGTATTCTTTTTTTTTCTTTTTTTTATTACATTGCATTATGTGACACAGTTTTATAGGTACTGGGATTCCCCCTACCCCTTCCCAAACCCTCCCCCCATGGTGGAGTCCTCCATCTTGCTGCATTGCCACAGTTCAAGTTCAGTTGAGATTCTTTCATTGCAAGCATATACCAAGCATAGAGTTCAGTATCTTATTGTCCAGATTAGCTCAACGGCTTCTTGGGGAGACCATCTCTTGTCTGAAGGTAGAGCGGGCAGAGTATCATCCCAATCAATTAAAAGCCCCAACATAACATCAGCAACAATTTATAACGTTATGGAATTAGTGGACTTAGTATTGAGTAGCCAAAATGTTAAAAAAAAAAATGCAAGTTCTTAACCACATAATGTGACTTCTTCATTGACATTTCAATTTTAGTTTATATGCAACTGGGTTCTATACACCTTAAAATGGCTATAGATTACTATTCAACTGTTTCATGTCTATTTTCATTGTAGTATTTGGCTTTCTATAGCGTTGAAGCGTAATTTTGCTACACCTGGCTTTTTTTTTTTTTTTCGGGAAGTCTAGACTGGCTTATAACTCTAACAAGACATATGTCAATAGTTTAGGTGCAGAACAGTTTTAAGGAGGGGTGTGCAGAGAAATCTTCAATGCCCTAGTGAGGAGTAACTAATCTTTGTGTACCACCTAGTTAGATATAAGTGAGTCCATGCTGACCGTTTCCTGTCTGATTCTAGGCTTTCCTTGTTGTTCTCTGTCTATCTGTTCTAGATTTTTTGTTTGTTTGTTTGGTTATTTGTTTGTTTTGAGGGGTTTCTGGAGCCATCCTGATGGTCATTGGTTGTGGACCCAAAGGTGGAACCAAGCGAGGACCAGAGAGAATTCCCCTCCCTGGTCCTGAAGGAAGTTTACTGTTCTTCTGTTTCTGTGGACTGCTCAGGGCTCTTGGCTGTTGTTCTGATGCTCTTGGATCCTGGGAGGGAGGATTTGAACTTCTTCCATCCCATGTAGTAGATTCAAGCTGGAGTGGATGACCTCAGAGTTCTTGGCCTCCGAAGGCACTCCAATTCCCCATGGTCTACTTGGTAGTTAGGATGTAGTCCTTTGTGCTTGTACTGATAGTCCATGGTGAGGATCCAGGAGTCTTCAGGGTTGGGATACCAGCCTCCTCCTGTCCCCCTGCTCCGCTCTGGGGTCCTCTCCTGCTCTATGCATATGACCTCCTGTTAAGAGGTTGTCGGGTTTGCTCTTGATTCCCCCTATATGTCTTTGTAATTTAACTATTGTCTAATGCTGATTCGAGTCTGTTGTCTGTGAGTTACCAGTTATGATCCTGGTAGGTTGTATTTCACATCTACCTCACCAAGATTTCTCTGCTCTCCCGCTCCATTATAGAATAACATAGGGCATTAAAAGCATATTAGGTTTTACAGTTCTTTGATGTAGATCATAAGCAGTCTGACTCACATTGATTATTGGTTCATTGGTTATGTCACAATATCTTATTGCATGTGGGATAGGCTGTTTGAGGTTGAGATAATGTTACATTTTACAGGTACTATTTTTCATATTGACATCATTTCATCTTAATTTAAGACAAACATGTGGTCTCTAACCTTTTGGGATTGGCTCATTTCCCTTAGCATTATGGTTTCCAGTTGGGCCCATTTGGCCACAAAGAACTGCATTTTTTTTTAATAGCTGAATAGTATTCCATGGAGTAGATGAACCATAGCTAAAAAGGAGCCCTACTCCACTGCTGGTGGGGCTGCAAGTTGGTACAGCCTCTATGGAAATCAGTATGGAGAACACTCAAACAACTCAAAATCTGCATACCACATGATCCAGCAGTAGCACTCCTAGGAATATGCCCAAAACACCTGTTACACAAGAAACCAACATGCACCCCTATGTTCATAGCACAATCAGTAATTGCAAAAACATGGAAGCAACTGAAATGCCCATCAGCAGAAGACTGGATAAGTCAAGTGTATTCTTTTTTTTTTCTTAAAGATTTATTCATTTTATTACAGCCAGATATACAGAGAGGAGGAGAGACAGAGAGGAAGATCTTCCGTCCGATGTTTCACTCCCCAAATGAGCCGCAATGGGCCGATGCGCGCTGATCCGAAGCCGGGAACCTGGAACCTCTTCCAGCTCTCCCACGTGGGTGCAGGGTCCCATTGCATTGGGCCGTCCTCAGCTGCTTTCCCAGGCCATGAGCAGGGAGCTGGATGGGAAGTGGAGCTGCCGGGATTAGAACTGGCGCCCATATGGGATCCCGGGGCATTCAAGGCGAGGACTTTTAGCTGCTAGGCCACGCCGCCGGGCCCGTCAAGTTTATTCTTGACGTCAGCTTTCTGCCATTAATGTGGTTTATGATGTTGTTGGCATAAGCAAGGGTAGCAAGTTAATATTCCTTTTTTAAAGATTTATTTATTGTTATTGGAAAGCCAGATATATAGAGAGGAGCAGAGACAGAGAGGAAGATCTTCCATTGGATGATTCACTCTCCTAGTGATCAAAATGGCCGGTCCTGCGCCTCTACGAAGCCAGGAGTCTCTTCTGGGTCTCCATGCAGGTGCAGGTTCCCAAGGCTTTGGACCGTCCTCAACTGCTTTTCCCTGCCACAAGCAGGGAGCTTGATGTGAATAGGGTCCTTGGGGATCAGAACAAGTTTATGCTTGTGTACGTTCATTTTTGTTTTGCATTCTTCATGGGGGTTGTGTTACATTCGAGTGAACATGGGATATCTGTCCTTTTGGGATTCGCTCATTTCACTGAGCAAAATGGTCTTCAGTTGAAACCATTTGTTTGCAAAGGGTAATATTTTATTCTTTGAAATAGCTGAGTTGAATTGCATAGAGTAGTTGTACCACAGTTTCTTGATGTGCTCCTCCTTCAATGGACGTCTAGCTTGTTCCCATGTTTTTGCCATTGTTGATTGTGTTGCAGTGAATTTAGAGGTAAATGTTGCTTTCTCATGTGTATGTATCAGTTCTTTTTGATATACTCCCAGCAGTGGGATTGCTGCGTTATATGATAGGTTAATTTTCAGTTGCCTGAGTATTGTGCATACTGATTTCCAATTGCCTCCCTTTCTGTTGTTTTGAATAGTTGATGAAGAATTGTGGTCATTTCCAAATTGGAATACATTGTAGAGTTCAGCAGTGAAGCTGTCTGGACCCAGATATTTCTTTGCTGGGCGGGATTCAATTACTGATTTGTTCTCTGTTTCACTTATAGGTTTATTTAGGTGATCTGTTGCCTCATGACTTAGTTTAGGTAGGTGGTAGGACTCCAGGAATGTATCCATGTATTGAAAGTCTTCTGATTTGTTGGCATGTATTTATTTGTAATAATATCTGGTTATTCTCTGAATGGTTGTGTTATCTCTTTCATCTTTGATACTCTGTTCCCTTTTTTCTTTTATCCTACTAATCTTGTTTTCTTCTGCTTTTCAAAAAAAAAAAATCAGTTTAGCCAGTGGGGTGTCTATTCTGTTTATTTTCCTGAGGAACCAACTCTTCACTGATTTTGTGTATTACCATTTTAGTCTCTGTTTAGTTTATTTGCTCTCATTTTGATTAGCTGTTCATTTTTTATGTTGAACTTGGGAATATTTTGCTTTTGTTTTTGTAACTCCTTCAGGTGTATGCTTAGCTCATTTACCTGGTGGCTTTCTTGTTTTCTGATATGGGCACTGCTTGGGATAAAGTTACCTCTTACCACTGCCTTGGCAGTGTCCCACAAGTTTTGGTAGGTTGTATTTGTGTTTTCTTTTGTTTTAAGGAATTTTTAAATTTCCTCTGTGATTTCTTCTCTAAGACATGGTTTGTTGGATAGCATTTTATTCAGCTTTCAAGGCTTTACAAATTTTCTGGGGTATGTTGGTTTCCTGGTAAATAGCTTTACTTCATGGTGGTCTGCGAAGATGTATAGGATTGTTTCAGTTTCTTTTAAAAATTGCTGCAGATTATTTTGTGACATATGACATGGTCAATCCTGGAGAAGGTTCCATGTACAGCTAAAAAATGTATATCCAGTTTCCATGAAATGAAATGAAATATTCTGTAAATGTCAATTCATCCCATTTGTTCTATTGTCTGTGTGAAATCTGTTGCTTCCTTGCTGAATTTCTGCCTTGTTGATCTGTCTGTTGCTCTGAATGGGGTGTTAAGGTCCCCTGCTACCATTGTGTTGGTTTCTATGTCTTCTGTTAGGTCTGTCAATGAATGTGTCAAGTAGCTGAGTGCGTTTCTACTTGGTGTGTATATATTTATTATTATTTCTTTTTGCTGGGTGGATTCCCTTGTTCATTATATAGTGTCCCTCTTCATCTCTTTTGGTGTTTTTCACCGTGAAGTGTATGTCATGTGATATTAGTTTGGCTACACTGGTTCTTTCCTTTCTATTGGTATGAAATATCCTTCTCCATCCTTTCACTTTCAGCTCCCTCGTATCTTTGTTGATGAAATGTGTCTCTTTTAGGCACAAGATTTCTGTATTCTGCTCTTTGATCCAATGTTTTAGTCTGTGTCTTTGATTGATGAGTTTAAGCAAGTGACATACAAAGTTAATGTTGATAGGTTGTGATTTTGTCCTTTTGTTCTTTTTTGGGGATCTCTGTTTAACTTTGGCATCCTCTGTGTACTTTAATAGAAGGAACTTCCCCTTTACCATGGTTGAGAATGGCTAGCTTCTTTTCTTTGTGGCCCCCATGTGGGCTTTCATTTCAAGTCAATGTTTGTCTATATTGTGTTTGTGGCTTCTGAATTTGTGGGTGAGGATGCTTCAGCCTCAGTCTCTGCTCTCAGTGTCTCCCTGGCCATTTCCCTCAGCCTCTTGGGCAGTGTTCCTTTCTCTGGTCCCTTCCACATTTCATGGAGCAAGTGAATCTGTGGATTGATTGGTAATGTGTCTGCTAAAAATGATGTTCTGTTTGGAAAGTTAGCTCTGCCAGTAGTTTCCCAACCATAGTGTTAGCAGGGACTGGTTTCAACAGGATGAGGAAAGTGATTATTCAAGACCACAGACAGCCCACATTGTTTATTACCCTTGACATCGGGAGCTTGTGGGGGAACAGGTGGAGCTGTGGAGGACCTGAAATACTAGCCCCCTCTCCCTCCCTGATAACTCCCTGAGAATGGAGTGTGTGGGACTGGTTCAAACTAGACTCAGAGTCAGCATCATGATAGAACATGCAAGAGGAGCAAAGGATTAATATGTTTGTATAGCCAAGAATAACAAAATTAAATGCATTCTCTTTCCTCTGCTATATACCTAAAGGCATGAACTAAGTCAATAGTGAAAACTCCAAATAAAGCTGTATGCTTACAATAAGATCGTCTGTGTTTGAGCCTTTGGCATAATAAGACTAGGGATTTGGGAACTGGGGTGCTGATATGATAATCTGAGATGCCCAATAATTTGGGGAAAAATAAGGGAGTTTATTATAGCAGAAGATGCTACTGGAAAGGGAGACTTGGTGCTGGATTTTGGATGACTTTGAATGACAGGCTGAGGCCTAGTCCTACATTTTAAGGAAGTCATTGGAGAGATTTGATTGTTGCCTTTCATTGCATACTGTACCTTATCTCAGGGTGCCCACTCTTTTGGTAAAGGCTTATTTATTTATTTGACAGGTAGAATTACAGAGAGGAATGGAGAGAGGGAGAATCATTTGTTGGGTCACTCCCCAAATGGCTGCACTAGCCCAAACTGGGCTGAATTGAAGCCAGGATCCTCTTCTGGGTCTCCCATATGGGTTCAAGGGTTGAGAACGTGAGCAATCCTCCACTGTCTTACCAGGTTATTAGCAGCGAGTTGGATTGGAATTGCGGCATCCAGGACTTGAACCTGCATCGCTACGGGATGTCAGTGCTGCAGACAAAGGATCAGCCTGATGCACCCCCCACAAGTTGCCCATTCTTGAAAGAAGGGAGCATGGTATCTCATCTATGCAGTGTCCTAAGCTCTTATTCCTCAAATTACAGTCTTGCGCAAATGTTTTCAGGGGATTAGAAGTTTTCCTTCATTTGGAGGGACTGCTAAACTCCTTAATTATAAAACAAATTTGTTGGCCCGGTGTGACAGTTCAGTGGCTAAATTATCACCTTGTGTGCACCAGGATCTCATATGGGCACCGGTTTGTGTCCCAGCAGCCCCACTTCCCATCTAGCTCCCTGCTTGTGGCCTGGGAAATCAGTAGAGGATGGCCCAAAGCATTGGGACCCTGCATCCATGTGGGAAACCCAGGAAAAGCTCTTGGCTCCTGGCTTCAGATGAGCTCAGCTCATCTTAAAACGTATTTGTTTATTTTTATTTGAAAGGTGGAGTTACAAACAGAAAAGGAGAAATAGAAGGAGAAGGTCTTCCATCTGCTTGTTTACTCTTCAATTGGCTCCAACAGCCAGACTGAACTATTTTGAAACTAGGAGCCAGTAGCCTCTTTTAGATCTCCCATGTGGGTGCAGGGTCCCAGGGACTTGGGCTATCCTCCACAGCTTTCCCAGGCCATAAGTGGAGAGCTGGATCCTACTTAGAGCTGCTCTACTTAGAGCAGTCAGGACACAAACTAGTATCCAGATTCAAACAACCCAAGGTGAACGATTAGCTTGCTGTACCACTGTGCAGGCACCAATTGCTTTACTTAAAAGCAATGATCATGGAATCTTTAGTGTTGACTTGGTTAACTAGTATATTAAACCCCTCTACATGTCAGGTGCTATGCTGGCTTCTGGGGATTCAAATTAAAACATGATGCCAGACCTCAAGGTCTTACTGCGGAGAGAAAGTAAAAATGGTATTCAATATGCTATAGTAAAGTGGATAGAAATAAGCACCATGGCAGTGGGATGATAAAGGTTTAATGGAGGAGTTCCTTTGAGAATATGTACTGTGTCCTAGAGGTAAAAAGGTAGGAAAGAATTTAATCAAAATGGTGTGGTGCATGCTGGGCAAAGAGATCTGTTCAGTGCATGCTCCTGGTGTTCCTAAAGTGGAGAGAGGCTATTTGAGAGAAGAAAGCAAAATCCAGATGCTCAAAGTGGAAAGGAATGGAGGCAGTGTAAGCTGGGAGGAAACATGCCTGTTTCAACGGGCAGGTTGCTTCTAGAAATACAAAGAACTAGATAATTTCCAGTTCCTCTGCAAACATCTAGAAATGCTGAACAAAATGTAGCCAAGATTTCTTGGAATGACCAGCTAGGTCTGCTGGAAAGAGAGGAGATTCCCTGGCTTTAGAAGCACAGAGAACCAAACATCAGGATACTAAGTTCTTGTTTATTGTCTAGGCTTGGACCAGTGCAAAGGCGGTCATCAGTGTCTGTGGCCCAGGGAGCTGAGCCTAGAGCTCATGTGGCAAGAAATCGTGAGACATGAGCTGAGGGAAAATGAGGGAAAAGAACAGAACATGAACCAACCCCTCCCGTGCTCCAGATGCTTTGTGAAAGACTGGAAAAGAAAATTCTGTGATCTGGCACAGAAAGCTGTCAAGAAGCTTTCCTGGCTTTGAGTCATTAAAAAAAAAAGAAATAAATAAAAGACTCTCTCCTCGATCCTGCAACCGCATCACTCAGGGCTGGACTTCCACTGAGGTTTGGAAGCAGTTGACTACCTATATAGTTTAGCGACAAAACTGCTTACATAAAAATTGGTACCAGGTTGGGGATGTTGCTGGAACTCTCAGCAAGAAAGAAGGAAAAAACGCTCTGGGGGGAATATGTTCTTCCATCCAATGACATAACATATTTGTAAAGTGCAAGCAATAAAAATTAGGTTTAGCCTCCTAACAGCTTTACATACTTGAGTGACAAAATATGAAAGATGGTAAATATAGGATTACAGATCCTTTCTCATATGCAGTTTTCATTTCCTTTGGATATATTCCTAGGAATGGGATTGCTGGGCCACATAGTGGGTTTATTTGCACTTCTCTAAACACTCTGCATCCTGACTTTCATAGTGGTTATACTAGCCTACATACCCACCAACAGTGAACGAGGGTACCTTTTCCTTCATATCCATGCCAGCAGGTGTTATTAGTAGAGTTCAAATGTAAGCCAACTTCACTGGAATTAGCTGATACCTGAATGTGGTTTAAACTTTTATCTCCCTGACAGCTAGGGAGCCTGAGCATCTTTTCATATGTCTATTAAGCATTTGAATTTGTTCTTTTGAAAAAAAAAAAAAGTCTGGGGCCTGGCGTGATAGCGTAGTGGTTAAAGTCCTTGCCTTGCATGCGCTGGGAGCGCATATGGTTGCTGGGTCTAATCCCAGCAGCTCCACTTCCCATCCAGCTCCCTGCTTGTGGCCTGGGAAAGCAGTCGAGGATGGCCTAAAGCCTTGGGGCCCTGCACCCACGTGGGAGACCTGGAAGAGCTCTTGGCTCCTGGCTCTGGATTGGCTCAGCTCCAGCCATTGTGGTCACTTGAGGAGTGAACCATCAGATGGAAGATCTTCCTCTCTGTCTCTCCTCCTCTCTGTATATCTGCCTTTCCAATAAAAAGTAAATAAATCTTTAAAAATCAAAAAAGTCTGTGGATTTCCTTCACCCATTTCTTCACAGGGTTGTTGGATTTGTTGTGCCTATGTTTCTGAAGCTTTTTGCAAATCCTGGATATTAGTCCGCTATCACTTGTGTTGTGTGCGAAGGTTTTCTCCCATTCCATTGGTTGAGCTTTTCCTTTGCTGTACAGAAGCTTTTTAGTTGGAAGTAGTCCAACTTGTTTATTTTGGCTTTCACTGCCTGTGCTTTTGGTGTCTTTTTCAAGAAGTCTTTCCCTAGTACTTGATTTTGGACAGTGCTTCCTATGTTTTCCTCTAATAGTTTGCTGATTTCTGGGTGTAGATTTAGGTCCTTGATCCATTTAGAGCTGGTTTTTGTATAATGTGACAGGTGCGGGTCGTGCTTCTTAATCCTGCAAGCTGCTATCTGATTGTTCCAACAATGTTTGTTAAATAGACCAGACTTTTCCCCTGGATTGTTTTCCATTTTCTTGTCAAGGATTAGTTGGCTATACATGTGTAGGCTCCCTTCTGGTGTTTCTATTCTGTTCCATTGATCTTCTCTGTTTCTGTACCAATACTAGACGATTTTGATGACCACCACTCTGTAGTATGTTTTGAGATCTGGAATTGTGATTCTTCCAGCTTGATTTTATTCTTCAGAACAGATAGGTTATTCTTGGTCCTTTGTGTTTCCAGATGAACTTCTATACCTTCTTTTCCATTTGTGAGAAGAACGTGTTGGGATTGTGATTAGGATCTGATTGGATTTGTAGATTACTTTTGGTAATATGGACACTTTGATGTTGATCCTGCCAGTTGAGCAACAGGGCGAGTTTCTCCATCTTTTAATGTCTTCTTCTATTTCCCTTTTAAAAATGTTTTATTGTTTTTATCATAGAGATCTTCCACATATTTGGTTAGGTTAATTCCTAGGTTTTTAGCATGGAAACAACCCAGATGCCCATCCAAAGAGGAGTGGATAAAGAAACTGTGGTGCATCTACTCCATAGACTACTACTAGTCCATCAAAAGAATGAAATTCTACCATTTTCAACCAATGGTCTTAACTAGAGGCCATTATGCTCAGTGAAGTAAGTCAGTCCCAAAAGGACAAATACCTTATGTTCTGTCTGATATAAGACAACCTTCACTCAATTTATAAGATCAATAGCCCATTTGATACTGTTTTTGCTGCAACACATGGGTTTTGATATTTTTGTTTTTATTTTCATTTATTCAAAATAGTTTCTTTTTTTCTGATTAAAATCTTCATTGACTCACAGGTCACACCGTAACATCATTTTCTGCAAGAAGTCTTTTGTTTTCTTTTTCATTTCTTCATTGACACATCGGTTATTCAGTGACATGTCATTTAACTGCCTGGTGTTGTATATTTTTTAAACTTTATTTTTGTTGTTGATTTTGTTTTAAAAATTGTCATTTAAGCAGTGGGGAGGGGAGGAACATGGGGAAGTGGAAGGGAGTCTCCAGTGCCCATTAAACTGCAGCATAAAATTAAAAACAAAAAGTTCAGGAACATTTGTATTATGAGAAAACTATGTGTGGATTTCAAATTTTTTTTGTATCCAAAATAAGCTTATTTTGCAATTCTGTTCTCTACAAATTTTTTTTTCATTTAAGCAAATATGGTAGCTGTGTAATAGAGACTATTATATCCTGATGTGAAACCCCAGAGCCTGTGCAATTGTGTTTTAAAATTTAAAAATAAAAAGGAAGAGAAAAAATAGGCATTACAGAAAAAAAGAAAGATGGTCTAACTACATATATTTCAGTGGTTAAATATTTAAAAGGATTTAAAACCATGAGAAAATTTATGATAGATTTGAAATAATTTCTCAGATCTTTTAGGAAAATGCAACCTTTGAAAGAAATGAGTATGTGACTTAAATAGCAGAGCAGACACAGTTGAAAGAGAGCTAGCCAACTGTAGGAGCAGAATAGAAGCAGGCTGCGTTGCTTCTGCTGGTGAGTGTGACGCTGTGCTGGGTTGAGGAAGGTGGAAGCAATGTGATTTCCCTATTCCAACCCTTGTAATTGCTCTCCGCTCTCCAGGCTGAGGTAAAAGTGGTTATGGGCCTGGTGCGGTGGCCTAATGACTAAAGTCCTCTCCTTCAATGCACCAGGATCCCACATGGGTACCAGTTCAAGTCCTGGCACCCCACTTCCCATCCAGCTCCCTGCTTGTGGCCTGGGAAAGCAGCAGGGGACGGCCCAAAGCCTTGGGACCCTGCACCTGCGTGGGAGACCTGCAAGAGGCTCCTGTTCCTGGCTGCTGATCAGCTCAGTTCTGGCTGTTGCGGTCATTTGGGGAGTGAATCATCGGATGAAAGATCTTACTCTCCTTTTCTCCTCCTCTCTGTATATCTGAGCTTTCCAATAATAATAATAATTAAGAAATCTTAAAAAAAGAAACCTGGTTTTCTCAGCACTGTTTATTGCAGAGACTGTCCTTTATTCAGGAAGTGTTTTTGGCACTTTTGTTGAAGGTAAGTTGGCTGTGGGTGCGCTGATTGATTTCTGGAGTTTGTGTTCCGTCCCATTGCCTACCACGCTCTGTTGATTATAATAGCCCTGTGGCATGTCTCGACATTTCCAGCATTGTTCCTTGTTCAAGATTTCTTCGGCAATCCAGTGTCTTGTGTGTTTCTGAATTTTAGGATTTTTTTTCTACTTCAGTCAAAAATTTCATGGTTATTTTAAGGGAGATTGAATCAAATGTATAAATCACCTTGGACAGTATGAACATTTTGATAATATGAAATCTTCTAACCGATGAACCTTGAAAGTCCTTCCTTTTGCGTGTGTGTGTGTGCATGTCTTCTTCAATTTCTTGCATTAGTGTTCTTTAATTTTCAGCATAGAGGTCTTTCATATGTTAAATTTCTTTCCAAAGTGTTCAACTTTTTTTTTTGTACTTAGAGTAAATTACTCTCCTAGCTTCTTACTTGTTGAGATAGCTTTTGATGTACAAAAATACTACTGATTTTTGTGTGTTGCTTTTATATCCTGAACTTTGCTGATCACGAATCAGTTCCGATAATCTCTTGGTGGAGTGTGTTGATTTCTTTCAATACAGAATCATGTCACCTTCAAACATGGACAATTTGACTTCTTTACTATTTTTATATCTTCATTTTTTTCTTGTTTCTTCTGGCTAGAATCTTCACAACTATATCAAATAAAAGCGTGGAGAGTGGACATTCGTGGTTGATTCTAGTTCTTACTGGAAATGGTTGAAGCTTTTTCTCAGTAAGTATGGTATTGGCTATAGATTTGTCAGATGTAGCTTTTATTGTGTTGTGATATGTTCTTGCCATGCCTAGCTTGTTTATTGTCTTATGTTTTTCTTGAATTACTGTAGTTTTAAAATTTAGCATTTTTAAACATTTTATCACATTTAAACACACACACATTTGTACATGTTATTACTGGTGAAGCTTAATGGTTCTTTCCTCAGCTTAGTATAAAAATGTGAAGTCACGAAGCAAGTGCAAGTGTAACAGAATCTTTATTCATAACAAAGTGATAGGAAAGCCTTGCCCCATGATGAAGTAGGGAAGTTGAGTGTCCGACTGGATACTGGTTTAAGGAAAATCGCTTGGTCTTTGTAAGGTTGTTTATTTTTCTTTTTCCCTTTTCTTACAGGCATGAACATAGAGAAGGACATAGGGGGACCATGGGTCTCAGCTGATGGAGAGGTGTTTTGAATGAGAACAGTAAGCAGCTGTCTTGTCCTACTCTGGGAGCATGGCCTGTAATCTCCTGCTCCCTAGGTCTGGGCAGAGAATCAGGAGTGAGACTCTCTTACCCTTGGTTGTCCTGGCAACTCCAAGGTCTTGCTTTGCATAGCCAGCCCAACTAATGTGTACAGATAGGGAACTGTGAGATGGGGTTTGGAAAGTGGGCACCACCTGGACCTGGCTTCATGTATATCCTATTTTTTTTTTCTTGAAAGTAGAGGTATTAATTTCACAAAGTGAGGAATTTATGACAATGATCATAATACAAGGGAAAAAGGGGTGTATTGTCATGTAAATGGTATGATTCAGTGAAGCAATATTTATCACTATATGCCAAATGATATAACATTTAAAAATTATAAATGTTGTATTTTACTAAATGCTTTCTCTTAGCATGCAATTTTTGTTCTTTATTCTATTGATGTGAAGTGTTCTGTTTATTGATTTGTATATGCTGAACCATCCTTGCATACTAATTAAGAAAGTAAGTCTTCTAAATTAGTACCTTTTTCATTGATGTCCATAAGAGGTAATTCTCTGTAGGTTCCTTTTTTTTATTATTATTATTTTTGGTTGTGTCCTGCTGTAGTTTTGCAATTAAGATATAGCTGGCCTTGTAGATATTTTAATAGCAAGATGCACAAGCTTGGTGAGATGCACATGTGTGTAGCTCTGCACTCAGCTTTAGAGCAGTCTAAATGCCCAGCAGGTGGTAATGTGCATGTGGGGGTAACCAAGGGACATAAATGATGGTGCAGAGGAGAACTGCCCATCAGTCGGGCCCAGGAACTATGAACTATAATTTCTTTACTTTTAATTTGCTGTATACTTTGAACTCTCTGTTGTAACTATTTAGCTTTCTATCTTAAAAAAACTGCAGCTCTTCCAAACACTTTTTCTCTTTGTATTTTCAAATAAGTTGAGATCTACAAAACAGAGAAAAAGAACTTCCTGCTATGTGGCTTTCATGAACTTTCATTTTCTCTCTGTGTGTGAGTGTATGGTGCATGTGTATAATACACACTGTCTTCGAGATGAACCAGGAAAGTGGAGGGTGTGAGGAATTTGCTTGCCTGTAAAGTGCAGTGGTGGCTTATCTCCTGTTCCTCTTTATTCTCATTTATTTATTTGTAAGACACACACACGACATATAGAAAGAGATCTTCCAATTACTGCTTTACTCTGCAAATGCCTGCAACAACCATGGCCAGTCACTCAAACATGCCACCAGGTGGTTCCTGCCTGAAATCTTGAGGATTTTCATGTTCCCAGCATGGGTGTGGACTGCTGGATTTTAGTGCTTGCTCAGGTAAATGTGTCTGAGCTTTCCTTGCATTTCACTCCTGGATTTGTGGATTTCATCCCATCCCAGTCTCTTCCCCTTAGGTTTCTAGCATCTCTGTAGGTTGGCTCCAGTGACTCTCAGGGAGTTTAAGTATTGGACCTCTGGGTGTGATGTGGGTAGTGTTTTCCGTCCCTGAGTCCCACCCTTAGCCATTCACTCTGTAGCAGCTCACTCCCCAGCACTGTGTCTTCCCCCACCTGGAGTGTCATCGATCAGGTGGGCCTGTGAGCTTTTACTCATCCTTACTTCCCCTCAGCTGAGTGTTGTTTTGTGGCTTTTTGCCTCACACTGTCACTATGTAGCATGGAAGATTCTTGTTGCGAGTTCACCCTTGTGCTGGCTCCAAATTCCCCAATCCTGTGTTTGTGGGTTGTGCTGCCATCCTGTGGCTCACCTGGCTCACCTTATGCCTGGCTTGCTGGCTGCAAGCTTGTACATTTTCAACAGCTGTTTTGCGCAGCTCTGCTTCTCTCCAGTGCCCTCCAGGGAGCTTCAGTCAGCCAGTCTGGTCATTTTCTTTTGACAGCTCTGCGCTGCACCTGACTTTGTCTTACAGCTCACTTTGTACTGTTGGCTACACTCTCCTGGCTCAATCGATTGTCTTTACTGATTTATCTGGCTATGGTTTTGTACAAGTAAGGATCCCTGTTATCCTTCAACAGTTCTTCATGTTGAAATCAGTAATGTCAACATGGAAAAGTGCAAGGAAATCCCTGCCTCTTGGGGACATAGTGAAGGGAATGGAATTTTTCTCTAGACACATATCCACAGACCTGTGTATTCTAGCGCTGCACACAGTTGCATAGATAATCAGTAAAACAAAGTGGACAAAGGATAAAAAAAACATGTAGTGTATGTCCGGAAGTCTATCTTTTTTTGTTGTTGTTGTTGCAAAATCAGATATATAGAGCAGAGGACAGAGAGGATGATCTTCCTTCTGATGTTTCAGTCCACAAGTGACCTTCAATGGCCAGTGCCTCGCTGTTCCGAAGCCAGGAGTTAGGAACTTCCTCCAGGGCTCCCACATGGGTACATTGTCCCAAGGCTTTGGGCTGTCCTCAAGTGCTTTCCCTGGCCACAAGCAGGGAGCTGGATGGGAAGTGGAGCTGCCGTGATTAGAACCGGTTCCCATATAGGGTTTCGGTTCATTCAAGGTGAGGACTTTACCTGCTAGGCTACTGTGCTGCCCCCTCTAACTTTTTAAGAAAGATTTATTTATGTGACTTTGGAAGTCAAATTTACAGAGAACGAGAGACAAGAAGGAGATCTTCCAGGCATTGCTTCACTTCCCAAAAGTATGCAATGGCCAGAGCTGAGGTGATCCTGAAGCTGTAGCCAGGATGTTTTCTCTGGTGTGTTGTGTCAGTGTGGGGGTCCAGTGAGCTGAGCCATTCTCTGCTGTTTTCCTAGGTCCTAAGCAGGACTGTCATTAGGAAGCAGAGGAACCAGGACATTAGCCAGCACGTACATAGGATAGCAGCTCTACAGGTGCAGGGTCAGTCTGTTACACCACTGGGCTGTCCCTTCTTCCCCTCTCTACAATTGCATTTGTGTCCCTAACCAGAGCCATGTCACTTATATTGATGGTGGTGTGTGAGGGTATTTCACAGCATCCGTGGATAGACAGAATTAGCATATAATGTGTATTTTACACAAACATTCCGAAGACCCCTTGTAGCTGACCCAGTGAGTCCACTTTTTGCCTGAACATTGTGGGACTGGGCCTGGTCCAGGTGAAATCAGCAAGCTTGTGAGATCACCACTCCTACACTGGGGAACATGTGATTCTTGAACCAATTTTCAGACCTGATCATGTAGCAAGAGTGCCGAATTTCTGTGTTTCTGTTGCCCAGAAAGTCTCTAGCTAGAGTGAACTGGTTTTACAGCAGCCAGTAAGACAAGCTCTCCATCCGGTTAGTGTGCAGTAGCCAGCAAGGCAGAAAGTGAGCAGGTGGTCAAGTAGATAACAGAATATAATCAAACTCGTCATGTGCTCATGAATGAGGAGAGTTGTGGGTGCTTCAGAGTGGTAGTTCCAGAAGGCTGTGTTGGCAAGTTGGCATTTGACTGAGACCTGAACGAATTTTGTTGAGACATGGCCAGGTATTTTGTGAGTCTGTTTTAATTTAATCCACCTTTGAGCATGGTACGCGGTTGAACAGAGAACAGGGTCTTGTAGCTCATTTGTGACTAGGTAGATAGGAGTCAAACCCTTGTTCCCATTTTACCACACCACAGCCTATACAGAGGGGCCGAACAGCTGTCATCTCTGGATGGTCCTGCAGTAATGAGAGGAGAAAAAGAAAAAAGGAATTGCTTTACCTTCTTATTCCTCATCAGCAGTTGTGATTTTAATCAGAACAACTTCCGGTGTGCAAGGCTATTATACTAGTAGAGCAATAGTTGATTGCTTCAGGTAATCTCACCTGTGTCCTGCTCTGCCCAAAGGGGCAGATCTGTGGAGGAGAAAGGAGTACGTGGCACAGCGTCTTTGTCAATTTTCTTTTATTTAAGTTTTGTATGAGTAGTGGTTTTCCTGTATGTCCTAACTCAGGGAAATATTAAGCCTAGTTACTATAATGTCGATTAAAATGTTGTCATGCAAACAAAATATAAGGAGGAGATTGTAATCGAGAGAAAATGGATATCATTATATTGTTAGGATTATGCTGATGATATGTTGGAGATTCTAATTGATCGAGGTGATGCTCTGCTGGCTCTGCCCTCGGACCTGAGAGGGCCTCCCTAAGAGGTCGTTGAATTTCGTCAATGGGACGCTGGACTCTATGTATGGTGTATGCTTGCAATGAGGGAATCCCAGAACAACTTGAGCTGTGGCTATGCAACAGGATGGAAGAATCCACTGGGGGGGGAGGGTTTGGGGCGAAGGGGGGAGAATCCCAGTACCTATGAATTGTGTCACGTAATACATTGTAATTAATGGAGAAAAAATAATAAAATTACAAAAAAAAAAAAAAAAAAAAGAATTTTAGAAATTAAAACAGCCTGGTGCGCCACCTAGTGGCTAACCCCTCACCTTACATATGGCTAGCATGGCATATGGGCATCAGTACCTGTCCCTGCTGCTCTACTTTTCATCCAGCTCCCTGTCTGTGGCCTGGGAAAGCAGCCTTGGGACCCTGCACCTGAATGGGAGACCTGGAAGAAGCCTGTTTTTCCTGGCTTTGGGTTGGCTCAGCTCTAGCCATTGTGGCCACTTGGGTAGTGAACCATTAGATAGAAGATCTTTCTCTCTATTTCTTCTTTCTCTAAATCAGCCATTCAACTAAAAACAAATGAGTATTAGATTTTTTTTAAATCAGCAGAACATCCAGGACTTGGGGGGAAAAAAGAAACAGAGAAAGAGAGTGTGAGAGAATTACAACAGCTGACGTGATGAAAATGCACACAGCAGTTACCCAGCTCCACACTGACAGTTGCATGGATGTAAAGCCAGTACCTGGGAGGGACCAGAGTGCGGCTCATATGGTGTGGTGTCAGAATCCTGGGTTCATGGTCTAGCTCCAACATTTGCAAATCAGAAACCTTCAACAAGTAACTTGACCTTCTGTGGTCTCATGACCTAACAGAAAGTGATAGCTAGGAAAATATAGCAAATGTACAGAGGTGCTTTAAAGTGTGTAGAGACAGCATGTTTGGCCTATGGATAAAAAGCCCATTTTCCATACTGGATCCCTGGCTCAATAGCCACATCCACTCCTGACTGGCGCTTCCTGCTAATGCAAATGCTGGGAGGCAGTGGTGATGGATCAATCTGGTATTTGGTTTTCTGCCACTCATGTGGGAGACTTGGGTGGAGTTCCTGGCTTTGGCCTTGACCCAGCCCCAGATGTGGAAGCCTTTGGGAGAACAGTATATGGGAAGGTATGCTGTCTCTTTGTCTTGAGGAAACAAACAAACAAAACCACTAAAAAGCATTTATGGAATTGTGCCCAACAAGTACCACCACCAAGGTATTGTATTCTGTAACTAACTGGAAGCTCAATCAAGGCTTGGCTCATGAGAAAGTCCTGTGTTTTCCATTTTGTGGGAGAAGTTGCCCTAGCTTATCCTCTGCCTTTTATTCTTGGGTTAACCTTGCTGGAACTAGAGCTGCTGATGAGTAGACGTCATTTCTGCCAAATCAGAATCAGGAGGCAGCAAAGTATTCACTGCCATCCATGACAAAAGCACCTGCTGTAGTTAATGTTCAGCAATGACAAGTTGGCTTACCACTCCATGTTTCTGCTGAAGAGATACTTAGATGAGGCTTTTTCATATTTTTATGAAAAGTCAGAGATCAGACAGGAAGAGAGACAGAGAGGAAGATCTTCCATGCATCGATTTACTCCCCAAGTGGCTGCAGTAGCCAGAGCTGAGCCAAACCAAAGCCAGGAGTCCGGATCCTCTTCCAGGTCTCTCACATGGTACATGGTCCCAAGGCTTTGGGTCATCCTTGATTGCTTTCCCAGGCCACAGTCAGTGAGCTGCATGGGAAGCATGGCAGCCAGGATTAGAAAGAGCACTCAGATGGTATCCAGGTGCGTGCAAGGTGAGGACGTTAGCTGTTAGGCTACCATGCAAGGCCCTAGGTGGACATTTCTTAGAAATGTTCTCTGCTTCTTTGAAAAGCAGAGAGGGACAAATAGAGAATAATCTTCCATCTACTGGCTCAGTCCCCAAATGCCCAAAATGCCCAGGGTCAGTCCAGGCCAAAGCCAGAAGGTCAGAACACAGTCCAGACCTCCTTCGTGGAGCAGGGACCAGCCTCTTGAGCCGCCACCTGCTGCCTCCCAGTGTGCACGTCAGCAGGGAGCTGGAATGGAGGACAGAGACTCGAGCCAGACCCAGGGATTCTGCTGCAGAATGTGGCCTCCCAGGTGGTGTTAGCAAACACCCACCCCCTAGTTGATGGTGTTTATGTTACAATTCTCTTATTTTCTCTGTTTTAGGCTATTTTTACCTAATGCAACTCAGATACCAAACATGATCATTGAGTTCTGTCACTTCTGTGTTTTTAAAAGACACTTATTTTTATCATAAAAGCAGATTTACAGAGACAAGGAGAGAAAGGGAGAAAGATGTTCCATCCACTGGTTCAGTCCCTAAATGCCACAGTGGCCAAAGCTGAGTTGATTGAAAACCAGGAGTCAGGGTTCCAATGCTTTGGGCCATCCTCTACTGCTTTCCCAGGCCACAAGCAGAGAGCTGGGTGGGAAGTAGAGCATCCAGGACACGAACTGGCATACATATGACATCCCAGTGCATGCAGGGCAAGGATTATAACCACTAGGCTACCATGCTGGGCCCCGCAAGTCTATGATTTCTTGGATAAAATGAAGAGTTTAGCAGTCTTCAAGTGAAGAGAAAACCAGCATATCTCGTCCACCTTGGCTGGTGCCTGGTGCTCAGCTTGTCAGGTGACTGCTGACTGTCTGTCACCTGCCTGTTCCCCTGATGTGCTTTGTCCTTGCTCCATCCCCCACGTGATTTTGTGGAAGACAACACTGACAGCTGAAGCTCCCTCTCTGGCTGCTCTCCCATGCCCATGCTTTGTGCAACCGTGGCATTCTTTTTAAATTTTTTGGGAGCCACTCTTTTATAAGGATTTATGTTTATTTGAAAAATTTTACAGAGAGGAAAAATAGACAGACATAAGAAATCTTGTACCTGCTGGTTCAATCCACATTGACCCACACAGCTGGAGAATACAAAGTACAAAGCCAGGAGCCAGGAGTTTCCTCTCAGTATCACCTGTTGTGGCATGGGCTCAAGGAACTAAGCCATCAACCGTGGCTTTTCCCAGAACACAAACAGGGGGCTCGATGGAAAGTAGAGCAGCTGAGACATGCCTTGGGACCAATTTCTGATGCCAGCACCACACTGAGAGGTTTAGTATGCTTTGAAACTGAACCAGCCTGTTCCTTTTCTTTTTTCTTTTCCTTTACAAATAAATAAATCTAAACAAATAAATCTAAATCTATTTACTTGGAAGTTTTACAGAGAAAGAGAGAGGGAGGGATATATCTTCTGTTTGCCGCTGCATTACCCAAATGCATGCGAAGACTGTAGCTGGGCTGATCCAAAGCTGGAAGCCAGGAGTTTCTTCCAAGTCTCCTTTGTGGGTGTGGAGGCCCAAGGACTTGAGTCATCCTGCACTGCTTTCCTAGGTTGTGATCAGGGAACTGGATCAAAAGTGGAGCAGCCAGGACTAGAAATGGTGCTCATATGGGACACCTGTGCTGTGGGTGGATTATTATTTGCTTTGCTACCATATCATCCTCAGTCATAGTTTTCTTATTTTCTTCCTCTCTCTCTCTCTCTCTCTCTCTCTCTCTCTTTCATTCTCTGAGATTTATTTATTTTTATTGAAAAGTATGCTATAGAGAGAGGAGGAGAGACAGAAAGGAAGATGTTCAGCCCATTGATTCACTCCCAGAGTGGATGCAACAGGCAGTATTGAGCTGATCTGAAGCCAGAAGCTTCTTCTGGGTCTCCCACATCGATGCAGGGTAGCAAAGCTTTGGGCTATCCTTGACTGCTCTGCCATGCCACAGGCAGGGAGCTGGATGGGAAGCAGGTCCTTGGAGATTAGAACAAGTGCCCCTGTGTATGAAAGGAAAGGACTTTAGTTGCCAGGCCACCACACTGGTCACCACCGTTTCCGTGAGATATACTCCAACTCAGTTCCTGATACATTCCCTTGCAGACACAGTCTTCCTTGCAAGCCTTTGCTGGCTTCAGAACGTGCTCTCCAGGATAGTGCTGTTCATCAGAAGTGCACCTGCCATGCCTGGAGAGGAGGGATGACCTCGTCCCAGCACAGGCCTCACCTGGGATGAACAGTCCCAGTGCAGAGTGGAGGCTCTGCAGCCCCTGTACTATTTGAGTTCCCTGCTCTCCCCCCCCCCCAGTGATCAGTGACTGATTCTACACAAACTTTCTTGCCCAAGGGCCCTTTCTGTTCTAATGGAGCAGGTGAGGGAGCCCACAGTAGCCAAGGAGCTGGCATTCCTGGCTTCTGGACATGAACACTTGGCTCTTCTGTACCTGGTAGGTGACTTTGTGTGATGCAGGAATGCGTTCAGTGGAAAAGTTTATGAAATGTACAGGTAGAGTAGTGTCTCAACCCAGAGCTTTTCTTAGATGGAGCCATTGGGAATCATGTGTGGGTCCTAGCAGGCAAGGTCAGGTGTATGTTGTCACTGGGTTTATTAGTAGATCATTATATAATTGAAAATATATTGGGCCCTGTGTGGTAGCCTAGTGGCTGAAGTCTTCATCTTGCATGTGTCTGGATCCCAAATGGGTGCTAGTTTGTGTCTCAGTTGCTCTAGTTCCCTTCAAACTCCCTGATGGTTGTCTGGGAAATCAGTCTAGGATGGTGCAAAGCCTTGGAACCTGCAGCTGTGTGGGAGACCCAGGAGAAGCTCCAAGTTCTTAGCTTTGGATCAGCTCAGCTCCGGGCATTGCAGACACTTGGCTGAGTGAACCAGAAGAGGGAAGATTGTTCTGTCTTCCATCTCTCTGTAAAATGTAGCTTTCTGGGCCCAGTGTAGTAACCTAGTAGCTAATGTCCTTGCCTTGCACATTCCAGGATGCAAAATTGGTGTCAGTTTTAATCCTGGCAGCCCACCACTTCCCATCCATCTCCCTGCTTGTGGTCTGAGAAAGCAGTCCAGGATGACCCAAAATCCTGGGACACTGCACATTGTGAGAGACCTGAAAGAAGCTTGTGGTTTCTGGCTTCAGATCGATGTAGCTGTGGCTATTGTTGAAGCTTGGGGAATGAATGAATGGACAGAAATCTTCTCTGTCTCTGTGTATGTGAGTTTCCAATAAAAATAAATAAATCCAAAAAATAATGCCTTTCCCATAAGAAGAAATAGATGAGAATAGATTATACACAGAATTTATGTGTTTATTTGAAATCAGAGCTGTGCAGCTGTATATCACATAGGTGCTTACCTATGTATGTATGCATGTGTTTGTTCATGTAGGCATTGCTTAGGTGTTTATGAATGTATTCATGGGCTTCCAAAGGTATAGATGTATCTGTGTGTGTATGCATGTACATATGTGTTGGTGTGTGTCTAGATCAGGATACTATTGAAGGAGGGAGGGGATTGAGTTTTGACATCCCCTGCTTCTCTCCCCTGCCCGCACCCAATGGCTCCCATGGCCAGCAATAGGCCAGGCCAAAGGCAGAGGTCTGGAACCCCATCATGGTCTCCCCTGTGACCAGCAGCAGAGCCCTGAGTCCTTGGGCCAAGTGTCGCTGCTTCTGTGGCTGCCAAGTGCCTAGTAGCCAGACAGGAGATGGAACTGGGACAGGGAGGTGGGGTGCTGCAGCCTGGGCAAGCTTCTGGGGATGGTGCCTGTGCTGTGCTCTGGGACCCTGATGAGTGCCATGTTGGGCCCAGCACAGTGTCTGGTGGCCAGGCAGGAATGAGCACCGGGTCCCCTGCCTTGGACCTGCGTGGGCTGTGAGGAGCCACCCTGGACACTGCAGGCCAAGCCTGGGTAGCAGCAGCATGACCAGGATCAGTGTGGAGCAGGTGAGGCTGTGTATGGGGCCAGGGAGGCTCCCAGGTCTTCTGGGTACTTGGCCTGTTGAAGCAGCCCAGGCCTCCCTCCAGCAATCTGAGATCAGGGCCATGCTCAGGGCCTCCCAGATGCGCCTCTGTGTGGGATGCTTCCAGGGAGTGGCTGAAGGCCTTGATGTGCCTGGGCCTGTGGGAGCCTGAGGTGGGCCTGGCTAAGAGGGCAGACTGGGCAAGGGATGTGGGTGTGTGATGGGGCACAGGACTAGAGCAGGCATGGGGGACAGGGAGAGGAGGGAGGAAGAAGGGGGCAGAGAGGGAGATGGTGAAGGGAGAGACAAGAGGAGATGGGGTGGGGAAAGGGAACCAGGGCAAGGAATTAGGTATTCCCATATATGTGTGTGTGAATGTAGAGGTGTATATGTATATGTATGTATTATAAAGCAATTATTTATGTAATAGTGTATTAATACAGCCATGTATGACATAATATTTGTATTTATGTATTGTATTTAGATATGGGTAAGGTTTGAGAGTCTGTGAGGGGGCATGATTATAGAGGTGACATGGGGGACAGGGGGAGGAGGGGTAAGGGTAAAGAGGGTAATTAGGAGGGGAGAGACAAGGGGAGATGAGGGGTGGGGAAAGGGAACCAGGGGAAGGAATGGGGTGGGTATTCGTTGAAATGTATGTGTGTGAATGTAGATGTATATGTGTATGTATATATTATAAAGTATATTTATGCAAATATGTATGTATGAATGTAGGCATGAATGAGTTTATATAGGTCCATATTTGTGTATTCTCATGTTTAGATATGGGGACATGCCGTGGGTTTTGAGCGGACACAGGGATAGAGAGGACATGGGGGACAGGAGAGGAGGGAGGAAGAAGGAGGAGAGAGGGAGACTGTGAAGAAGAGACAAGGGGAGATGGGGTGGGGAAAGGGAAGCAAGACAAGGAATGGGGTATTGGTGTATTTGTATGTGTGCTTATGCATATGTACACATGATATACATGTATAAGTAGCTTATAATGGCATATGTGTAATTACATATGTACATGTTTATGTATGTAGTCATGCATATGTATATACTTAGGTAAGCAGGCGTTTAGGCATGTGAAAGTGGGAAAGAGATGGGGGAGGGGAGAGACAAGAGAGGACGGGGGTGGGGCTGCGCACACGCAGGGAACCAGGACAAGGAATGTGGGTATTTGTGCATGTGTATGTGTGAATAGGAGTGTATATATGTATGTGTTTGGCTATCATATAGGTATAGATTTTACTCTGTATGAATGTAGGCATTATGGCTATTGAATTTTGAATTCACAAGTGGACTCTATTGTCTGAATTCCTAGCTTTGGGAGGTTTTCCCAGTTGCTGGTGTTACTAAGTTTCTGCTTTCATTTCAGTTAGGTACGGAAGATAGTTTGTGTGATTTTAAATCACTTCAGTTTGTCAGTTTGTTTCATGATCCAGGGAGTGGTCTGTGTTGGTGAATGGTTCTTGTGAATTTGAAATGAGTGTGTGTTCTGCAGTTGTTGAATTAGGTTCAATTACTGGTTGGAAAGGTTTAATTCTTTGGTGTTTCTGCTAAATTTATGACTGTTAATCTTATTGCTGGTTTTTGGGCAAGAAGTATTAAAGACTGCGTTGCAATTATAAATCTATGGATTCCTCCTCTGTTCTCAGTTTTACAACTTTTTTTTTGTTTTTGTATTTGATTGGTTGGTTGGTTTTATATCTTTTATGTATGGGAGGTGTTGTGAGGAAAATGTGTATTCAGGGTTTTTGGCTTCATGGTGAATTTGCCCTTTGTTGTGTAAAGGTCATTGTTTATTCTAGCAATTTTATTTGCTCTGCAATCTAGTTTTCTGCTATGAATATGGACACTTGATTGTTGTTTCTAAAGATTTTACTTGACATTTCTTTTTTTAATCTGCCTACAGCATTCAATTTGAAGTGACTTTCATGGAGAGCTCTGATGGTAGGATGTGTTATTTTGCAGTAAAATCTGTGTTTTGCATGGTGTGTTCCAACTGTTGTCATTCATTTTCAGTTCAATCTAAACTGAATAATTTGCTATCTGGCTGTGTGGCAGAAACTCACCTAACACACAGCAAGGCACTCATGGTATTATGTATTCAGCAGAGGGACAGATATAGCTCAATTCCCAGTCTCCCATAGAGGTTACACTTTTAGATTAACATCCTAGTTGAGCAGGAAGTCATCAGGTGTGTGCGTCTCTGGTGGGCCTACAGTGCTTGTGAGTTTCCTTTTGTCAGCATTCAGATAGCCCTTGTGTTCTGACTGACTGAGCACAGGTCAGCCTGGGGCATGTGGGTGGATGGGGATTGCTTAGTTTGCTCAGGGCCCAAAGTTCTTGAGAAAGAGCTCAAAGTGAGGTCTAGCATTGAGGTATTTACTATAAAGGTGAAAGTTGAATTCTGAGTCTTGTGATTCACGTTGCTTAGGGCCGAGAGGTGTTTATGCCTCTAAGTTAATTTAATGAGTTCTTTTAAGTCAGGATTGCCAGTAGTTCAGAGACAGGGGAATGGATGCTAAGGAGGAAAGACTGAGTCGAGTCAGTCTGCGTCAGAGGCATTAGGATTTGGGACTCAATTTCAGTTTTGCTTTGTTCTAGTTTTATTTCTCCATTCCACACTGTCTGCATTGTTTTATGTCAGTTGAACATGTTTTAGTATGCCATATTGCATATGCACTGAGAGTGTGACAGCATCTTCTTGGGATGCTTTTTAGTTGACTTCTGTAGGAAGTATTCCTTAAGTTTATCACAGGCTTGTTAGAATCAAGACTTATCAAATTCTGACAAAATGTACATGTCTTATCTCTTTGCTCAACTTGCTAATATTATAGTTGTCACACATTGTTAGGATAGGCACTGAAACCCAGTAGGAAAATGTGATAGTAATTTTTATGTTCAGCCCCAACATGTTCACCCTCAATATGTCTTTAGGAGGTTGTGTTATATTCCAGGTGCATACGATGTTTTCTTCATTCCTCATATTCTAAGTTTCTTTCTGATTTTATTATACTTCTCTCCTAGAAGAATATGTTTTTTGAAAAGATGATTTACTTGGAATTTTTATATATAGAGAGAAAGACACACACAAATGCAAAACCAGACACACACATGCACACGTGTCTGCCATATGCCGAACCACTTTCAGATGGTCACAATGGCCAGGGATTGGCAGGCTGACGCTGGGAGCCAGAATCTTCTTCCAGGCGTCTCAGATTTGTGGCATGTGCCCCCACCCCTGGGCCATCTGCTGCTGCCTTTCAAGGCCCTGGCGGGGAGCTGGATCAGAGGTGAAGCTGCTGCGATGAAACCACATGTTTAGGAGATCTCATCATCACAGGTCTTCTGTATTCACTGTGTCACAGTGATAACCCTACGTATGAACTTTCCTTGACTTTGTAAAGCAGGTCTGCAGGAAACAAATCCTCACAGGTTTCCTTGTTCTCAGAGCAGTTTTCATTTCAGTGGTGTGTGTGTGTGTGTGTGTGTGTGTGTGTGTGTATGCGTATGTGTGCAGATTTCCCCTGCTTTTTTCAGAGCTGTAAGGTAGTAGTTCACTCCCTCTAGTGCAGGATGAGTGAGTACCATCCAAGCAGGAGTGGTTTGGACCATTGTATCCTGTTTGAGTCAAGGATGCTTGATGCTGATCAGATCTAGCAGTCTGGTTATCCACATCAGGATTTGGGGATTTGTTGAGCATTTTGAATATGTGAGGTTTTGTTTTTGCCTATAGAGGCAGTTTTAGCCGTTAATTCTAAAATGTGTGTTCACGTTTCTGTTCTTTTTCTCTTCTCTCCTGGAACTTTATTAACCTTGTAGTAGCCATTTTGTGATTGTCCAGCATGTATCTTAGACTTGTAATATTTCCCCTATCCTTTTTCCATATTGTTCATATTTTCTATTTCAATTGGTTCATCTTTGAAAGACAGGGTGAGCTTCTATCTGTTGTTTCACTGCGCATGGGGCTGTGTTGGCCAGATCACTGCCAATTTGAAACTGGGAACCAGTAGTTTCCTCCAGGTGTTTCACATGGGTCTAACAGGGTCTGAGGGACTTGGGCCATGCCATATCCCTCTCCCAGGTCATAGCAGAATGCTGGATCAGAAGTGGAGCATCTGCATTATAAACCAGTGTCCCTAAGGGATGCCATTTCCAAGGGGACCAAGGATGGGCTTGAGGTACCACTGTGGCAACCCTGGGTTCATGGATTCTTTACTGTGTACCTCTATTGTGCTATCTACAAAATGTGTGGATTTTGAATATTCATTTTATTTATGTGGTTATTTTTTCATTTTTTTGTTTTATATGAAACGTCCACAGAGGAGGAGAGGTCTAAAATTGTTCCAGTCTGCAGTTGACCGCAATGGTAGGGGCTGAGACAGTCTGAAGCCGAGAAGCAGACACTATCTCCAGGTCTCCCTTGTGGTTGTTGGGTTCCAAGGATTTAACCGTCCTCTGCTGCACTCTCCAGGAAGTGGATCCAAAGTGGAGCAACTGAGACATGAACAGACGCCCATATGGGACACTGGCACCACAGGCAGAGACTTCTCCAAGAGCGGTTGCTTGACCAACTGCTGTAATCTCCTCTGTGCTACAACTTTGTGGAGCCTTGGATGTCACCCAACTCCTTTGACCTCCATGTGCCAGGTCAGTGTCACCATGGATGCCATGCAGAAGATGACACCCAGGTGCATAGCAAGGCAGCAATTTGTTTGCAGGGGGCTCTCACCACAGGCCCGTGTGCTCCTCAGCACTACACAAGGCACTTGTCCAGCCAACAGCCTCCCCTTCCCAGTGGTGCTCTGTGGAAACCACTAGGTCTCAGTGTGTGCAAGCTGGGCAGCAGCCACCTGCAGGCCCTGGCTGGTGGTTTCCTTGAGTTGATCCTGGGACTCAGGGCTGCAGAAGCATCAGAAGCTGCAGATGTCCAGGTGCAGAATGGAGACCCTTGTTGGTGAGTGGTGGCATCTCTTCTCACTTCCTTTTGTGATTTTTGTTCTGCTGGTCTTGCTATGCCTTTGTACTTAGTGTATTACACCATTCTTCTGCAGCTGATTTGTTGTGTGTGTGAGGTTATGCTGCTGGAGAATGGAGTTAGGATTTCCCAGAATGGTTGCTTTTTCCTCCATTCTTAATTTGTTGATTTTTTTAAAAATATTGAAGAGGACTTTTTTTCCATCATGATAGTGAAGTTCTTCTATGTTGTGATGTGTGTTTTCAATCAAATTTTTAAAAATCTTATTTCACTATTTGAATTTTCCCAGATAGCTTTGTTCTCTGTGGAGGTGATTTCCAGGTTTATAAATTTTTGTTGTGTTAAAATTATTTATTACAACGATTGATTTTTTTCCATGTCATCCTTGCATTTCTGGAGTAATTCTGAAATATACACCGGATGTACACATTTTTTTATGTTTCTGCATTTTGCAACATGTTGACAATTTGGCAAACATTCACAAGTGATGCTTTCATATAGTAACTTTATAATCCCATTGCTTTTTCTCTGCCTCTTTTTCCTTTGAATGGATTGTGGACCCCAGTGTTAATGATGTTCTAAATATTTGAAAGTTTTCAGAAATGAAGCCATCTGTTTTTAGACATCTCTTCATGGAGTTTTGGTTTCTTAGTAATTCTGTCTCTTTGTGAGTTACAGGTATGTTCAGATTGTCTTTCATTGGAGTGAGTTTTAGCGAATATGTGTTACTTGGATGCATCTGTCCTATCTATATTGCCTAAAATCTTGAAAGATTGAAACATGATGTTATCAGTGTTTACAATTCCCTCCTTTTTTGCTCTGTTTTTAGTTATTTATTGTTGGGTATGGCTGGCAGAAATTTCATTTCTTAGATTCTGATCTAATTTTACAAGTGTTTTCTCATTTTTCCTTGTTTTCTCTTGAGAATAATTTGTCAGTTTCATCGATTGATAGTCAACTGTAGACATGAATGAATTGCTGTAGTGATTTTTCTCTTCTCTTTGACATCAGTTTGATGTTTTTCTGTTTCCTCCTTCCACTTGCTTTGCTGTTTGCACTTATGCCATTTCAGGTAAGCATGTAGGTCATTGCTATGGAGCATTGTATCCCTAGACACAGTGGCACAATTCCTTGTTGCTGTCTTGCATTGAGGGACTTTTAAACACTAAGGGTCACATAGGCATAAGGAAAGAGGGTCTGAAACAGGATGTAATTTATATGCTTGCAAGCCAGGGCGTCAGTCAATGGACAACTTGTGCTTCTGACTGGCTACTACTAAACAGCTTCTGCTGAAAAAAAAAAAAAAAAAAAAAACAGAACTAAACAAAACAAAAAACACCCATACCACCACACTTGATCCATTTGTTTAGGGGGTTCCTACACTCATTTGTTTTCCTGTTTTTGCTGGGGTCTGTGCAGTAGGTGTGAATAATGCAAAGGTGTGAAGAGAACAGTTCCCCTGCTTGGCAGGATCCGGAGGAGCTTCCAGGTGTTTGGTAGGGTCCTGCGGATTTCTCTCTGACCAGCTTGACACAGTTTCACCCCCTTTCGCATGGACACTCAACCACCCACTAAGAATTTTGTAATCTATTGAGGCATTGTTTGCTCCTGTGAGATGGCTTTTGCAATCAACATGAGCTTGAGAGTTAATGTCATTGATAATGTCTTGGTGAGAGGGCCTTTAACTGCATACAGGAGTACAATTAAGCCTATGCCATTTCTGGACACCTTATTGTGTGCCTATCCATTGCCATGAAATCTGACCCAGACATTTAGCATGCTTTCTGGAAAATGGCTTGGTAAGAATTTTGCAAACTAGTGGAAGTAGTAAGAGTATGAGCTGAAACTGGTATGACAAAAAATATAGCTACTGTGACCATAAAGGCTATCCTGTTACTGTGATCCTAAACGCTTAGCTTGCAGGCCTAATGGCCAACTAATGTCAATGACCCCAATCCCCATAAACCAAGGCCTCAGACCTTTTAACCCATACATAATTCAAGGTAGGGGTCTGGTTGTCACAAGCGGCGACAAGATAGAACCCAGACTTGAGGAGAGCAAGTGGAGACTTGGACAAGGAATGTGTAATCCTCCCTCATTCATCTCTCAAGAAGTTGTAACTTGTGCCCCCTCCTGAAGCTATGTCCAAATGCCCCTAAAAGAAAACTTTGTACTGCTTCTGTATAAATAAAGTGGACAGCTTTCTCACAGGGTCCACAATGATCTTGGAATTGTAGTGGTCCCTGTCTCTTCTTTCTACGCCTATTTCACACACTCTTCTCCAGCTTCAAACTCAGCTGGAGCTGGACTCCGGCATGTTTCAACTCTTCAATATTTTGCCCTGAGTTCTTGAAATATTTCTCAGAAGATTTCAGCTGGTTATGGTTTCATTTTTTTCCTGTGATTTATTACTATTGTTGTTGTTGTTTTGTAGTGTGCTTGCATAGGCTTTGGGGTATCGTTTCCCCATTTCCTTATTGATTTCCCCATGTTATTGCAGTAGTTAGTCCATCACAAAAAGTCTCATGACCATCATTATGACACTTACTGTAACCTCACATCACAGGTGTGGACAATGGCAGAGAGTCCAGTGTCTTATTGTCAAGACATATTTCTAAGTTTTGCTCAGAGTTCATCTTTGGTTTGGAAGTAGAGATGCATACTGCATCACATCTTCACAGCTGGTTAGGATAGTTTCTGTTACACAGTTACAATACTTCCCTTTAAATGAAAAGCTGTAAACCAAAATCGCCAACAGGAACAGTAATCAAAAACTTAGAATGACATCAAGTTAAATAACATGCAACTGAATGGCCAGTATGTCACTGAAGAAATGGAAAAGAAAATCAAAAACCTTCCTGAGGAAGGTGATAGTCCTCTATGACCTATGTGTCACTGAAGAAGTTAGTAGTAGAAAAAAAAATGTTTTTGAGGAAATGAAATTAAAAACACAATTGTCAGATCCCATGAGATGTAGCCACGTGGAGGGGCCATGCTGGGACTGGACAAGCTAAGCCCAGGCAGCATTGTTCTCCCCAACAGTACATCAGTGGTCAGGTGCATGCTAAGTTGACATTTCCAGGTGAATGCACCATAGGACAAGCTTGCCTGCCGGGACCCGAATGGTTCCTGGAACACGGAGGTCGTTGGTCCAGGCTAGATCATACAGCCACACATAAACCCTAGTGAGAGTGAATAATTCTGGCTGGCATGGAGAGCCCGGGCTAGGGCCTTGGCTTGGGCCAGCTTGGTGCAGTCTGGCAGACCTGAGGCTGGGGCCAAGGGGCCATGTTGGGGCTGGAGAGGCAGTATCCATGCACCGATATCCATAGACTCAGTTCCCCAGAGCTTGTTGCAGGTGGCTGATGTGGATGTGAGAGATGGCACCAGGGCTAGGATCAGGATATAGGGAGAATGGGAGCCCCAAAACCCCATGCGCCCAGGAAAGCTTAACATGGGCAGTGGCTTCCATGCTCCAGGGGGAAGGGCTACAGGAGACAGGAAGGTGAAACTGGTGACTTAAAGGTTCTCTTGAAGAGTGTTTCTAAATGGTAACAGGGTTATTTTACCCATGATGTATAGCAGGTCCAGCATGTAACACTGCAGGAGACCTGTGGGAATTGGTGGGCAGTCTCTGCTGACCTTCCCTGGTATTGTCCCATGCCCCAGGTCTTGGTACCATCAGTAGCAGCATCCAGTACACACAGCACCATCTTTGGTGAAGGGGAACAGATATCTATGACTGATGTGGTGTTTGCTTGCCTTTGCTGCAGTGTTTACAGGAATTCTCCCAGTGGACCATCCCTGGGACACATGAAATCAAGAGACTGGTGGAAGCGCTGATCTGGGAAGCCAAAGCCACAGCCTGTGGCCTGCATGATGTCTACATTGTCTTCCATGTTTTGTCTAGCACCTAGTTCATCAAAAATGTGAGTTGTTTGGTTATATTATCTGGACTAGTCATTCCTTGGAGAGCCAGAGAAAACGGGATGTGATGTGATGTGTTCTTAGGCTCTTGTTGAAGTTTTGTTTGTTTTGTTTTAGTTTTAGTTTTTGATTGATGCCAGAATTTGTTTTATTACATCACATTTATTCTCTTTTTTAAAATTATATTTTGAATTTTAAATTTTATGGTTCCACTTCCCCCACTAAAATTCCCACCCCACCTACCAGAGATTTTCCCTATATTGTTACAATACCATAGTCCTTCATAAGAAGCTATAATTGCATCACTCTGTTATCTAAGTGTGCCTCAACATTGCTGGTACAGACAATGTCAGATAGTCCATCATCCCATTGTCTAGATATATTAAATGTTTTTGTTGGAAGTCCGTCTTTGGTATGGAAGTAAGGATGCATGTTGCATTGTGTCTTCACATCTGGATATGATAGTCTCTGTACTCCATCACTATACATTCCAATTTACACGATGGTTTCCTTATATTAGAGAGAACATATGCTATTTGTTTTTGGGGATTGACTTATTTCACTGAGCAAAATGGTCGCTAGTTAGGACCATCTAGTTGCAAATGGTATAATTTCATTCTTTTTAAGGGCTGAATAATATTCCACAGAGTAGGTGTATCGTGATTTCTTTAACCACTCCTCTTTGGATGGGCTTCTGGATTGTTTCCATGTGTTTGCTATTGTACATTGTGCTGCTGTGAGTATGGGGTTACAGATCCCCCTCTCATACACAGTTTTCATTTCTTTTGGGTATATCCTTGGGTGCGGGATAGCTGGGTCATATGGGAGGTTTGTTTGCAGTTCTCCAAGCACTCGCCATCCTGATTTCCATAGTGGTTGTATTCCACCTGCAGTGAAGGAGGGTGCCTTTCTCTCCACATCCACACAAGCATGTGGTGTTAGTAGAGTTCTGAATGTAAGCGAGTCTAACTGAAGTTAGGTGATACCTCAGTGTGGTTTTCAGTTGTGTCTCCCTGGCAGCTAGGTGGCCAGGCATCCTTTCGTATGTCTGTCAGCCATCTGAATCTGTTCTTTTGAAAAATGTCTGTTCATTTCCTATGCCCTTTTAACACTGGCTTGATTGTGTCCCATAATTTTGATATATTGTGTTGATGCCTTCATTTGTTTCAAGCAATTTTTATGTTTCCCATTGATTTCCTCTCTAGACCATTGCTCATTTAGCAACATATTATTCAGTTTTCATGTGTCTGAAAGCCTTCTTGGGTGTTTGGTTTCTTGGTTTTGATGTTTTTTTTTTTTTTTTTTTGTAAGTTACTGAGGCTTGTTTTGTGACCTATAACATGGACAGTTCTGGAGAAGGTTTCATGTACTGATGAAAAAAAAAGTGTATTCTCTGTCTATAGGATGAAAGATCAGTAGATATCAGCTACGTACATTTTCTCTAGTATCTGGGTGAGTTCTATTGTTTCTTACTGAGTTTCTGTTTTTTCCAACTATTGATATTAATGTGGTATTAAGGTCTCCCACTGTGATTGTATTGGAGTCCATTTCTCCCTTTAAATCCATTTATGTTTGTTTCATATAGCTAGATGCTTTGACATCTGGCACACATATATTTATTATGGTGATCTCTTGCTGAATGGATTCTTAGATCATTATGTGGTGTCCTTTTTCATTTCTTTTAATGTTTTTCACATCAAAGTCTATATTATCTGAAATAAGAAGGGCAAACTCCGCATATTTTTCCTAACCATCTGCTGGAGTATCTTTTCCCAAGCTTTCACTTTCAGTTTGCTCTGATCTTTGTTGATGAAATGTGTCTCATGTAAGCAGCAGATAGGTGGGTTTTGTTTTTTGATCCAGTCCTTTAATCTGTGGCATTTGATTGATGCTTTTAAGCCATTTACATCCAAGAGTAATATGGATAGGTGGCAATTTGGTTTTGTCATCTTAGCAATGGGTTGTTTTTTGATTGAGTCTTCTGTTAGCCTTTTACTGAGGTGTTCTCTACATTTACCATGGATTTTGTAATTGCTGTTCCTTTTTTCTTTCATAAGAACATCTTTTGAGTATTATTTGTAGGGCAGGCTTGGAAGAGGTGAATTGTTGGAGTTTTTCTTTATTGTGGAAAAAATTTTATTTCATTTTCAAATACAAAGTAGAGCTAATTGGATATGTTATTGGCTGAATAATTTCCCTTTTAGAGTCTGACCTGTAGTGTTTCCTCTGAGAGCTCAGCTTTGAGTTTCCTTTGCATTCCTCTGTAGGTCACTTGATTTTTTCACATGCACATTTAAGGATTTTTTTTTAATTCAGATGAAGAGAGCTTGATCATCATGTGTCATGGTAAAGTTGGCTTTTGATCAACTCTGTTGAGATTTCTTGGACACTCCTGTGTATTATTTTCCAATTATTTCTCCAGATTAGGGAATTTTTCATTTATCGTTTCATTGAAAGCACCTTTAATCCCAGCTTCTCTTTCTGTGCCTTCTGCAACACTCATAATTGTTATGTTGAGCCTTTTATGTCTTTTGATTCTTGGATGCTTTGTATACCTAGCTCTGCTTCCAGCGTTTTCTTCCAATTCTGAGATTCTTTCTTATTCATTCTATTTGGAAACTCTCCACTGTATTTTTAATTTGTACCAATGTATTCTTAACTTCTGAAATGTCAGGTTTCATTTGATTCATTTCCTGTGTAACATAGTCCTTAAATTGCTTGAATTCCTATAGTATGTGCTTCTCCTTGTTGGTCAGAAGCTATATAATAGGTTGTCTGAACTCTGTGTCCCCATTTTTTCAGTATCTTCCTCAGTTAACTCTGATGGTGGTAGAGGCTTTTGTTTCTTTACCTGGGAGTTTGGTAACATTGATTGTGCCTCTGTCTCTTCTAACTTTAGACATTGCTATTGTCATTGGAATATTCTTATCCTCCATAGTACAGATTTCTAAGATGCATTACCTTTAGGTCTACAAGTTGATTTTAATGTTCAATCAGTGTCCTGGATTAGGACGATGCCAGCTGCCCCAAACAGCTGGTTTGTCAGTGGCTCTGGCCTTGTCTACAAGTGCTGGCTGTTAGTCTAAGTGCCACCTGGAGTTACCCTGTACAGAGTCTGTAGAGTGCCACCATGGAACTGGTTTTCTGAGGAGCCTCTGCAGTGCTCTAAGCTGGAAGTGGTTTAGTTCCCAGCTTAGCCCTTGCACAGTTCAGCTGTCTTCCCATTAGTCTAACAGTGCCTGGTCCCGTGAAAATGGCTTCTGAGCTCTACTGATGTAGCTCATGTGCAGTTTAGCACTCCTGATCCCTGAGCTCTTGCCTCTCTGTGCAAAATGGCACCTGGCATGGCACTGACTCAGATCCAGGGCTTTCCACCATCAGATCCAGGGACCACTCAGACTCTCCAGAATGCAAGGCTGGCACGTCTTTCCCCATGGGCTCAGCTCAGTACTATTGATTAGAATCAAGCGCACCCTGGACATTTCCCTGAACACTGCCCAACACACAAGATTGCACCTGGTGGGGCGCTGCTGGAGAAGCAGGGCTGTTGGCTTTCAGATTCAGGGACCACACAGACCCTACAGGACACAGAGCTGGTGCTGCCCTCCCCATAGGATCAGCTCAATACAGTCAGCCAGAAATGTGTCCACTCTGGTGTCTGATCTCTGTTGTGAGCTCTGTCTTGCCACTGCTCTGCCCTGCAGAGTCCACTGTTCCTTTGTTCTTTCTCTGCTCATTGCTGGGCCAAGATATTCAGCAGGATTCACCAGTTTCAGTCTGCCTTTGCCTCCTGAGTTCCCTGTGCGAACTCAAGCTCCCTCCTAGCTGGCGCAAGAGCCGATCCGTGGCTGTCACTGGATCCCTGGTTGTCACTGAAGTCCAGATCGCCACTCACCAGCCACTGGTGGGTTTTCTGTTCACTGCAACACCACTCTGCCATCGCCACCTCTTCCCTGTCTGCAAAGGGGGTTTCCAGGTACCCGTTTTAGATTTTTAGTTTTCATTAATCAATTCCATATGCTGAAGGATTTTTCTTCTTACCCTCCTCATTTCACCGTTCCCCCACAGTTTCTCCAAAATATTACAACAGTGTAGTCCTTGATGACAGTCACAAGTCCATCATTCTGCTGTTTTTGTGTATGACAGTGGTAGAAAGTCCTGCTTCATAGTGTCAGAACACATATAACAGTTTTATTGGGAATCCGTTTTTTATTTGATAGTAGAGATACATACTGTAATATATCTTCACTTCCCTGTATGTTAGCCTCTATTATAAAGCTTATCTAGGTGAATCAAGATGGCGGAATAGGGTAAGGACACATTTATACAGATGGAAAAACATTTAATCAGAATGAAGTAGAGAGGACATATTTCAGGAAATAGGAAAGGACAGAACAACAGCAGAGGGGTACCTGGAGACTGAGAGACACAGGAAAGCAGCAGACACAACGGTGTGGTGTTGCAGAGACTGATACTCCAGCATGGCGATCTGAACTCCACAGCAGCCGGATCTCCACCAGCAACCAGGTGGGAAGGGACTTACACTGGGAGATTGGGTGGTGAACCCAGACAAAGAACTGTCTGTTCTGCTGGTTCATTTGATTTGACCAGGAGCAGAGACAGAGCAGCAGATCTCAGATGGGCAGTGCTCTACAGGCAAGAAGAGAATGGAGTGACATATTCCAGATGCTAAAATCAAAAAATTGTCAGCCCTGGATAATATATCCAGCAAAGCTTTCTTTTGTCTTTGAAAATGAACTAAAATTCTTCCACAGTAAAGAGTGGATTTCACAGCCCAGTCAGCCTGCTAGAGCTGAATTGGGCGCCATTTTGTGTAAGGAGGAAAGGGAAAGGGAGAGGACGGAGCATGTGCTGAGCTGGGAGTGAGCTCATTTCTGTTTCAGTGAACTGCAACAATGTGGCATTCTACGGATTCCACCCAGGGCAGGTCTGGTATAGCCCTCGGATCTGATGGCCAGCAAATCAAGAACCTTAGTGGTTGTACATCAGGTGCCATTTTGGGCATTGTGGCAATAGCTTTGGGACTTCAGGGGACAGTAGTGAACTGCGCATGTGCTGATCTCGCAAGAACTTGCTGACGTCAGTGGATTGCGTCAGTCCCACAGGAAAATAATACCGACAGTGGCATTATACCAGCCAAAAGAGGTCCGTGTGTGCACCCAGACCTAAAGTCCAACAGGTTCTGGCAAGATCAGTGCCACCAACAACGTAATTATATAGGACACCTGGTGTCTCTCTAACCCTGGGAGCTGTTCCAACAGGAAGTGGGAGAAAGGTTGCAGAGAAAACGATGCAGCTTCAGCACGGTATTACAGGAGGTGGTGAATGGTGAGCCAAGAGCTGGGGCTGTGGAGACCATGGTGGAAATCCAGCATAAGAACACAGACCTGGAACTCGCTGGAGGTTGTGGCACAAGTGGCTGCAAGCAAAAAGGTGTGTACTAACTGCAGTAAGTAAAATTGCATTGTAGACCTGTGGGTGACAGAGCTTAGAAACCTACCTGAAGGAGAAGACTCTGCTAACCAGAAGTACAATGATCAAGAACAAAAGAAGAGACAAAGGCACAATGAATATTACTGAAAACTCCCCTTCAAAGGAGCAAAACCCATTGCCAACCTCAGAGTTCACTGAGGAAGAAATCGAGAAAATAGGGCACACAGAATCCATAAGCAATAAAACAAATCAAGTCTGGTATATCAGAAATTAAGAACACAGTAGAGCAAATTAAGAGTACAGTGGAGAGTCTCCAAAATAGAATGAAGAAAGCAGAAGAAAGAATCTCACAATTGGAAGGTATTTCCTGTCATCATGGGGAAGCAAACAAAAAGCTGGAAGCAGAGCTGGATCAGGCCAAACAAAGTATTCAGGAATTGAAAGACACTATTAAGATTCCAAATATAAGAGTTATGGGAGTCCCAGAAGGTGCAGAAAGAGAAGCTGAGTTTGCAAATGTATTTAATGAGATAATAAAGGAAAATTTCCCCAATCTAGAGAAAGAATTAGGAAACAACATCCAGGAGGGGCACAGAACTCACAACAGGCTTGATCAAAAGTGATCTTCACCACGACATATGATAATCAAGCTCTCTTCAATTGAACGTAAGGAAAAGATCCTTAAATGTGCACGTGAAAAAAATTCAGCTGACATATAAAGGAATGCCAATTAAGCTCACAGGAGACCTCTCACAGGAAACTCTACAGGCAAGAAGAGAATGGAGTGACATATTCCAGATGCTAAAATCAAAAAAATTGTCAGCCCTGGATAATATATCCAGCAAAGCTTTCTTTTGTCTTTGAAAATGAACTAAAATTCTTCCACAGTAAAGAAAAGCTAAAAGAATTTGCCTCTTCCAAACCTGCCCTACAAATGATACTTCAAGGTGTTCTGTTGACAGAGAAGAGGAATAGCACCTACCAAAACCAAAGGCAAACGGGAAGAACATCCCAGTAAAATGACAACAGAAGACTAAACCAATGAACAACCCATTCCTAAAATGATAGGACCAACGTACCAACCATGTATATTAAACTCTGAATGTAAATGGTTTAAGCTCAATCAAACATCATAGATTAGAAGACTGGATTAAAAAATAAACCCCATCTGTTTATTGTCTGGAGGAGACACACTTCAACAAATTTCAGTGGAAACTATATCACATGGGTTTTGTTGTTTTCTGTTAGTTTCTTCTCTTCAAAACACTTTCTTCTGATTAAATTATTCAGTGACTGGTAGATCATAGAGTGGCATCATTTTCTTGAAGAAGGTTCTTGATTTTTCATTTCTTCAGCTACACATTAGTCATTTAATAACATATTATTTAACTTCTTGGTGGTGTTAATTTCTTTTTTCTCCCAGATGTTGATTTGGTTTTGTGGCTCTTCATTTAAGGGGATGTATAGTAGCTGTGTAATGGAAACTGTCATATCTAGTAACATGGCATTTCATGGCATTGTAGATTTCTATTTTTCTTTTCATTGTTGATTTTGTATCATGATTTTCCATTTAAGGAGATGTACAGTAGTTGTGTAATGGAGACTGTCATATGTAGTAACATGTCATTTAACTTCATGGCATTGTAAATTTCTTCTTTTCTTTGTGTTGTTGATTTTGAATCATGACTTTTCATTTAAGGGGATGTACAGTAGCTGTGAAATGGAGTTATTTCAGATGTGAGGATGTAGTGTGGTATGCATTTCTGCTTCCAAAGATGAACTTACAATGAAACTGTTTACTATATCTTGATAATAGGCTTCTGGACTCTCTGCCATTGTCTAGGCCCCCAATGATGGACATATGACTGAGAATGAAGAACTATGTGTTAGTAATGATACAGAGAAACTAGATGGGGGGGAGGGAACTGGGGAGTGGATAAGGGAATGTGAAACTGTATTATAAAATAATAATAAATGTATTTTAAAAAGTTAAAAATAAAGCTTATCTATGAGAATATATGTATATACTTGTTTATCTATATATCTATTAGTTTTGTGTTTTGCATGCAGAGAGAACATGTGGTACTAGGTGAAACCACAATGTGTTTTTTTTTTTTTCTATTTCCCCAATAGCTAGGAAGCCTGAGTATTTTTCGTCTGTCTGTTAGCCATCTGAATTTGTTCTTTTGGAAACTGTTTGCCTATTTTCATGACTTATTTATTAAAAAGGTTGTCTATTTTGTTGTTGTTTCTGAAACTCTTTGTTAATCTGGGATGTTAATCCCCTATCTGTCGTGTATTACACAACAATTTTGTTTTCTCACTCTGTAGGTTGCATCTTCAGTTTGTTGATGATTTCCTTTTCTGTAACTGCCCGTGCGTTTGATGACTTTTCTTGTCTTAACCTACACCGACATCTTGTAAAGTACTTTCTTTGTTGTCCTCTGATAGTTTGATTTAGGTCCTTGATCCTCTTAGAGCTGATTTCTGTATAAGGTGAAAGGTGTGGAGTCCTTGTTTCTTCCTTCTGCAAGGATATCCAGTTGTCCCAAAAGCAATTGTTGAGGAGACCAGCTTTTTCCTTGTTATTTTCTGTCCACGTGTCAAAAATTATTTGGTTCTACATGTGTGAACTAACTTCTGGGGTTGCTATTCCATTGATCTTCTCTACTTTTGTAACCATTATGTATTTGTTTTTAAAGTTCTGTGAGTATTTGATTCCAAATTTTGTTTCTTCTTGTCAAGTTTACATTGTTGATCAGGGTGGTAAGGATAGAGGATTAGGGGAAAGTGGATGTGATTATTGTTTGCATTTTTCCCATTTCTGCTTTCTTTATCTGGGGAAAGAGGGTAGGCAAGGGGAGAAGCCATACCTAGCCTCAATCGCCCTTGTACCCAGTGATGAGAAGCAGCCACCTGGTATCAACACAGGGTCCCAATATGGCACATACTCAGAGTTCTTCCAAAGTGAAGTTGATAGTTTTGAAGTGCTGTCAGCCACGTCAATCCAAGAATGAGGGAACCCTTCCAATGTCCATTGGCTGATATAGTCAACCTTAGAGTCTCCTTTTGCCCCAATTTTTGCAGTCATCATTTAGCTAGGGTAGAGGTCCAGTTTGCTCTGTTCTTCTGCCATGGCATCAGGTGTCCTTTGTAGGATGCAGTGGACTGCCATATCCTCCATGTGTGCCCAGGCCATCCATCCTCTACTCTGTCTCCCCCTGTGCAGAGATCAAGCCTTCGCAGGCAGGCCCAAGGCCTGAGGCCTGGCAACTCAGGCCCCACCCAACTCCCTGCCCCTGCTGCTCACCCACCCATCACACACAGCATAAGTGGGCCCAAGGTGGTGGGCCAGGTGACTCGGTAACTGCTGGACTCCCATCCCTGAAGCCTCCCAGTCCCATGGTTCCCTGCACTGAAAGGCCCAAGGAGCTGGATCAGATGACCTGGGCCCCACCTGACACCCTGGTCCTGGTGCTCATGAACCCCATATCCACTACGCTCACATTGGCATGGCTTGCCTCACCCCAGCCTCCACCATGGGTGCAACAACCTGGCTCTGCAACCTGCTCTGGTTGGTGAATTCTGCAGCAGAGCCCAGTCCAAACAGCCCCTAGTCCTGATCCTAATGTGGACTGGTTGGTGTTGTGGCCCCAGCTAGCTTGTCCTGCACCACATTCTGATTGTCTTATTATGAAGTAACCCAGCCTGGCCCACTCCCAGACCAGACCCACATGTATGTTGATATGTACTGTAACCTGGAAGGAACTGGGAGGTTATTTGCCATGGCTTTTGCACTCACCTGCAAGCCTTGTGTTCTGACAAAGTAGTTCTATGACCTCCTCTATCAGGGCTTCTCTTAGTGGCAGATCTTGCGCACACTGGTGGGTCTTTGGCCCAAGTTGACTTTCTCTACTTCTTGTCCTGGCAGGAACAGTGTCATTGCCCAACTGGCCAGACCCCTCCTGGTTCTTACTGTTGGCTGTTAGAACCCAGCCCTGCCTGATGACTCCCAGACACAGCTCTCATGTGGTTCAGTGTAAACTGAGGCCTAGGCCGCCGCATTGTACAGACACCCTGGCTCTCACAGTTAACAATGGGTGCTAGAATCCATTCCAGACTGCCGCTCTTAAGACCCAGTCCACATCCATGCCAAGGGAGACTGCAACCATTTCCAGCCCAGCCTACTGTCCCTGTTCTGGCTCTTATGCTCACTGGTAGGAACCCCAACCCAGCTGGGCCATCCCATTAGCTACTCAGCCAGGCCTGTTCCCAGGCATAGATCTTGCACATGCCAGTTGAGATTGCAATTGCACAACTCTGAGTTCGCATACCCTCCAACATATTCTGCCCCAGACCTGATTCTCTCATGTGTTGGTTTGTATCATGGTACAGCCTAACATTGCCTGTTCACTGCTCTGACTCACTGGTGAGTACTATGATCTATCCCTGCTAGGTAGTCCCCCAGCCCTAGCTTAAATGTATGCCAGTGAATGGAGTTCCGTTGTGGTTACTGTTAACTCCCTCAGCAAAGGTCTCCCACATGTGTTGGTGCATTAGTCTGAGCCTTAATAGTCTTTCCTGTTCTCCTTTTTGCACCCTTGCTTACCTTGAAGCACAGTGGCCTTATCAATGGAAGTCCCTCTGTTGTCACTCTTCACCTATACATAAACCCTCAGATCTTTGGTTGGCTCACTTGTGCCATAACCCAGACACCCCCTCCCCCGTAACCCATGTAAGCCCACAGACCCAAGTCCTCAGAGTGTGCTGCCAGGTGGCCTGAGAACTTGACTCAGAGCCATTGGTACCTGACTTCACCATTCTGAGTCACACCTGCCATTGCCAGTGCACAAAGGCGAAAAGACCTCATGTAGTCCCAGAGGCACATCTGAAGTCACCTGCTGCCACTGTTGGGCACGTGGGGTCAAGGTGACCTTGTAGGCCCTATCTGGAGTCCCCTCTGTTTTCTGTTTTTATACTGATAAGTGAGAGGTAATTGCTGCCTGGTTCCAGTTCATGCTGCCATGTATTACAGCCTACCCACCCACCCAGCCCCAAGTCCAACCCTAATGTGAAATCGTTGGTCTTGTGGCCTGACCTGGCCTGACCTGCATCTTGTCCTGGTTCTCAGTCCTAACAATGGGTGCTGCAGATGTGCCCAGCCTGGCCCACACCTAGAACTGACCCACATGTATGCTAGTGAGTACTGTAACCTGGCCTGGTCTGTGCTGCACCCTGCCTTTTTGTTGTTGTTGTTTTTGTCATTTTGTTTGTTTGTTTTATGGCATAGTTTAATAGGCACTGGGGTTTCCCTTCCCCCTCCCCAAGTTCCTTCCCTCCCCACTGATTTCCCCTCCAGTTTTACAATGGGTAACTTTTGTGAGCTTTCACAACTCCATCAAGCTGCCACTGAGGTGTCTTTCAACAATGTAGCCATGGCTAATGTTAGAGAGTCCAACATCTAACCCATCTAACCATCAGGAAAATGAAAATGCAATAAAGGCTACAACATCACTACTTATGAGAAGTAACAATAAGAGTGATAAAAGAAACCTTAATAATCTCAGGTGATTTTAAGCAATCAGTTTCTTAGGAATGATTGGTTAAAGGATTGCATCACAATATCGTCTTTAAAAAGGTACAAATACCCAGGAAGTGCAAAAAGCTAAAATTTACAGGAAAATTACTTAGATCTGACATCATATTACTTTAAGTTAAAAACAGGAAAGAGCCATCCCCTGGGATGATGTGCTAAACTTCCCATAGCCATGTTAGCATTGAGCCTCATCAGGGCACAATCTCTTACAATTAGATACATGTCACCCTGCATTCTTTTGTAGAAATGCATGCCATTGATTTTCCTTCCTGGTTTTCTGGTCTCTGTTACATCCTTCGATTGTGGGACTATATGTGTTTATTTGTTCTCCTCTGTGATGTTGTTGTTTTGTAATGGGTGTTATATTAGAACAAACATATGATATCTGTCCTTTGGGGATTGGCTTATTTGCTTTAGCATAGTTTGCTCCATTTGGCCGCATACATTTGTATTTTTTTTGTTTTTTAGTAGCTGAGTAGGATTTCACAGAGTAGATGAAACAGTTTCTTTATCCACTGCTAACATGCATTTATCCAGGGTTAATGGGCATTTAGGTTACTTCCATGTTTTTGTGATTATTGATTGTGCTGCAGTGAACATAGGGGTGCATGTTGCCTTCTCATATTTTTTGGATGTATTCCTAGAAGTGAGATTGCTGGGTCATAAGGTAGGTGAATGTTCAATTGCCTGAGCATTCTCCATACTGGGTGCCATAGTGGTTGCACCAGTCTGCAATTCCACAGCAGTGGAGTAGGATTCCTTTTTCCCCACATGCTTGCCAGCAGGTGTTGTTGGTAATTTTCTGTATGTGGCCATTCTCACTAGAGTTAAGTGGAATCTCAGTATTGTTTTTATTTGAATCTCCCTTATTTCTAGGAAGCTTGAGCATTTTTTCATATGCCTGTTAGCCATTTGGATTTGTTCCTCTGAAAAGTGCCCATTTCTTGACTAGTTTGTTTTGTTGTTATGGTTGTTCTTGAGTTCTTTGGATATTCTATATATTAACCCCTTATCTTCTGTGTAGCATGTGGAGATTTTCTCTCATTCTGTTGGTTGCCCTTCTACTTTGTTAATTGTTTCCTTTGCTGTGCAGGAACTTTTTAGCTTAATGTAGTCCCAGTTTGTATATTTTGGTCTTAACTACCTTTGCTTTTGATGATTTTGGTAGGAAGTCTGTGCCTGTACCTGTATTTTATAGAGTCTTTCCAGCATACCTTCCAAATTTTTATGGAATCATGGTCTAGGTTTAGATCTTTTATCCATTTAGATTTGATCTTTTTGTATGGTGAAAGGTGTGAGTCTTGTTTCTAACTTCTGCAGGTTGCTCTCCAATTGTTCCAACAGCATTTATTGAAATGACCTTCCTTTTTTCCTGGATCATTTTGTTTTCTTGTTGAAGATTAGATAGCTGTGCATGTGTGGGTTCCCTTCTGGTGTTTCTGTTCTTCTCCATCAGTCGTCCTCTCTATTTCTGTACCAATACCAGTCTGTTTTGATAACTACTGCCCTATAATATGTCTGAAGGTCTGGAATTATGATTCCTCCAGTTAGGTTGTTATTCTTCAGAATGGTTCTGGATATTCATGGACTGTTGTGTTTCCAGATGAACATTTGTGTCAGTTTTTGCAGCTTTGTGAAGAATGTTCTTGGTGTTTTGTTTGGAATTGCATTGAATATATATCTTGCTTTTGGTAATATGGACATTGTTATGATGTTGACTCTGCCCATGCAGGAACATGGTGTATTTCTCCACTTTTTATAGTCTTCTATTTCTTTTTTTTCAATGTTTTGCAATTTCCTCATAGAAGTATGTTGTGGAATGTTACTTTTATGTCTATCTCCTTCAGAGTTTTTAGTATGAAGTGTGTTGAATTTTATTGAATGATTTCTCTGCATCCATTGAGATTATCATGTGATTTTTCTTTAGTTTCCTGATGTGATGCATAACATTTATAGATTTGTGAATGTTTAACCATCCCTGCATGGCAGGGGTAAATCCCACCTGGTCTGGGAGAATGGTCTGTCTGATGTATTTTTGTATTCTGTTGGCTAGTATTTTGTTGAAGATCTTTGTGTCAATATTCATCAAGGCTATCAGTCTATAGTTTTCTTTCTCTGTGTGTGTCTATTTGGTTTTGTTATAAACATAATGTTTGTCTCATACAAGGAATTTGTAAGAATTGCTGCCCCTTCTATGGTTTTAAAAAGCTCATGAATTGGGGTCAGTTCTACCTGGAATGCTTTGTAGAATTTAGCAGTGAAACCATCTGGGCCCAGACTTTTCATTGTTGGAAGGGCTTTAATTCCTGATTTGATTTCTGCCTCCGTTATAGGTTTGTTTAGGTTTTCTGTTGCCCCATAACTATGTTTTAGTAGATTGAGAATCCAGGAATCTCTCCAAGTCTTCTGATTTGTGGGCATATATGTGTTTTTACCAGTTTCTAATTACTTTCTGTATGGCTGAGGTATCTGTTATGTTCCCTTTTCCATCTTTGATACTCTTAATTCTTGTTCCCACCCCCCCTTGTTTTTGTCAGTTGGGTCAATGGAGTGTCTGTTTTGTTTATGTTCTCAAAGAACCAACTTTTTGATTCATTGATTTTGTTTATTGTTCTTTTGATCTCTATTTGGTTTATTTCTTATTTTGATTGTTTCTTTTTTGTAATAATGATTACTTATTATATTAGTTATTATCTCTTTTTAAAATTCATTTATCAATTATATATTGTATTATGTGACACAGTTTTATAGGTACTGGGATTCCCCCCACCCCCTCCCCAAACCCTCTCCCCATTGATTGTTTCTTATTTTCTCTTGTTTTGGGGAATACTTTGCTGTTGAATTTCTAATTCCTTCAGGGGTGTACTTAACTCTTTTACCTGGTATCTTTCTTGGATCTTGATGTGAGTGCCAACTGCAATAAATTTGCCCCTTATCACTGCCTTGGTGGTATCCCACATGTTTTGGTATGTTGTGTCTGAGTTTTCATTGATTTCAAGAAAATTTTTTTTATTTCTTCTTTAATTTCTGCTCTAATCTATTATTCTAACCCATTTCTTATGCCAACAGTGCCATATCACATGTAAAAAGCAAAAAGTTGGAGTCAGTTATTTTTCATCTCTAATTCATGTATTCTATTTGATTTTTTTTTTTTAGTTTTGATTTTTTTTCCCAGTTGATTAGGGTGAAAAGGGTTGAGGGATACAGGCAGATGGGTGTGACCATTTTTTCCACATTATCTTTTTTTCCTTCCTGTATCTGCAGGAAGGGCAGTGGATAAGGGAAGAAGCCACACCCAGCCTCCCAAATGCCTCTGTATCCTGGGATGGAGGACAGCCACCCAACACCATCCCGGAGTCCCTGATGGTCCTGCTCAAGAGGTTTTGATAGTTCAACAGTTCTGGATTACTACTAATCTCACCTCCCCAAGCACGATGAACTCTCTCCAGAATCCACTGGTTAACATAGTCCACCTCACAGACTCCATTTGGCCAGAGATATTCACTGCCAATGCTTGGCTGGGATAGTTGAGCAATTTGTTCTGTCCTCTGTCCTGTTCCGATACCAGGTGTTCTCTGAAGACTCCATTGTACTGCCAAATCCTGCATGTTCACTTGGATATACTGTCTACTGCTCCATCTAAATCACTGAAGAGGCCCAGCTCTGACACATGCACTCCATGGTCAGACCATGGAACCTGCAGTTGTCTCCATCATTGGGGTTCTGAGTCCAACAGTTCAGTTGGACTTCATCTGAGATGATCCTAGAGCTGATTCTCGCATGTACCTGCCAAAACAGGGTCTGGAGGAGTCTATTGCACCAGTCAGTGTATGTAAATGCTGGTAGTTGCAATTGCTGTGTCAGTTCTGTCTACAGCCCTATCTTGTACACAAAACAATTGGTGTTGCAGCCCAGCCTGTTCCTGTCCACCACACACTCGGACCTCATGGAAACCAGTGGGAGCTGCAGCCCAGTCAAAGTGACCTGTAGTAACCCCACTAAGACTGCCTCCTGTGCTGGTTCCTCTGCTTGCCAGTGTGTACAGCAGACTGATCCAGTCTGTGCTGCATCTCACTCAGCTCTCATACATGTCAATGGACACTGAAGCCAAGTTCAACCAAATCAACCCACTATCCAGCCCACACATGTGCCAGCAGGTTCCACTCTCTGTCTAGCCATGTCTGCTGCAGTCATGGTTCTCATGCTCACCAGTGGAAGCAGCAATCCAAGTGGGAGGTGCCACTGTTTTTCTACTGGCCCCACTCCCACTCCTGGATCTTGCACTATCCATGTGGTTCTGCAGTTTATCTTGACAGATTTTTGCTCCCTGTCCCAGCATCTGCCCAGCTGATGCTGCGGCAAAACCCATCCAACCCACACCCACTTTCTTGCGCACGCACTAGTAACAGTCAGCCCAGCCTGGCTTTCCCTTGATCCAGCTAATATGGGACCAACAGGTGTTGTGACCCATCCTGGGTTAGTTTGCCCCCTTCCCAGCTCTCGTGCTCACCAGTGGGAATAGTGTCCCAGCAGGGGAGCCCAACAGCCCCCTACCAGGATTTTCCCCTCCCCCAGGGACCCATAAGTAATGTTTGGGTGCTGCAGCCCAGTTTGGCATGGCACATCTCACCTTGGCGTTGTCCAGTGCATGCTGTAGCCTGGCCAGGCCCAACCCACCCCCAATTCCAGTTCACGCTGTAAGGGCTACTGCCTAGCCCAGCCCGGCCAGCCCCCAGTCTGGCCCTCATATGAACTGCTTGTGTTGCAGCTCAACCTGGCCTGACCCACACTCCATTCTAGTGCTCAAATTCACCAGTGACTGATATGAACTGGCCCAGCCTGGTTCACCTTTGACCTGCGCCAAATGTATGTCGGTGGGTACCATTCCCTGACCTGGTCTGGGTTGTTCCCTGTTTTGGTTGTTGAGCTCACCTGTAGGGACTGTGTCCCAACAGAGGAGCTTCCCCAACTCCCCCACCAGAACCTCTCCCAGCGCCAGATATTGCGCCGAATGATGGGTCCATGAGCCAGCCCTACTTAGTCCACCTCCTGTGCTAGCAGGAACAGTCACCTTTCTTGACTGGCCTTCACCCATTCCAGTTTTTACTTTTGGGTGTTACTGCCCAGCCAAGCCTGGTCCACACCTAGGCACAGTTCACACATGGCTCGTCAGGGACAAAGACTTAGCCCAGCCTGTCCCACGCCCCCTCCTGGTTCTACGAGCACCAATTTGAGTCTAGCCCTGTCTGGCACACCCTAGACTCAGTCCACACTCATGCTGAGTGGCACTGCAGTGGTGTTCAGATCTGGCAGCAGCCCCCACTCTGGTCCTTGCAATTAGTGGGAAGCACAATGCAGCCAGGGTATCCCCTTTGCTGTTTATATAGTCCTGTTCCTTGCAATAGATCTTGTTCATGTTAGTGGTTGTTCTGATCCAGCTTAGTATAGCTCCACACCTGTCTTGGCCTTTGCCTTCTGGTGCTGTAGCCTGGCTTTACCTGACCTGACCTCAGTCCCAATTCTCACTAGTGAGTGCTAGAACCTAGCCCTGCTCAGTCTGTTCCGATCCCTGGCTCGTGAAACCAATAGATGTGACAGCCTAGTCCAGGATGAGCTGCTCTCCAGTCTGGTTTGTGCACTTGCCAATCAGTTAAGGTTTGGTTGGCTCTGCCTGGTCTGCACTCTTCCAAAACCAACCCATCCATTTGCCAACAGATGGAGCAACCTTGCCCAGCATTCCTAACTCCCAGGTCTAAACCTCATGCTCACCAGCGGGAGCTATGGCCCACTAGGGGCATTTCCAGCAATCCCCCACTCGGCCCACTGCCACACCCAGATCTCACTCATGCCAGTGGGTGGTAGGCCCTTGCCTGGAATAGCCTGCCCCATCACTCTCCTGGATTTGTATGAGCTGGTAAAGGTTATGGCCCAGCCCTCCCCACACCCTGTTTAAGGATGCACATGTGGATGCTGCAGCCTGGACCTCCCCAGCCTTTTCCCAGCCCCGATAACCGTCAGTGCCTGCAGGTATCATGGTCACACCTAGCTCAGTCCATCTCCATTCCAAGTCTTGAGCTAACCAGTGGGATTTGTATTTTCACATGGTTGGACCTACATATCCCCCACAGAATCTACCTGTTGACCTGGTTCTCTTGCATGCTGGCTAGTGTCATGGCCCTGCCTAATGTGACCCATCCCTGTTCTGACATTCAGTCAGGCACTGGGCTCCCTGCTGGACAGTTCCACAGCCCTTGCTTTCATGTGGACCAGTGTGTGGTATCAGCGATGTTCCATGCTAACAAGCCCATCTCAGGACTCGTTGTGGGCTGATGCATCGTTCTGACCCATAGAGATCTGGTTTCTCCCCTCCAAACTCCCAGGTATTAGTCCCGTTGCTTACCTGCAAGTACAGTGATATTGTCATTGAGAGTCCTTCAGGATTCATTCCTCACCTACACTTACATTGGCCTTATCCATAGATGTCCTTAGACAGTAATTCCATATCCCCAAGTCCCCAGAGCACCACCAGGCGCCAGAAAGCAAAGCCCAGTGCCGTTGGTACTCTGGCCATCCAAGCCAAGGTTTTGCTGGCCACCAATAAGCAGCCTGACTAGGCTGTGTGTTCCCCTCCCCACAACTAGCCAAAAACAGCCAGCAGGGCAAGGGGTCCTGTTGTGTGCCAGCCTTCCCAGCCCAAGCCAGGATGTTGCTAGCTACCCCCAAGTAGCCCAGCTAGGCTTCATGCCCCTCTTCCCAATCTAGCACCAAACGGCCAGCAGGGTGAGGAGTCCTGTTTGCGCACCCTCTTTCCTGGCCCAAGCCGAGATGTCAGAGACTATCTGCAAGCAGCTCAGCCTATTTCTGATATTCTGATATTCTTTCTTCTGCAGCATTCATTTGTTGGGTGAAAGAACATTTCTATTGTGTTCTTTAGCCCTAGTATTTCATTTTGGACCCGTTTTGTCTCTGTCATGATGTTATTCTTGAATTCCCTGAGTCCTTCCCACCATTTTTTATTGTCTCTAAAGTTTCATGATGACTTTTTATTTGTATTCCCTATGTTGAAGTTCCTTCATCTTGCAATTCTCAGACTGATGGGATCCTTTTGGTCAGTTTTGGGGAAAGTGTTAGGTCCTTCATCTGTATCATTTCTTTTCCTGCTGCCTCTTCCCATGTCTTTATGCTTTCTTGTCACTTTGTGTGTTTACCCTCTGATGTGCTGTTGAAAGTTTCTAGGATGACTGTGTCTGTCTGATGTCCTGGGGTTTGCTAAGGCAGAGGGACCCATGCTGTCGCTGCTTGTGAGAAGAGAGGAAGGTATCTCTCTGACCTGTCTTCTTTAGGCAGTGGATGGTTCTCAGGAATGCCTTTCAGTCCTCACTCACCAGTCAGAGGAGCAACCTGAATGGTGACCAGCTGTTGCCACTTTGTGGACAATCAGTGCACTCAGTCTCCTCGGCACCTGAGGTCCCTCACCTGCCCCTGTCCTCTGCAGGCAGGAGGGAGGATCCTACGGCTTCTGACTGCAGGTCAGCTAGTCAGTATGAGTATGTACTAGCCACTGCTTTGTGTGTGAGCAGCAGACTCACTCTCTACTACTCATTGCTTGGCATCAGAGGCCCCTCACCTTCCTTTGTCCCTGTGGAGTAAGTGGCTTGGCACCAGAGGCCCCTCACCTTCCCTTATCCCTGTGGGGTAAGTGGCAATAAGTGTGGTTCAGCCACGGCTTTTATCACTCCAGGGTTCTTTACTTTCATTGCTTGACATCTGAAGATCCTCTGACTGAGGGATTCTGTGTGTCTCTCTCTCAGGAATTCCAGTCTTCCTCTTGGGGGCTCAGGGTTCAGAGCCTTCAGGTGTGGGTGGATTCAGATCTCACCTCATGTATCTCTGTCTCATATGGTCCACTCCCCAGCTGCCCTCTTCCCAATGGCATCCCCTCCTCAGGTAGAGGTTGCCCAGTTCCCATGCCTGTGGATTTATCCTCTGGCTATGTTTCTTTCACCAGTGTTCTGCCCTATCGGTTCTTCTGCCTGCCTCTGTCCCCTGTGCATAGATGAAGACTCTTTGGGATTCTCCCTGTGTTGGTTCTGTACTCACCAGGCTTTGTCTGAGTCCCTGTTTGCCCTGAATGACATCTGCATTCACCTTCTCAGGCTGCAGGTTACAGTCTTGGGTGTTTTGTGTGGCTTTTCCTTGCCTGCATGGCACCTTCCTCGATCCTGTAGACTCTAGGGTGTTTGGGACACCTTTCCCAGCAACTCTCTTCTAGCTCTTTGCTCCACTATATCCTGTCCCTATCTTTCCACACACTCAGCTACACCAGCCTTCTGTGATCGGCCATCTTGAGAAACCCTCCTGCCTTGATTCTTACTCTCACTTGCAGGGACAGTGTCGTGATAGAGAATTTTTCCAAGCTCCTCTGTCAGGCCTCCCAGTTCAGATCTCATGCACATTGGTGGGTTCTTGACACAAACTGATTTAGTTCGGCTTGTGTCCTGGTGGGAATGGTGGCCTTTTATTGTTGGGTGTTTTTGCCCAGCCACAACTGATCCACACCCAAACACAGCTCTCATGTGTTTCAGCAGCAACTGAGACCAAGCTCAGCCTATCCTACACCCACCTTGGCTCTCATGAATACCAGTGGGTGCTGGAGCATAGCCTGGTCTGACATACCCCAACCTGTACACATCCTTGCTAAGGGACACTCCCATCATGTCCAGGCTAGATCAATGCCCCCATTCTGGAAATTGTAGTCACCAGTGGAAAGCACCACCCAGCTGGAATGTCCCCTTGGCTCTCCAGCCAGGCCTGTTCCCAGCCATAGATTTTGCACATGCCAGTGCCTTTGCCTTCACCTGCTGCAGCCTAGTCTGTCCTGGCCCATCCCCAGTCCCAACTCTGGCTGGTGGGTGCCATTATGCTCACATCCCTGGTTCATGCAAATTGGCAGGTGTGATAGACTAGCCCAGCATGACCTGCACTCCAGCCTGGCCCTTGCACATGCCGGTATGCAATAGTTTTGCCCAGCCCTGACTGGTCTGTCCTACCTCCCCTCTCAAACCAACCCACACACTTGCTGACATGTGGAACTTGCCTGGCCTGCACAATACTCAGAGATGAAACCCATGCTTACCAGCAGGAACTAGAATCCGCTATGGAGTTTCCCAAGTTCTCCCTCCAGGCCCACTCCTAGACCAAGTTCTCATACATGCCAATGGGTGCTAGGTCTTTGCCTGGCATAGTCTTCTCCCTCTGTCCCAGCCTGTGTATGAGCTGGTGGATGTTGTGTCCTGGCCAGCCCCACCCCCTATTCTCGGGTGTGCTTGTGGATGTGGCATCCTAGACCAGCACAGCCTTTACCCAACACCAATGCCCATGATCTCATAGGGTTCCATGGTAATGCCTAGCTCAGCCTGTCACTACCACTAGCTCTTAAGCAAACCAGAGGAAATTGCATTTCTACAGGGGTTGATACATGTACCCCCACAGAATGTGCACCCAGACATGATTCTCATGTGATGCTTTCTCATGGCCAACCTAACATTATCCATTCTCTGTTACAACTCACTGGTGGGTACTGTGATGTAGACCTGCCAGTAGGCCCGCAGCCCTAGCTTTAGTGTATGCCAGTGAGTGGTTGTCAGTAGTAGTCAATGCTAACTATCCCAACTCAAGTCTCCCATGTTGGTTGGCGCATTAGTCTGACCCTTAAAGGTCCTCCCATCTATACTGCTCAGTCTCAGCACCCTTAGCTGCAAGTACAATGGCCTTGTCAAAGGAAGTCCCTCAGTATTCATTCCTCACCTACAACATATTCCTTCAGCAGTCCTCCCTTCCACACATCCATATACTCCCTCCCCTGGGCACTGTGTGCTCCATCCTCTACTATGGTATCAGATGTCCTTTTCAGGCCCCAGTGGACTGCCAGCCACATCCTCTATGTGCATGTGCATGTGGATATGATATCCACTGCTCTGTCTAAACCTCTAAGGATGCACAAATCTGCAAGGACAGTAGCCTTGTCAACGCAAGCCTCTCAGAGGCCATTCCTTACCTGAACGTGAGCCCCAAGTCTGCACACACACCCCACCCATGCCATCTTCCAGGCCTCCCTCAGTCCCGCATCCCCAAATCCTCATGAGCACACCACCAGGCAACACAATAGCACCCCAGGCCATCAGACCTGGGACATACACAGACTCTTACGTTGCTTTGTTGTGTTGATAGTTGGATGGCTTAAAGTAACCTATCAAGGGAGTTCAGCCTGAAAATTCCAGTAAAGATGGAAGAAGCACAGTGATGCCACTTGGAAAACCCAGAGAGAAAGTGAACAGTCAGGAGCCTGGAGAGTTAGGAAGAGTGAGCAGATGGAAAGGGAGACAGGATTTGGGCAGGGTGGATACAGGCAAGTGGTCCTGGGTTTTCAATTGCTTTCTTCTTCCTCCACTGTCTCCTGGCCTGTCCCACAAGGCAGATCTACACTGCAGGTGTGGTGTGAACATAAAACCCCTAGGAGGAATTCCACTCATAGGGCCTGGAGGTTTTTGTTCCACGTGTGTCAGATGTGTTCTTTGCTATATCATGAGGTAAAAAAAGTAAAGAACATGCATTTCTTTTTTAAGATTTATTTTTTCTTATTGGAAAAGCAAGTTTACATAGATAAAGACATAGAGACATGTGCGGCACTGACTTGAGCTGAGCCAATCTGAAGCCAGGAGCCAGGAGCCAGGAGCCTCTTCTGGATCTCCCATGTGATTGCATGGCCCCAAGGTTTAGGTGGTGCTCCACTGGGTTCCTAGGCCACGAGCAGGGAGCTGGAAGGGAAGTGGAGCAGCTGGGACATGAATTAGCATTAATATGGGATCTCAACAAGTGAAAGGTGAGGACTTTAACCATTAGGCTACCATGCCAAACCCAAGAACATTCATTTTTATGGGAAGTTATACAATTTGGCTTTAACAGACTTTCTCAGGATTATCTTGATAGTCCAAATATAGTTCATTTGATACTTGCTTCTCAGGTTGAAGGGCCAGGCACAATGAGTAAATGCTCACCTCGCAAGTGCCAGGATCCTATGTGGGTACCAGTTTATGTCCATGATGTTACACTTCCTATCCAGCTGCTTGCTTGTAGCTGAAAATGCAGTAGAAGATGGCCTTAGGACCCTGTACGCATTTGGGAGACAGAGAGGAAACTTCTTGCTCGTTGCTTCAGATCCACTCAGCCCCAGTGGTGAAAGATTTTTTCCTTCACAAAAAGGGGCTGTGCCTTAAAGAATCAACAGTAGGCCCAGCAGAGTAGCCTGGCGGCTCTAGTTCTCTCTGGCCATTTACCAGTTGAATCAACCCTGAGCATGTCGGACAACACCCGCTGTATGGGTTGGGCAGAAGACAGCTCAGGGTTGGCAGAGGGTGAGGCACAAGTGCTCTGCCAAAAGCTTGATGTGGCAAGAGGTGACAGGACAAAGCTGGTTGAGTGTGCCAGTTTGGCGCCAGCCTTCTTAGGTGTTGGAACTGGTTTCAGAAGAAAGGACAGCCCTTGGGTATACTTTTATAGGAGCTATTTGCACTCCATGCAAACAGCTGCCTCTCCCTTCAGGTATCCTTTCTGTGAGCAATCCAAAGGGGAAGGTCAAGGGCAGGCGGGAGAAGGACAAAGGGGTGTGGATGGTGTACACTTGGGATGCTCTTATCCTACCTCCCTTGCTGACATTCTGCTTGTATTAAGAGAACAAAGGTGGTTAGATGGTACAAAGTCCGGGACAGTCAAAGAATGAAGCCTCTGCATGTGAACCCAGGCTGTGAACAACTGGGAAGACTCTGAAGCCATCGCTTAGATCAACTGTAAGTCAAACACTCATGTGATCTTCCCTAAGGTTAGATCGGCAGCAGGGTCTTATGGAGAAGCTTGGAAATTGAAGCTGGCAGTGTCTATGAGGAGAAAAAGAGGGCTCAAGGCTGACTTCTCCTCTCCGATCATGCGGCCAAAGCGTCCCTGACTGTGCTGGGCTTCCTTGGAGCTATGAGGTGAGGCCCACTGAGCTGTTGGTGTCCAAAGGGTCAGGGCACACCGTTCTGTCCACTGGCCTTCTGGAGTGCACCAGTGGGTCTTAGAATCAGCCTTGCCTTTCGTGTAGGGGCTCAGCAGTTGTCCAGTTGAAAACAGGCTTACAGAACACCTACAGTGTCCAGGCTGGAGAGGGTGTTCCCACACCATGCCCAGAACTGTGCTGCTGTGGTAATTCCTAACTGAGGATGTTGGCATCAACAGTTAAACTGACCTCAAGGACTGTCCTTTTGTGCCATTAAAGCAGCTTGCTCATGTCAAGACTTGGTCTGGTCCAGCATGCCACAGCTTTAGCTTAGAAGTATGTGTTTTAGGTTCTGGGCAGAGAAGACTCTGAGGTTTGGGGAAAGGTGCCTCTGGTCCTGTTGTTGTCCTGAATTCTTCTGGGTTGGCAAGGAGAGTTCATCACACATGTTTGTCCCACCTCAATGTTCGTGCCTCCTCCGCACACTAATCTCTGCTTGCCCTGTTTGTGCATGGCCAGCCACACTCTGTGTCCATGGAGCAGATTAAATTCTGTCTGCCCCAACCTGCCTGGGGCTGTCCTCTCCCAGGTTGGAAGTCCTTAAAGGAAAAAGAAAATAATCTACTCAAATACCCAGTAAGCATGAGTCCACAGATCTCTGAAGTGGGATTCATTGCTAAAAGCACATTTATGGTAGTCCAGACTCCACATTAATTCACTCTGTACCTCCCATGAAGTTGAAGGTTTTTGGGGAATTCTTCCTGGATGGGGTCAGATTAGAATTGGCCACTGGCTCATCATAGTATTTCTGATATGTGACACTTCTAGCAATACAAGTGATACATCCTGTTTGATGTTAGGATCACCTGACCATGTTGGTCTCATCTAATAAATCGCAAGTGTCTTCATGCTGGAGTGCCAGCACCTGCCTAGCACAGTGTGTCCACTCTGACTCCAGTGGACGGGAAGAATTATGCCCTGCCAACTCCTTAGGAGCCAGAGTATCAGGCCATGACGGGGTGGTAGCAGTGTGGCTGCAGCAATGTTGGTCAGGACTGCTCAGGTGGGCAAAGCTTTCTGTGGTCATTGACCTAGGAACCTGCTACCACTCCTCATAGATCGAAGTGGTGTGCAGCCTGTTTTCAGCTCACTTCAGAGTTCCGTGGTTTTCTGACTCGTATTCAGATGGAGCTGGGAATGGGGAGTATCCTAATTTGTACATTTAAAATGTTTCTTTAATTTTTTTTTCCCTCCAAGTCGTAGTCTTCAGAGAGCTCAGGGAGGTACGTACACTCTACAGCTTAACTGTGTGGTTGGTAGAATTGCAGAAGTGGGAGGTGTGTTCTTCCCCATCTTGCTTTCAGCAGTCGCACACCTTTGAGATTCCCATCATTGGAGTTGAGATGTCAAGATTGGAGGATTCAGCACCATGGCCAGAGCCAGAGAGATAAGGACTGTGGACCTAAAATGTATCTTCACCATGGGATAATAAAGAGGATCTTTCAGAAGAGACTTCTGTCTTCCCCAACTCTTGTGGCCTCTGAGCCAAAACTCAGGTCAGTCAGAGAGGAAAGCTTGGGAGGCCCCAGCTCCATGTGGTGGTGGAGGCCACATTTGTGTCCAGGTACTGCCTAGAACCCCAGTCTAAACTCCTACTGAGGTCTTGCTAACTTCGGAAATATTTTTTTTTCCTTTTCTTGATTTCCTTATGTGCTGATCTGCACCATGGAGGACACCAACTTGTGTCTCTTAGCTGTGTCCCTGTGAGTGGTGGGGCATCTTCCTAGACAGAAGTTAAGGGCTGACCTTCAGGGTTCTAGCCTGAGAGTCACTTCCCTGCCCTCCACATGGCTCTTGTAAGTGAAGGGCTGAGCTTTGCAGGTTCGACAGTTCTGGAAGGCAGGTGGCATTGGAGGACCAAGGGAAGAGGTGCCAGCATCCACTCAGTAGCCCATTTCCCAATGCCAAGTGTGGACTTGTCTCGCTCTCAGCTTCACAGAGGGTTCCTTTCAGTGGGTGCACATAAACAGCCTTGCCGTGGCAGAGCTCTTGACGTGGCATACAAAGGAACAAGGATTGAAGGCAGTTTGAAGGTACAGTCTGCTGGGAATAAAATCCTTAGCAGTTCTGTTAACTGCCCTTGCAAATAGAAATGCAGAACTGGTACTAAGCACTTAATTTCACAGATCCCACAAAAATCACTGGGAAACATAAATACTATCATTACAATTTTTGAGGTTAAGGAATGAAAATATGGAGTGACATTGCATTGTGGCAGGGTAAGCCACTGCTTGCAACCACAGAATCTCACAATGCAGTTTGCTGTGGACTAGCTGGTCCACATCTAATCCAGCTCACTACTAATACACTCAAATGGAGTTCTGGGCTGCTGGCTTTGGCCTGGCCCAGGCTGAGCCATTGTGGCTCAACCTGTTTGGGGAGTAACCCAGTGGATATAAGATCTACTTCCCCGAGTCTGTCTCTCCCACCACTTCACTCTGTCTTTCAAAAGCAAATACATATACATAGTTTTTTTTTTAAAGATTTATTTTATTTTTATTACAAAGTCAGATATACTGAGAGGAGGAGAGATAGAGAGGAAGTGGAGCTGCTGGGATTAGAACCAGCAGCCATATGGGATCAAGGCGAGGACCTTAGCCACTAGGCCATGCTGCCGAGCCCATATACATAGTTTTTTAAGTCAAGCAACTGCAGCAGCAAAACAAATGAAAATCTGGCAAGATCATTTCACTCAGGGTTCCACCATTACTAAGAAACAGGGCAGATTTGAACTCGGATCTCTGGTGTCGGTAGATTTCTGTGTCATCAGGGATAAGGAAAATCACATTAGAAGTTGTCTTGGATGCATAGTGGATGGAAATATTTTATAAGAAAAGTAAAAGGCAGAGTTACTACACTCATCTGAATCTGTCACCCTGCAAGACAGGGAACAGAAAAAGATCAAGTTGGCGGCTGAGTGCTTTGTTCCCTGGTCTGCCCGCCCTGCCATGTCACCGCAGGGCGTGCAGCTTCTTGCAGCAAGAGAACAGAGCACACACCCTTCAAGTGTTTTGCTTATTTCAAGTTTAGAATCCAGAAAAAAAAACATGGAAGGAATAGCACCATGACATAGAGCATTAATTCTCTGCCTACAACACTGGCATCCCTGTAAGGGCGCTGGTTCTAATCCTAGCTACTCCACTTCCAATCCAGTTCCCTGCTTATGGCCTGGGAAAGCAGGGGAGAATGGCTCAAGTCCTTGGGGCCCTGAACCCTTGTGGGAGACATGAAAGAAGCTCCTGGCTCCTGGATTTGGACCAGCCGATCTCTGGCAGTTGCGGCCATTTTGGGAGTGGGCCAGCAGATGGAAGATCTGTGTTTTTCTGTACGTGTCTGTCCTCTAACTCTGCCTTGCAAGTAAAAATAAGATAAATCTGTAAAAATGCAAAAAAAAAAAAAAAACCAGTATCCAGCTTAGACCAGGAGTACAACATGGGATGGAAATCTGCAGGGAGGAGATGCGAGACCTCTCAGGCCTGTGCTAGAAGCAGATGCCAGATTCAGACAGCAACAGCGAGCACTCGCCTGATAATGAGACACAGCTGCATCTCTGTTGCCATTGAGCTGATGGAGACACTGCAGGTGTGGTCTGCGTCCCAGGGGATCTCAGCGTGGGGATTGGCAGCTGCAGGTGTGGTCTGCATCCCAGGGATCTCGGCGTGGGGATCAGCAGCTGCAGGTGTGGTCTGCGTCCCAGGGGATCTCGGTGTGGGGATCAGCAGCTGCAGGTGTGGTCTGCGTCCCAGGGGATCTCATGGTGAGGATCAGCAGCCACAGGTGTGGTCTGCGTCCCAGGGGGTCTTGGGGTGGGGATCAGCAGCTGCAGGTGTGGTCTGCGTCCCAGGGGATCTCGGTGTGGGGATCAGCAGCTGCAGGTGTGGTCTGCGTCCCAGGGGATCTCATGGTGAGGATCAGCAGCCACAGGTGTGGTCTGCGTCCCAGGGGGTCTTGGGGTGGGGATCAGCAGCTGCAGGTGTGGTCTGCGTCTCAGGGGGTCTCGAGGTGGGGATCAGCAGCTGCCCTCCCCAGCACAGGCTCCCTCACCAGATGTGCTCATCAGATGGTTACTCACTGTCAGTTGAGTGTCTCAGGGCATTCTTCAAGACTCGGTCAACTTCTCCCTTTCTAGTCCACTTGCATGTCCCACATAGATGCTGCTTTTACAGAACAACTTGATCACTGTGGTCTCCCTGCTTCCATGTCCAGGCCGCCTCCTTCCCACCAGTGGGACAGCATTCGGCTGAGGAGTTGGCCTCCGATTGTGGCCTGGCCAGTCCCCGCCCACTCTGACCAGCCTGCATACCCTGCTGTGTAATCTGACCTTGAAAAAGGCAGTCATGAATGTGTTTATAATGTGAGACAGTGAGAGACTTAGCAATGAATGAGTGAGAATCAAGATTCTGTGTGCCTACTTGATCTCCAGTTCTAATGTTTTAGTTTTTTTGTTGTTGTTGTTGAATTAATGAAAAAGGAGAAAAAGGAGTGAAAGTTACAGGGGCTAAGGTTGTGGCACAGAGGGCTCAGCCACTTCCTGAGATGCCAGCTTCCACATGAGCACTGGTTAATGTGTGGCTGCTCTGCTTTGGATCAGTTCTCTGCTAACGTGACTGAGAAAGCATCAGAAAATGTCCCAGGTCCTTAGGAGACTCGGATGGAGCTTTAGACTCTTGATTTCAACCTGACCGATTCCTGGCTGCTGTCACCATTTTGGTTTACTTGTTTGAAAGTCATTTATGGGGGAATCTCAACTGAACTTGAGCTGTGGTTATGCAACAAGGTGGAGGAATCCACCATGGTGGGAGGGTTTGGGGAGGGGTGGGGAGAACCCAAGTATCTATGTAACTGTGTCACATAATACAGTGTAATTAATGAAGTTAAATAATAAATAATTAAAAAAAAGAAAGTCATTTAGAGAGAGGGAGATACAGAGATGTTCTCACTTCTGCTTTACTCACCTAATGGCTGCAGCAGTCAAGCCTAGGTCAGTCCGAAGCCAGGAGCCAAGAGTTTTCATCTGGGTCTCCCACATGGATGGCAGGAGCTCAGGAACTTGGGCCATTCTCTGCTACTTCCCAAGATGTATTAGGAGGGAACTGGATAACTCACATGGGATGCTGTTGTCACTGGACCACAGTGCTCACCCCACCAACCCAACCTTTTATAAATCTTAAGTTCTCTCTCTAAATGCTCAAAGTTGTGTATTTCTTTTGAATTTGGAGGAAAAAAAGCCATGCAACCTAATTTTGTTATCTGGTCTTTGAAATTCCATAGTAGCCTGTTAATGCTCATTATGATCAACTAGAGACAGACAAATTCTGGTCACTACTGGAATTAAGCATAATAAAACACACTAAAATGTTCATTACAAATGAATAGTCATTTGATCTCAGAAAAGGGAAGCTGTGTGGGAAGTCTGTGGAGTAGATCAGTTAGATTGGTAACAATCCTTGCGCATGATGCAGCATATTGGCAAGGCGGTGAGGACCACAGGTCTCAGCCCACTGCCGGGTGGGTGAAGAGCTGCTAGGTAGTAGAGATTTCCACTTCCAGTGAGCACACCGTGTGTTCCACAAGTGCACACGACACACACTTGTGCAATGTCCTCCTGCAATGCTGTCTTCCATCATAACTACTAGGGGATCATTGGTACACATTAGGATGGCTCCACTGCTGTACCAGCAGCCAGAAGACAGCAAAATGAACACGTACGCCAAATACATGCCCAAATGCCATGGGCAGACAGAGGATGCTGCAATGGGCTTACCAGGGCCAGAAGTTAAGATCTCTGGACTGGTGTACATTGGTTGATACTACATTACATTGCAGCTTGGGATAAGCCATGTTAGAATAATTTACAACAAGGAAATAGACAAAAGCTACATCCCTGTCCTGAATGGCCAGAGCTAGTTGTTAAAATTTACTCAAATATGTATTAGCACGTCGACAGATTTAAAATCAGTACCCCTTAGCGAGCTGCATTGCACATTGTTTTGGAAATGATCGGGTGGAGTTAGCCTGAGTTGTCACAGTTAATAAGTTTGGTTTTCCTTCTGTCTTGAAGACTCTTTCTTAACCCTAAAAAGGCAAGATAAAATTTACCTGTTAGGGAAGTCAGCTAAGAGCAGGATGCCACATAGCATGTTGCAACCTGAAACACATTCAAGAATGCAAGGGGACAATTAGAAAAACTTATTTTATTTGAAAGAGTTATAGAAAGAGGAGACCCACACGTGCAGAAGGAGAGGGGGAAAGAGAGGGAGAGGGCAGAAACATGTCATTGCAAGGCCTCAGCTGGCTGGCACTTCCCTGTGGCATGGTGACAGGCACTGTTTCACCTGCCGGTGGTGAGGACTGCAGGGACAGCACTGTGTAGGGGAGCAGGGAGCAGACCTTCCCTGTAGCCATGGCAGGATACTGCCTGTGATACAGGGACAGAGTGGAGCGCCCATGGCAGGCAGATCACAGTGAGGGTGAGGCCAGGATGATGCAAAAGCAGAGCCATGCAGAGAGCTAAAGTGAAAGCAGTTCTGATTGAGGCACCCAGCCTTGGAGAGGGACTGAGTTTGGAGCACAGTGGGGGCTGGTGAGGAGGACTGTAAGAGACAGAGTGGTCAGAAATACAATCAAGGGGGTTGGCAAATGCCAGCGTGGTAAGACTAGACTGGGATTAAGAACCTGAAGTTTATTCCCATGCTACCATTGGTGGGTCTGGACAGAAGGATATCGCGATACCAGATGCCTTTTTTTTTTAAGATTGTTTGAAAGAGCTGCAGTAAGAGAGAATCTCCCATCTGCTGCTTCACACCCTCCACCCTATCTGAAATAGCCAGAGCTGGACCTGTCCAAAGGCAAGAGCCCAGATCTTCTTCCTTGTCTTGCACATGTATAAAGCTCAAATGTTTGGGCCATTTTCTGCTGCTTTCCCAGACCACAGGCAGGGAGCTGGATGGGAAGTGGGGCTGCCGGGATTAGAACCAGCATCCATCTGGGATGTTGGCAGTGAGGGCAGCAACTTTATGCTAGCTCTATACAGATGAAGTTTTATGGAGACATTTTGCTATGTGGAGCTGTGGAACCACAGAATCCCTTAGAAAACTTGTAATAGTGAGAGAGAATGGAGTTTCTTGCAGGCAGGGCCGTTCCAAGTTTTGTAGGTACATCTGACAAAATCTGCAGAAAGATGGAAAGTAGGGTGTGTGAGGACTGCTTTCTAAAGGGACAAACACGAACAGGTGTGAATGGCGTTTAGCTTCAGGTACCTGTTAGACACCCAAATGGGGAGGGGATGTGCCAGCTGGGAGGGAATGTGCCAACTATCTGTTTTCAAGCAGATCTTTTGTCAAAAAACTAAATAAAATTCAAGATCACTATGAAACCCAGCAAACTCACTTGTAGGTATATACCCAAAGAAAGTTAAAAAGCCAGGCCCAGCGCAGTAGCCTAGCATCTAAATTCTTCACCTTGAATGTGCCTAGATCCCATATGAGCGCTGGTTCCAATCCTGGCAGGCCTGCTTCCCATCCAGCTCCCTGCTTGTGGTCTGGGAAAGCAGCAGAGGACAGCCCAAAGCCTTGGGACCCTGCACCCGTGTGGGACACCTGGAAGAGCTCCTGGCTTCAGATTGCCTCAGCTCCAGCTGTTGTGGCCACTTGGGGAGTGAATCAATGAATGGAAGATCTTCCTCTCTGTCTCTCCTCCTGTTTGTATATCTGACTTTGCAATAAAAATAAGTAGATCTTTAAAAAGTTAGATCAGCCTCTTGAAGATGCCTGTACTCCCCTGTTGATCACAGCTCTTTTCAGTAGCCAAGACATGGAATCAGCCAAAGCGCTGGCAGATGACTGCATGAAGTTACATACACACATGCAAGGGAAGCTTATTCTGCCATTAAAAACCCGCAAAATCTTGTCACGAGCACGGGACTGGAGGACGTGCTAAGTGGAATAAGCCAGCGCCGCCACATGCTTTTAAGCAGGAAATGTTGCTGCTGAAGAAGGAAAAAGAATTGTGGTTCCTAGAATCAAGGAAGGTTTAGGGAATATATAGATAGATTGCACAATAAATACCAAAATATGTCAGTGGAATACATTCTAGTGCTAACACAACACAGTAAGTTGCTGAACTTAAAACAGCAATGTGGTTTTTTTTGTGTGGAGAATCAGGAAAGAAGAATTTGAAAATGCTAAACAATAAATATTTGACCATTACATTATATATATATATATATATATATATGTATATATATATATATACATATATATATATATACACACACATATATAACACACTGCACTCTTAAAAGTATTTTAAATTTTATAAACAAAATCATTACCGTTCCAAAAGCTATAATATCACTTTAAAATTAGATTTTTTTCTGATTAAACTTGGATAATCGAAAACATTTAAAGATCATTCGATAGTGAAAATTCCATCAAAATTAATATAAACAAATAACTTGAAAATAAGTATATAAGATATTTAAGCATATCTCAAACATATTAGGCATAAGTAAAAGGGACATTTTTAAAGTTACAAATGAACAAAAATGAAGGTCATAACCATGTGGACAAAATATTCTTAAATATTATTTGTCATTAGAGAATCAAAGTATAACATGAATATGTAAATATGCCCACATAGTATACCACTCACTGGATTCTCACAAAGTGGATATGCCCTTGCAACTATCAAACAGCTCAAAATCCAGTATTAGCTCATCAAAAAACAAGCAGTTCTTTCAAGCCAACGGAAGACGGTGGTGTTGAGCTGTGAAATACAGGCAGCACCTCAAATCCTCAATGTCAACTACTCTTCCAGAAAGGAAAGGCTGATTCCAATCCGTGGGAAACAGACAGCTTTAGAATTCAACTATAGAAAGAGTACGTGGAGTAAAAGTCAGCTGGTGGCAGTTTCTTCCCACAGAAAACAGACCAGAAATGGATGCACATCACTGGCCTGAATTAAAATGTTCTTAAATATTTATGGATATGCAGAGCCACATTCTGAATCTTGGATCAAGACAAGATAAGAACCACAGAGCAGCCAAGTCACACGATCTGGGAGAATATAAAATGAGGATCTTGCAGTAGCAGTGGGAGAAATTTGTACAGATTGTCCTGCAAATCAAAATAATAGATCCCATTGAAAACAGAAAAATCAAATACTGAAAGGCACTAGAGAATAGGCAGAGGCAGAAGTGAGAGGAAGAAGGGAATGGCATCGGTGTGCAAGTTCCTGTCCGACTTTGTGGAGTCGGATAGAACTTTAGTAGCAACGCATGATCTTACTGACTTGAAGAGTTAACAGAATTGGCCACCACCCATGATGCAGCATGCTATACGGGATCACCAGTTTGAGTCCTGGATGTTCTGCTTCCCCATTCCAGGTCCCTTCTGATGCATTTAGGAAGGCAACAAAAGATGGTCCAAGTACTGGACTCTGCCACCTGCAGGGGAGACCTGGCTGGAGCTCCTGGCTCCTGGATTTTGCCTCGCCCTGACCCAGTTGTTGTGGCCATTTGGAGAGTGAGTCAGTGGATGGACATGTGTCTCTCCCTCTCTTGGAATCTCCTTTTAATCATTTTACTTGCTGTTTTTAATATTATTTACATAGTTGAGGTGGGTCTCTGATTAGGGTGAGGAGGGTTGAGATATGGAGGAAAGTGGGTGGATAAATGTTTCAGTTGTTTTGTTTTCCTGACCTGCTGGGTGGTGGAGCAGGGAGAGATCTTCAGCCCAGTGGTTTACACTCCAATGCCCACAGTAACCATGGCTGGGCTTCAGGACTGAGTACTCACTCTGCAAGGAGCGAGGAACAGAGGTGTTTCCGTACTCCTGCTGTCACTGGCTGCGGCTTGCTCCTGGGGCACGGGCAGCTCTTCCAGGAGCCCCCTCCTGTTACTATGGCAGGAAGCCTCTCTTCTCTCTCCCCTCTCTCATTTCCCATGGCCATCCTCCCCTGCCCTGCTTTCTCCCACTTACCCTTGGTTTTGCCTTTCCCACTAGTAGGAACTGTTGGGTTTAAATTTGTGTCTTGCACACACTGCTCCCTATAAATGGGCTAAACTAGAACATAGCTGATACTCTTTTTTTTTTCTCCTGCAACAGCTTCTCGTTGAACTCCTGCCTGAGGAGTCCCTGACTGTGGTTTTTACATTTAAATCATAGGATTCACATAAGCCACTATATTACAGCAATGCATTAGAAGAAAGATGTTATAATAATTCAAGAGGTGACTATCTTAGAGAAACACAATTGAACATATCATGTTATCATATGAACTATGCATGTTGAAACACTATCTGAAACAATATATTCACGTATAGATGAAAAACAATTGTATTCTTTTCAACATGATTTCCTGTATGATTTCCTCTTCTCTATCCCCTCTCTCCTCTCCCATGGTCATCTTCCCCTGCCCTGCTTTCTCCCACTTACCCATGGTTTTGCCTTTCTCACTATGTTAAACCCGAGTGGGCAGGGGCCAGGGGCCCCTCACCCCCTGACGAACGGAGCCCTCCGGCAGACACGAGACAGGAGACCAAGAGATGCAATCACGCATGAGGCAAGGTTTATTTCACAAGGGCTCGTGGACGCTCCTGCGCGTTTTAGCAGGGAGTCGCGCCGAGCCGCACAAGCTGGGACTTTTTATAGGATGTGGGAAGCAGGAAGCGGGGTTACAGAAGCAGATGCATAGTTACAGGGATCTCATTGGCACCTTTAAGTTACACAAGGCTATGATTGGTACAGGAGCTGCCCTTGCTCAAAGTAGTCTTCAAGAATGACTCAATGTCTGAGAAATGGAAACTTATCTTTCTTTTGTAAAAATGGAAACTTGGGAAACTGAAGCTTACTGTTCCTAGCTCTTGGAAAGCACCCAACGGCTCCTAGCTCTCCATCTTGCAAGGTCTTCTGCCGCTCCTTATCTCACAAGGTCTTCTGCCTGCGACATCCTATTGACCCTTTTTCTGCTGGAGCTAAATTTGGGCTCTACAACTAGTAGGAACTGTTGGGTTTAAATTTGGGGTTCAGAACCAGAAATCTACACAGAATAAAAGTTCAGCTCAAAGTAAGGTATATTGAGAGCACTCTCCAGTGAAGTTCACCGTCTGGCACAGTGCCAGGCCAGAGAACTCATGCCTGGGGGGTTGTGGGGAGGAGATGGCAGATAGGTGGTGGAAGGAGAGAGAGAGAGCCTGCTCCCTGGTGGGAGACAGCCCAGGACCACACCCCCATGGCGGGGTGACCCATGAGGGAGGTGGCTGCCCAGGCTACTCAGCACTGGGCTTTTCTACGTCTTAGATGTGGGGGATGGGGAAGGTGGCAGCTCCTGAGTTCATGCATGCTTGTGGCCTTGGCGTGTCATCATGACGAGTGGTGTTCTGTGCAGACCTCTGCCTTGGAAGCATTTCTGGACGACAGTGTGCTTGACCTCGGCAGAGATGGCACTAAAGCTAGTGAAGCTTTTTTGTTTGTGGCCAGAGGGAGGCAGCAAGGAGAGACAGCACCGGGATTCAGTCGCTGCTGGTGTTCCAGGGTAACCAGTGTAGAGTTGAAAACGAAATGGAGTAAGATGGCTCATCGCTCACTGCAGTACTTTTCACTTTTACAATTTCTGCTTTGCTTGCTTGGCTGTGAAACTGTGTGAGACTGTGAACTTGCGGGCCGAGCTGTCTACATGACCTTCAGCATGAATAGTTCTCAGTTCCCAGGAATCGAGGTCTGAGTCTGGTTTTCTCACAGGTGGCTTCAAGGCCTAAGTCTGGTTCTCTTGACTACTAAGCCAGAGAAGAGCCAGGCACAGGCTCCAACCACAACAAGCTTTAGTAAACTGTCCCTATAAACACTCTATGAATGTGCTGCCCGGGGCTGCATTCTGTTACGGGGTGTTGGTCCCACTTGGTTGGTTGCCTGCTTGGTCGGTCGGTTGCCTTGCCTTGGATTGTAATAAAACTTGGCTGTGATGGTCGCTGGTGACTGTAACACTGTTTTGGCAGTGGAGTGCATGCAGCACCGGGGGTTCCTGGTTTGCCCTTTGATGCACGCAGCGCCTTCAGGAGCTGCTTCTGCTTGGCCGAAACATCACTATTTTGTCTTGTTTTCTGTCTTCTATGTCATGGATGTGCATGCAAGTCGTGATTTATTCCCTTTTACATTATTATGTGGGTAGTTTAGGGAATTCTCATGACATAGGTCTTAAGATTTATTCCTGTTTTTGTGGGGGGTGATGAGTTAATCACAGCAAGATGCTAATTTTCCTAAGGAATTGTTATTACACTTCATTTTAACGGGAGTGAGAAAGTTCAGTTCAGATACAAACACATTACCATGCTTTCTTTTGGCAAGGGTGTAGTGCAGCCAGACTTGCCAGTACAGCTGGGTCAGGCCCTTGTCAGGGTCCTTTCTCTAGTGTGGGGCACGAGGCTGGCCAGGCATCGCCATGATGGCAACCGCAGCCTGAGCTCACACAGGCATTAGGAGAGGAGTCCAGGAAGACCCTTCCTCCTCAGACAACATCTATTCTTGGATACTACAAATATAAGTCTGACTCTGAGGGTTGTTTTGCAACTCTCCGGCACCTGGAGTAATACAATGTTGCAACATCAGCTTCCCTGGAACATCCTGTGAAAAACGGCTTGATTAAACTTTCCGATTTTCTGGGGCCTCTACCTGTGCTTCCTTCTTGCCACGAATCCAAAGTCTCTCTTTGAACATAAGCTGTCAAGGAGCTATACTTTTTAGCTAGCTTTGTGGGTGGGGTGTGGGTGCCCCCCCCCAGCGGAGCCCTGGATGCCCCCCACGTGTGGGGAGGTACCTTCATTTCCTGCCTCCTTCTCCCCCTTCCTGGCCTGCACCCGCCTCCCTGAACAGCTACCCCTACCTGCCTGAGCCCATTCCATGAGCTGCTGCCCTCCTCCAGTTGAGCGGCCCGCCTGATCCTGAGCAGTTCAACGTCTGCTGTTCCACCCACTTTCTGTTGGTGACATGGTCTGGGCCCCATGATCAGCCACCTCTGCCTGGCACCACCAACCCCGCAGCTGGCATGCCTGCATGCCACCCGTCGCCCACATCACCTGTTGCTGCCAGCGTTCTTCAGCCGCTGGAGCCACTTTAAATGTCTGGTCGCAGCGGCCAGCAGCCAACGCTAGAGCCGCTACCAGCTCCCCTGTCGGGATTCCAACAGCCTCCCTCTGCCCAGCCCTGCAGCGCGGCTAACTGCCACCTGCGCCGCCTGGAGGTGCTGTGTGCTGCCAGGTGCTGCGCGCTGCCCCCAGCCTCTGGACTCAGCCGGCGCCTTGAAGGCTGAGTTAAAACATCTCTGGCCGTTGCCAGCCGTCTGTGCCCAGCCTCTGGCAACCTCCAAAAGTGGCTGGCGTGGCCCCGCCGCACTTCGTCTCTGCCCATGGCCACCAGCATCCAGTGCCACCTGCATGCCTGTCCGCCTCCATGCTTATGCTGGGCGCCACCACAAGCCTCTTCCGCCCCTTGTCACCTGTTGGCGCCAGATCCCTCTCGCTGCTTTGCGGCACTTTAAGATGCCTTTGCCTGCAGTCACCAGTCACTGGGGCCAGAGGCCGCCTGCTGCCCGCGCCTGTTGGCTGCTGCCCAAACCTCTCTAAGCCGCCTGTGCCATCGGACATGGCTGCCAGCCCCGCTGCCCATGTCCACCTGCTTGCTGGGTGTTGCTTTTTTTTCTTTCTTTTTTTTTATTTATTATTTTGCATTATGTTACAGTTTCATAGGCTCTGAGAATCCCCCCCACGCCCCTCCCCCCTGGTGGCTTCCTCCACCTTGATGCAGTATTACAGTTCAAATTCAATCAAGATTCTTTCCTTGTAAACATACACCAAGTATAAAGTCCAGCTATTTATTGTCCAGATGGGTTGAACAGTCTCTTGGGGAGACCATTTCTGGTCCGTTGTTAAAGCTGGCAGAATATCATCCCATTCAACCAAGAGTCCCGACATAACATCAACAGCAATTTGCAACATTATGGAATTGACATGGTTGTGAGTAACCAGTGTGTTACAAAAAAAAAAAAAAAAAAGAAAGAAAGCAAGTTCTTAACCACAACCTATGATTAGCCCATTGACATTTCAGTTTTAGTTTTATATACAGAACCGACTGCTATATACCTTAAAATGGCTATAAGGTACCATTCAGCTGTCTCGTGTCTATTTCATTTTAGTATTTAGCCATTTGTTGTGTTGAAGTATAATTTTGCTGATCTTGGCAGATTTTAGGGTAATCTAGACTGACTTGTAACTCTAACAAGACATTTGTCGACAATTAAGGTGCTGAACATTTTTTTGTTTGTTTTTGGGGGGTGTGCAGGGAAATCCCCAACACCATGGTGAGGAGTGACTAATCTTTGTGTCCCACCCAGCGAGGCATGAGCCAATCCACGCCAGCTCTTTCCTGTCAGATTCCAGGCTGGGTGCTGCTTTAAGCCGCCTCTGTCACCCCAGCCACCTGTCACCCCAGCCCCTCCGCTGTGCACCCCAGCCCTCGCGCCACGCGCCTGCTTTAAGCCGCAGCTGCCGGCTGCAAGCAGTGCCTTCACTTGTGTCCCAAGATGGGTTCTGCGCTCTACGTTCTGGATACCACCTCAGGAGATCCATCGCCAAGGTCAAGGTAGGAATCCTGTCGTTGGAAAGGAGAGGCAGGGGAGAAGCGTGGGGGCTTTTGTTTGCATGGCTGTGTGACCTGCACAGGGCTGGGAGGACCCTGAGTGGCATCACTCTGATTGACCAGGGGAGGGTGTTATGATGGAGGCTGGCAGGTCCAGGTTGGTCCTGGTTGGTCCAGGTTAGCTCAGGTATGAGGCCCAACAAGCCCGTGGTCCTGAGGGATCTGTGTGTGCACTCCAAGTTTAGAGACAGAAATGAAAATGCTCTGAAGTTCAAGTGCAACCCTCCCTGACTCAGTTCATCGGGCTTGTTGCTGAACCTGCTGTTGGCGAGTCCTGGAGTTTGCTTGTGATGTCTAAGAGCACAGGTGTCAGGAGGATTTTTGTGGGTATTTGACAGCTTGCGCCTTTTTTTTTCCTTAGCCCTGCTTCTCAAAGTAGGAAAATATGGCTTGAGTTGAGGCAAGACGATCACATAGACAAGTCAGTGCACTTGGAATGCTGCTTTCATGACAAGGTGGGGCGTCAGGTTAAGTTGTTTCCACTGCAGGTGATCTCTGGGCGTGTGTGCCCTCATCCTGGGATTGGGAATGTTCCGGTTCTATGTAGATTTGATAGGATGTGAGAGGAGACCCATCCAAAGTACTGGCTGGAATTGGTAAGATAGAATACTTTCAGAGAGACTGACCTATTGTATCCAATTTGTTGATGAGTTTGATGCTTTTCAAACATGTTTTCTGTCTCAACTGTGAATCAGGCTGAATGACTGAATAATGAAAATTGTCAATTTAGTCTTCACATTCTTTGGGTCAGGCGTGCTTGTCAGGATAACACGCTTTGATTCCTGTTCACTCTCACAAGTGTTGAATGAAGAGGGAAGGTGGTTTACTGCCGGCCTGAACATCTGCATAAATGCTTATGTGCACATGTTGCTCTTGTTACCCTGATATAATGGCTTTATGTTTTGTTTTGAAAACTTTTGTGTCTGAGGGAACTAGAACAAATAATGTAGGAGTGGGTCCCGTGTCCTTTAGAACACTGTCAGCTTGCATGTAGCCGTGACTTTCTGAGTACACATTTAGCATCTTAGTGAATAATTGTTAAAGTGGAAGACACTTGTTTTACCTTTGTGGATTTCATGACCTCTGCCTGCATGTTGGAGAGAGCCAAGAGAGCCCAGATAAACAAGGTGGTAAGAACAAAGCAATGCTAGCTGGAGATGCCATGCTGATGCTAGATGAAGAGGAGGCTTGGCAGCTGCTGGCTGTAATCATGACTTTGAGTGTTGCAGTAACCATTTCGACACTGGTTGTGTGCTTCTGAGTTGGTCTTCCAGGGTAGCGGTTCAGACACAAGCTCTGCCTCTCTCTTTTGCTGATACTCAGATTGGCAGGGGAAGTGTGGAGGAGGGCTTGTCTCTGGGCAGGGATGAGGACTTCAGCTGTGAAGCCTGGGTGTGTGGTGTGGAGGTGGAGGCACTTCCAGAGGAGCAAAGAAGGCTGGGTCTGGAGAAAAGCCACAGTGTCGAAGCTGAAAGGACCTAGTCACGGCCAAGGGGCAGAGTTTTTTTAATGTCATGCTGTTGAATTTGGAAATACAGAACTGGGGTTGCTGCTTATGGCCTGGGAAAGTTGTTGAGCCTCTGCACCCATGTGGGAAACCAAGAGCAGGCTCCTGGCTTCAGATTGGCCCAGCTCCAACCATTGCAGCCATTTAGGAAGTGAAACAGCAATTGAAAGATCTCTCTCTTGATATCTTCCTCTGTAACTCTGCCTTTTCAAGTAAAATAAGTTGATCTTTAAAAACAGCTGTGGTCTGCCATGCTGGCCTCCCGTATGGGAGGTGGGCTGTGTGCTGGCTGCTTCAGTTCCAGTGCAGCTGTCTACTGTCGGCTTAAGGAAAGCAGTGGAAGAAGGTGCAAATGCTGGTGCCCTGGCATCGTCTGACAGTCCCAGAAGCAGCTCTGGGCTCCTGCCTTCTGCCTGGCTCATCCCTGGCAACTGGTGACGTCTAGGGAGTAAATCTCTGTCTCACTCTCTCTCTGTATCTCTAAGTTACAAACCAGTAAATACTTTTTTAAGAAAACAACGATTGATTTTGCAGTCAGTTAATGAGAAAGAATGAGAGAGATACATTCCATCTGCTGGAAATTCCTTCCTTCATTCCTCAAAGAGCTTCAACTGCTATTGTTCCAGGCTGAAACCAGGAGGCTCTTTGGGTGTCTCTTGTGGGGGGATGACACTGAAGCACCTGCTGTGTGTTCCACTGGTTTCCTAGGCACATGAGCAGGAGCTGGACCTGAAGCTGTGGCCACTCATGGATGTCTGGCACCACACTTAGAGGCTTAACATGTTGGGCCACAGCAGTTGCTCCATCTCTTCCGTGCCTTAATGATTTCTTTCCCCTGAAAAGGTATTAAGTAAAGTTTTTCTGTAACTCCCAAGTATGAAGTTTCTGCGTTTCACAATGTCCTGTATGAGATATTGCATGTTTGATATGTTCACTGTTGTCTTAGTCTGCCTTTGTCTCTTTCTTTAGCAGGGTGATGCTGCACGCTCCAGACCCAGGGCCCACCAGCAGGTCCTGAAGCACCTTTGTCGGTGCCTCGGCCTTGAGCACCGTGACATTTTCTGCTGCCCAGGCATGATCAGCTGGTGTATCTCCTTGTGCTTGAGTAGCTCCAAGTTGTAGTGGAACCTGTGAACAAGGTAGCTCAGATGCAGGATAACCCGCTGTGTTGTGAGCTGTGGTGGTGTGCTAGCACACGGTGCTTGGAGAAGCCCTGCCACACTAGGGGTAGGCAATGACCCTCATATGTGGCTGCACCAGGCCTTGGTCTGCTTGGAGCACTGTGGAAGCTATGGCCACAGAAGGCACAGGACAAGAAATTCTTGCATGGTTGATGGCCAGTGGCCCTTGACGCCCTTGCACAGCAGTGTGGCTTCTTCTAAAATATGTCGTTTCAGTAATGGTGACTAGAACACGTGGAGGGCACCAAACATAATTCCCACTCTCTCTTTCCCTGGTTTTCTTGCTTTAAAAAAAGTACAGTTTTTGATTTTAAAGAGGGAAGAAAATTGGATGTCAGTACCTTAGGTAATTACTTAATTTCATAATTTCTCTGACACTATTGTGTGGGTTTTTAAAGAATCTACGTGCCCAGCGAAGGTAGAGAATTCTGCTGTGATCTACATTTTCCTTTGTAAGGTTTAAGGCTAGTATTTTTTACATGAAAATAAACCTTAGCAGAGGTTAACTTGGAGCAAGTTGTGTGACAAAAATAGCTGCGGATGTGACACAGGCGAAGGTGTAGTCATTACCATATTTTATATTTTAATGATTAAATAAAAGAAATGGTTTTAAGAATTATGAAAATGTAATAAATGGCTTTTAAGATACACAGATACAGATAGTCCTAGGTAAAATTAAAGAAGGAAGTTGTGTGTTGTGATGAATACCTTTGTGGATAGTCTGCTTGTCATTATGAATGCTGTTTCCAGGGAGCCTGCCAGAACCAGGGCCATGGCTCATTTGGGGAAAGAAAAAAGATGTCTCCACCGGATGGTGCGACGTTCGTAGCAAATCGAAGGTTGCTCGCTGGCTGTATCAGACCAGACACTGGGAAACACTGCTGGCCAGTGAAGATTCAGGAAGCATTTGTGACTTGGCAAGGAGACTGAGAGTAGCCGCGATAAAGGTAAGTCGCGTTCTTTAACTTGTACAGCTGAGGGACTAGTAAATCCCACGTTCTGACTACAAGCTGTGCCTTGATAACAATCCCAGACAAGAGACAGTGTCCAGTTCCTTGTTCCTTGTGTTGCCAGTTGGTTCTTGGAAAGCTTGCTTACATGCAGCTCATAAGGGAATGTAGGAATCAGAAGTAGGACTGCAGACCGAAAAACCACTTAGCTCTTGAGATTCTGTTATCCCATGTATTATACAAGTTATATAAAAAATTGAAACCACCTGTTTGAAAGGCTTACAATGTTTTCTGTAGCTTGAAATGCCAGTCATGTTGTCACAGACCCGAGGGGTGCATTTTCTGCATGTCTCTGAGCTGGCATCATCATTGATGCCAGAACTTTACTCTGTGCTTCTCTTTATATGTGCTCTTAATCATAGTACACTTCTTCAAATGGTAACTAGGTTGATAATGTGATGAATAAGCTCATTAGGATGATTGTTTTTCTGGGAACTTCTGGATTTTTAACTGCCTATAGGAACAGAAACCACTGTAGTGCAATTGGAGCATTCTTGCATTTGATATTTTATTGATATAGCAACTTGACAAATTTTCTGATGAAGAAAAACATTTTACAACTAAGATGTAAGAGTGCATATAGAACTTGGTGCCGTGGCCTAGAGGCTAAAGTCCTCGCCTTGAACACGCCAGGATCCCATATGGGTGCCGGTTCTAATCCCGGTGGCCCCACTTGCCACCCAGCTCCCTGCTTGTGGCCTGGGAAAGCAGTTGAGGACGGTCCAAAGCCTTGGGACCCTGCCCCGTGGGAGACCTGGAGGAGGTTCCTGGCTCCTGGCTCCTGGCTTAGGATTGGCTTAGCACCGGCCATTGCGGCTGCTTGGGGGAGTGAATCAACAGAGTGAATCAATCTGTCTCTCCTCCTTTGCATATCAGACCTTCCAATAAAAATAAATAAATCTTAGAAAAAGATTGTGTATAAATGTTTGTAGTGTGTGTGAGTCTTGAACAGTTACTGGGAGTCGTATGGAGGCATTTTCTCTTAAGGTATTAAACACCTCATTTCTCTTCAATTTGTGCTCCTTATACAGGATTGCACAAAGATTTAAAGCTGTTTTGGATTTTTCAAAAATTTTCTTAGATGGTGCTCATGTATGTAGTTACTTTTGTGTCATATTCTCAAATTTGGTATGTTAGTATTCACTCATCTGAATGAATTTGCCAGTCTGATGCCAACAGCCTGGGAGGTAAAATGTTACAAGTAGTTCTGGACAGCAGAGGGCAGTAAGGAGCAGTGAGCAAATGGTACTTGACATCAGCTGATGGGGATCCTTTCCTTGGTGGAGGCAAAGATACAGACATCCAGAGGGCCAGCTGCAGGAAGGATCATTGCAGTGACAAGGGCCCAGGAAGGAAATCAGAATAAATGAGATGTGTGAAGGGTTGACTTATGGAGCCGTAGCTGAAAGTGTTGCATCTGCCCTTGAGGTGGGCAAGAGTAGACATCAGAGAAAGCACAGATTAGAACTCGCTGTTTTCTGATTGCTATTCCAGTCTGTTCAATGCCAGGGTCTGACTGCTTCATGTAACAGGCCTCTATAGGTAGTTCTGGGAGCTAATGCAAACTGGCTGTCTGAGAGTTAGCAGCAAGCTTCGCACGAGGACTGAGGCGTGCAGAATCAAGGCTGTGAAGAAGTTGGTGGAAATGAGCGTCATATGCAGCTGCAGAAAGTGGAAAAGCTGCAGGTCAATGTCAGGAATATGATCTTGCCACCTACCTGAGCAGGGTGTGATTTTACGCTGGGATGGCGATTTCCCACTTTTATATCTGGGAAAGCTGCTTGTTTGTAGGGAAACTGTGTGGATTAGAGATTAGACAGTCCTCATTCTACTAACTCTAAATCTCTGGTCCCCATGCGGCACGATTCTCTTTAGCTTCATTTTCTCCATTTGTAGATTGTTCCTGTCTCAGAAGCTGATGTTGAGGCCATGAAACACTGTCTGTAAGGTGCCTTGCAGCATCTTCTTGTTTGGTGATTGCTCATTGGGCTGTAGTGTGTGATGTATTCTCCAGCATTTCTCTTTGTGCTTGGACAAACATCCATAGTATTGTTGATTATGTTAAAAAAGACTGTTTTCCTGTCTTCAGTAAGCATACTAGAAGCTACTAGGAGAGTGCAATGTAAGTTGGCTTGCTAAGTTTTCTATTCTCTTATTTTATACTCACATAAGTCCTCTGAGGTGCTTTAACTGTCACCTGTACTTTGGAGTGGAGACACTGAGACTTTAATAAAATTGTGGATTTTACCAGTGCCCTGTACATGGCAGATACTGAATAGGGGTTCAAGAGTCACATGGTTTGATTGCCACGATCCTGCCATGACCACTATGCAACCTTCTCTCCTATATAGACAGTTCATCGCTCATCTAAAAACTGAAGAGTAGAAATAGGATAAATAAGTATTTTATGCTTGTGATATGCTGAAACAATACTGCAGCTAGCTAGGCTTCATCTTTACACCATTTCTTCTTTTGGCATTTAGGGTGGAAAGTCCAGAGTTCAGTGACAGAAATGAAAACAGACTCCTGTGGGTTGAGTCCCCCACCTCGTTCCCTGATCTGTCTTTCCTTGCTGTGCAAGGACACAGTGTGATGGTGCTGGACCTTGAACTGGGAAGAGCAGCTGAGTCAGTGGGGGGAACACGATCATGGACTTTGAATCTTCAAAGCTGTAAGTGACATGAACTTCTTTTGACAGATCACCTATGGCCAGGGAGTAGAAAACGGGGTTAAACATATGTTGCTTATACTAATTGTTATCTACAGTATTATATAATTTCACTATGAAAATGACACAGTAATAATATTATGGTATAGTTTAGGGAAATATTAACACTTGGACAAACTGAATGAGAGGTTTATTCATCTATATTTCTTACAACTTCATGTGCAGGAATGATTACCTCAGATTAAATTGGAGGAATCGAAAGTTAGGGCCCAAATACAGCAGACTGGTGTGTGAGTTTGTCAGTTGGTCAGTTATTGCATGAGCCTTAGAACTCTGACATCACAGTGGTGGGCTGGCCTGGCTACTGTAGAACCCTCACTCATCCTAGTGGTGTGCCTAGCATCTGCATGCTAGTCTAGCCACGTCTCTCCCTACGGCCAGCGTAGGGAACGGGAATGTTTCTAGGAGCCAAAAAGGACTCCACTCCTGGAATTCGTCCACAGGCCCACGGTTCTAGGTAATGTTTTCAACCTCTACTTGTGATCACCCAAGCTGACTAGTAGTCCAGGAGGAGTTGTGAACTTGTTAAGCCAGATGGCGAGTAATTGGTCATTTTGTTGTTGATATGAGAGGATACTAAGGTTCTGCTGATGTGGCACTGCTGACCTCGAGAGCAGGCTCTGTATCATCAGGGAGACAATTCCTTAGCTCCATGGCAAGCAGTTTGCCCCTGAAAAGCAATCTACAGAGGAGCTTTCCTGTTTAGGAAAGAGTTTTGTGTTATTCCCAGGCCATAGGTTTAACTTTTATGGCCACATACACCTGTTAGAGATGGTCCTAACTCAAGCAGTTCACATCTAAACATGGCTTTGTGTTAAAATTTAGATACTTGCAGTATGATCTGGTGCTTTTTAGCACTGCCACACTGCCTTAATGAGAATGCTGATTTAGGTAAGATGGGGAGCCTATTTAGTGTATAAATAATCATGCCAACCTGAGACCCAATTGTAAGTATGTCTTGACAAACATCATTAAAAAATGCTGGATGACAGCTCTGATCTGGAGATCCCACTTGATTAGCTTAGGTTTTTCACACTTTTTCAATCTGTACTCTCTTTTTGCAAGTGACACATTCCTAGGTTATGTCACATAGTGTTTAAGACTTACGTTTTGGGTGGGTTGATGGGGGGACATTCTGCCTACCAGCCTATCTAGCAAGCACTCCTTCCGTCACTCCACCAACAGTTGTCCAAGGTTACCAATGGCCTTCGTGTTACTGAATCCGATGATCAGTGCCTGCTGATCTCACACCACACCTTCCACAGCATTTGATGTGACCAGTGGCTTCCACCTTTTCTTTCTGCTCTGACTTGCTGTTTTCTGGTTTCCCCTAGATTCTCCCTTGAGGGTCTTCCCCATCTGTCTGCATCTCTGACCTCGTCTCTTTCAGGCTTTTAAACACAGAACCCCATTACATTTAGTTGGAGATCCTTGTTTAGGAAAGTGAGGCTATAATTTGGTCATGTGTCACCCCAAATGTTTGGCATAAAGCTCATTCTGTCAGTTGTTTTATCATGGCTCTGTGGTGTTTGATGTTGAGCAGGCCCAACTGTGGTTGTAAAACTGATGGCCCAGCAGCCATGACTTCATCGGAGCCCCCCCAGTGCCGCCTCCTGCTGCATGGACCCGTGAAGCTGACCAGTAATAACCAGGTCAAGAAGCATCATGCCTTTCTGTACAGTGATGTGCTGCTCATTACAAACAACAAGGAGGTGCATTCCAAGCATGCTTTCCTGGTTTAAAATCATTTTTGTGAACTTTCTCTAAGTAAACAGTGGTTTAGTTTGGTCTCTGCAAATGTTTTGGGCTTCTCCCTTAATTATGAATTATTCTGTGAAGATTTATTCTGCATCTTTTGCTTGTAGAGAACGCAATCAAGAATAGGAGGGTCAGGGTTCCTCTTTTCTTGGGATTCATACATATGATAAAATAGCAAGCAGATAATTGAAGGTTGTGGCAAATGTAGACTGTGTTCTTATAGGAGGATAGACGTGCAGAGAATAAGGTAAAGTGTCAGAGAGGAGTCCTTGCAACATTTAAACTGCCTTTGGCATGAGAAGCAGCTGCCTGTTCTAGACTGAGTGCCTCAAGCTGCCTGACTCAGGCAACCAGAGGCCCTGCTGTGCTAAGGCTCCTTCCCCCAGGATGTTATGGGTCTTTCCACACGAGGTCTCCTGTGTTGCATGATTAGATGGACTCCAAGAGTCCTACACTGCTGTGCCCTGAACCCTGAGCATCTTTCTTCAGGCTTGTCACTTCTTGCTTCTATAATTCACTTGAAAGTTAGAGTTGATAATGAGGAAGACAACATGTCAAAGTGAAGCTGGGTTGGGCCACACCTGTGTCCAGCAAGGACACTGCTGAAGCTGCTGATCACCCTGTGACTGTAGCAGAAAAGTGGGAGCCGTTTTCTGCACTTACTCATCACACTCTGAGCACTCGGCTGGGATGCATTTTGCATTGTGGTTGTGATTTGGCTGTAGACTGTCGGCTATGGCAGTACAGCCTTAGCCAGAATCGTTGAGGCACGTTGTTTGAACCAGACCTTAAGAAGGGAAATTTGAAATAAGCTATGGTTATTACAGCGGTGAGGAAACTTGTTTTCTGCCGGGGGCCATTTGAATATTTATAACATCATTCATTGAATGAGTCGAAGTGCCAACATTAAAAATTATGAATTTATTGCATTTTGAATCCAGCCTGCAGTTGCCTTGACCAAACTATGCCAAATGACTTTTCTGTCCTCATACAGCCTGGGAACCAGATGTTCCCCACTCCTGCTCTAAAAACTCAAGATTCAAACGTATTTGAAATCTTTCCACACTAAAGCTATTCCAAGACTTGAGTCTGTCTCTCTTATTTGGAAATAATTCATGTAGTATTTAAGGATTTTTTTCCAAATCCCCACAACACTGTTGAATTCAGTAAGATGTAGATAACCAGGGAATGAGCTGAAAATGTAACATCTTTTAAAATGTAACATCTTTAAGATAGAGAAAGCTGTGTACTTACTGCACTAAGTATTAAGAAAGGAAACCACCCAGCAATGGCCCATCTGTGTTGTAGGTGTCCTGGGTCATCCCTCACTTAGGACACACGCAGCAGTGGCCCATCTGTGTTGTAGGTGCCCTGGGTCATCCCTCACTTAGGACACACCCAGCAATGGCCCATCTGACCCTCACTTGTACTGTGCACTAAGAGGGAATATGTGGGAACGAGCTGTTCCCATCACATTTAAGAAACAAACATCTCATTTGATAATCTTTCTCTAGGTACAAAAAGCAGTTCAAAATCAAACTTTGGGTTCCAGTAAACAACATACGGCTTGCTAAAAATACTGTGGAGCATGGTGACAGTCCTGAATTAAAATCACTGAAGTTGGGATGGCCTTTGCAAAATTTTACGGCTAAGTTTTCGTAAGTACCACTTCTGAATCCTGTAATATCACTTTTTTATGAATAGTAGTAGTCATCTTTGCCTAGCCCAGGAAATATACAGATGTTTAATTAAATCCCCCACAAACGTAATTTTGGGAAGAGGAAACATTTTGATCTGATTCTATAATTACCACTGACTCGCAATGCCTTCAGTCATGGCATTTGTGTGTCTTCTACTTTGTCAAAGTTTTTTTTTTTCATTCACTGGTGTATTTCTGAATGCCTTTAACAGCTGTGGCTGTGTCAAACTGGCTCAAGGCGTCACAATTCCTTTTAGATCTCACTTGTGAGTGGTGGATGTACAAGTACTTATGCCACCACAGGCTACTTCTCAGATGCATTCATAGGAAGCTGATCGAAAGGGTGGAGTAGCCAGGACCTAAATTAGCTGCCTTGAAGTGAGGTGCATTTATTTCGCCATACCCCCACCCCCTTACACTGCTTTATTCATTTTAATACAGCTGTCAAATTACAAGCAATGTATTCAAAATTAGATTGCGTATCTAGGTTAACAACAGTAATTTTAAAAAACTACAAGATGAGTGTTTAGCCTAGCACTTAAGAAACTTCTATCCTACGTTGGAAAACCCAGGTTCCACTTCTAGTTCTTACCTTGACTCCGGTTTCTTGTTAATGCAGACCTTGGGAAGCAGTGGTGATGTCTTCAGGCACTGGGGTTCTGCTACCCACAGGAAGAGCCTGCATTGAATTCTCAGCTCCCAGAGACATACTTGGTAGTTGTGGACAATCAGGAGGTGAACCAGCGAATTGGAATTCTGATTGTCTCTCATATTCTTTTTATTACATTTAAAAATTTATTTTGTTTTATGATATAGACACAGGCTCTGGGGTTGCCTGTGCCCTTCCCCAAGGTCCCTGTCTTTCCCATTGATTTCCCCTCTAGTTTTACAGTGGATGTCATTCATGAACAGTCACAAGTCCATCATGCTGTTATTGAAGTGTTTCCCTACAATGCAGGCACGGACATTGTCAGCGAGTCCATCAGCTTACTGTTTGGATGTATTCAGTTCTTTCACTGGGTGTCCATCTCTGGTCTGTATGCACAGAGACACAGAGTGCTTTGTCTCCATATCTGAACGGATCAGTCCCCGCTACACTTCCATTATATATCCCCTGAAATACAGAGCCAGTGAGCACAGTCCACAACAGGGGAAAATGATGAAGTTTGATCAGCATAAAGTTAAAAACACATGCTGCAAAAATAAACATGCCTCTCAAGATTGGTGAAAATGGGAATGGAAAACCCTCTTGTAGGTATAGATGTTAGTGCATGACGCTTGTGGTGCTGAGGGAATTACGTGATGTGGTATAGGATCTGGTGGCAGTGGGGAACTGGGATGGCTGCTTACTGAGTTCAGAGTTTATTCTTGGGATAATGAAAATACGCTGTAACAAAATATTATTACAGAGTTTGGCATGCACAGGATGGTGAATGTACCCAGTCTCACAACTGCTCAATTTTATGTGATCTGTAGTTAGCCATACCTGTTCTAAATGCTAGCAATTTATAAGTCCATGTGTGTTTGATCCTTAGCTGATACATCCATGATATTTCAGAAAGGATTTTAAGCATTTGTCTTTTAGCAGTAGGAGAGCTGACATTCCTCACACATACTTCTGAAAAATGTTCCCTATGTATTTGTTTGACATACGCTAATTCTACAATCCCTATGAACAATTACAGTAATATGGATTCCACACGCCCATCTGAATTGAGTATTCCATCCACATGGTCAGTTTCTTCATTTGGATCTAACCTGAGTCATAGTGTATTTTACATTTGTATAATACTTCAAAATACAAGAGCACTCAGGTTTAATTAGTGGAAACTTTCCTGTGGTCACTGAGTTAGCATCCCACTGTTGAAACTCGGGCTTTAGTTTCAGATCAGTTTCTGCTGTGGAAGAGCAGAATCCATCCAGAGCCCACGTGTAGGGGCAGGGAAAAGTAGCACTTACACCTGAGCTACTGTTGCCGTCAAATGCCTGCTAATATATTTACCTAAATTGAAATTCTAAATCACATGGAATCAATTTTTTACATAGTGTAATATTTTCTCCCTCTTCTCTGTTTGCAGGTCTGTGGAATTGAAGGATAAATGGCATCGCTTTCTGGAAAGGTATTTCTGCAGGATACACATTTTGTGTCTTTAGTTTGTGATCAGAGAACATAATCTCTGGAAACAATGTCACCACATGAAACCTCCTTAATAACACTTCAGATCATCTTCAAACTGTTTCTCCCTTGGATATATTCATTGTTGAGGAAGTTCTAGATGCACCCCTCATTCTTTCTCTGCCTAAAACCTTTTGAATGAAGCAACCATGGTCCTCAGTATATAGTAAATTCCCGTAAATCCAGGCTGCTGTGCTGGGTGAGTCTCACAGCAACACTGCCTGTTAGCCTTTTTAGGTCGTGTGTTGGTGGTGTCAGTTCCTCCAGTGCAGGCAAGAATGCTCAGTTGACATATCACACAAATTATTTTCAAGACCACATGTTCCTTTCCCAAATTACTTCCCTACCCATATTTTGACCTTGGTAAGGCACTCTAAATGCAGATGTTTTCCATGGATACATCTTATAAGAGTAAAAATGCTACAGATACATGAGCATAGACATGCATAGTCTACAAATATGTGTCTTCGATAACTCAAGCAAAATTTTCACATATAATGAATTTTATATATATATATATACATATATATAAACATGGGTTGATTTGAAAAGACTGATTGGCTGATTTATTTGTGTATTTTATGGATTTTATTAGATCAATCACCCAAAACCAGAAGATGGATGGATTGCAGAATACTCCGGTTAAAATCACTACCAGTAATATCAATAATTCTTCCAGTGTAAGTATGCTTTTCACCAAAAAAATTTAAACTACAATTATATGACTTAGCCATAATGAAAGAGACACAGGGATAGGAGGGCTGGAAAAAGTGACAGGAGTGAAAAATAGAGAAAGGAGGAAGAGAGGAGAGGAGAGGAACTGGGAGTGTTGGAGGGTTAGTGAGAGCGTGATAGAAGAACCTTGTATTAATGTATCTTCAGATATACATGCAATACTTCATGTGTATCAAGTAAGAGGTTATATGAAGCAATGGAATCTGGTGATTCAATGCTTGTGCTAAAAACGAGAATCTCCTGTTGAATATCCATAGAATTTCATTTCTTAAAAACATTATTTTTCTAAGGCAGTATTCTGGGAAATAAATCCCTCTGATTTTTACTACTTTCAGATGATGATTTCATTTCCAGTTTTCATGTTTGTTAAAATACTTGCATTTATTCTGATGGAATATTTTAAGAGAATGCAATGTACAAACTAGAGATGGGTATGCCATGCACCGTATAGGCTGTAACCCAGATGTGCCTGTTTGGTTTACATTTTGTCCTGTTTGGATTCTTAAAAATTTCTTTTCATTGTCCCTCTAGATAGGTGTCTTCATGTGCCTTTTCTGAAGTCAGTTCCATGTGGTGTACCCTTTAATCCTTGAACACCTGCACAAGCCTAAATAAAATCATTCTTGTGCAGCCACCATCCAGTCCTCACCTGGAAATTGAACACCAATTAAAACAATGCTTCCACCTGTTTTTCATATTCCAGTTGATAGCCACTTTGTGATGCTCCCTTTCTGGGACAGGACCCACTCCAGGGTCAGCTACTGCTCTGAGCTACTTACACCTAACTTCTACTTTGCCTGAACTGAATAGAATTCTGAAGGGATGAAGCATTTAGGAGAGCAGAGTGTGTCTGCCTCATTTTTTGAATGCTGTTGGAAGGAGCAGTTTCAATGGGATCACACTTGATTTCTGAAGTTATGGTACACTAGCCAATATGTTGTTGGGTGTGACCAACACAACAGATGTACTCTGTGCTTTATGCCAGTGTCAGATCACACAAAATGCCGTTGCAGGGGAAAAAGTTCAACAGAATTGTTTGCAGCAGATATTCATACACCACCAATGCTACTCACTCATATTGGGAGATCTGTTTCCTTCTAAAGTTCATTAATTTTATCTCACAGAAACAACCATTTCCTATAGTACAGTCCAGTTCTAGTGCATGTTGAGTTCCTAAATTTCTTTCTTCTGAAAATGGATGTTTCCAGTTCACTACTGAATGGCATTTTTTGACGAATCTTGAAAAAAGATGTTTTAGCTGATATTTTCTTCTGCACACGTTTTGCTCCACTGTCTGTTGTTCCACATGCTTTCTGATGACTAGTCTAAGCCTTCTCTACTGATCACCTGTGTGTATGTCTTTCCTTCTTCCCATCCTGTTTTCAGTATCTTCTGTTTCTGGTGTGGAGTAATTCAACAGTACTGTGTCAGAACAGTCACAGGGTGCTGAAGCTCACCTCAGGTCTTTGAGTCTCCCCTGACTGCAGAGAACAGAGGCATTGCCAGCACCAGCAGCCTATGAAGGCCCTCTCTTGGTATCCTGTGCCAACAGCCTGTAGAAGGGTGTGAATCTGGGCACTTCACAGTTCCAGACCTGTGCACCACCCCCTTCCTGGCCACTAGCCCAGGTTCAACACCAGTTGGGGACCTGTCCTCTTGACAGAATCAGAGAATTACATTCTTCTGTGTAGAGTAAACTGCTTGTGCTTAGTGAGGCATGCATTAGAGCCAACACAGCCACCATGAGATGCTGGTCCATCCCCTCCAAGTTCCTTCCTAACTAAATGACAGCTGGTCCACCCCTCGCATCTAAATGTGCCTTGTGCCCTCTGGTTCTGCTGTTTTATGGTAGAATGAGGAAAACTGTGTGTGCCTTCCCTGCAGTGACCTGCTGGGAGTCTTTCTTCCTCTCTGGCTGCAGTCTGAACCCAGAATCAGTGGGGTGTGCAAGACTCCACATCTGATAATGTCGCCCGTGATTCCGGACACCATGGTCTGCTCCCATCTCGGTCTCCGTGATTCCGGCCACCATGGTCTGCTCCCATCTCTGTCTCTGCTTCTGGCATTTCCTCCAGTTTCCAGCTTTGTGTGTCCTCCCACTGCTGCTTGACCTCACCATCCCAACTGCTCTGTGGTGTGTCTGTGGCTTCTGCAGAATTTCTACCTCTGGATTCTAACCAACTCTCATCTCCTTTGCTAACCTTTCCTAGTCATCCATCTTCACCAACCCTTTTACTTGAATTTATTTTGTTTACAAAGATATCAAGATCACAAGGAGAGTCAGGTATCCTGGTAGTGATTATTTTGAATGTAATGCTTCTATATATCATGATAAACCATTATTTTATGATCTGCATGAGTTTAAAAAGATGATTCTCCTTCAAAATGAAGGGAAATTATCTGTAAGTGGATAATGCAGAGCTTCAAATTTCTGTGGAAGGGCTTTCAGGTAGCTCAAAAATAGGACTTAAATATTGAGCATTTTTGTTCTTGAACTGTGGATTCACAGTGTCAGTAAATATGGGGAGTGAAAATCTAAGTAGGTGTGATGCCTGTCTTTGTAGAGGGTGCTTCCTACAAAGTGGTTTAGTAAGCAAGAATGTCCTCCACAGTCGGTTCTTAATCTCACATAACCAAGACTGAACATACTGTCTATGATGTCAGTCTGAACATAAACAGGCAACCAGCCGGGGAAGGAGAGGGACCGGCCCTTAGTTGCAGAACAATTCCCTGTGAAGGAAAGAATTTTTGCTGCAGAGAATCAGTCCCTTTATGGGTCCTGCCTGAATTGACATTCTTTCTCTTTGATCCTATGTTATGTTTTCCATACCATATTAAACTATTTCCTATACTTTAATGAAAGCTTTTCTCCTGGCTCTGAGTTATGTAAAGCGATGCAAATAAATTATTCAGCATTGGCACTTTCTATTTTTTATTTGATAGTCCTCAAACTTGTCCTTTAACTGGATAAGGATTTTATAATTGTGTAATCATATGCTGAAATGTTTCTCCATATCACCAGTTTATATTCTCCTTTTCTCTTTTACAGTCTGCCATTTTAGCAGGTCACAATTTAGACACCATCCGGGATGTTATCAACATGGCATTGCCAGGGCTAGGATTAACTGTAAGTAACCTGAGAACTGCTTTAAAATAACAACTTTGATCTTTGATAAATGTATTTCCATGTTGCTACTGGTACATGGGTACCTACAGTGTGTGTGTTTGTATGATGTACTATGAGGCATAAGGGACCAACTGCATACACAATGTGTATTGCCCCTAGAAACATGAAATCATGGGGTAGAATGCATTAGGGATATTTGCGTGTGGTCATTGCTCTTATGCTTTGATTTTAAACTTTGCATGAGCTGGAAGGCATAGTTTAATAAAACATGGGTATAATTTCAGATGACTATTTCCACAGGTTTTAATTTGAATCTCACAAAGGTATAAAGCATTTTGTCAGCTTTCTAATGTCCTAATATGAAAATAGTAGACGTGTGTTTGGATTGCTGTTTCTGTACACTCCCATTCCCCTGATTCCATAACTGCTGACCCGATTGCTCTGTCTCATAATCTCAGCATGAAGATCCCTAAAGTACAGGTCTGATTTTTTTGTTTGTTTTGAGAATCAGAGTAAATAACGAGGCAGAGAGGGGGAGAGAGAGAAGCAAGCAGAAAGATGAGAGAAAAGCTGATACAAGGAGCATTCTCCCTTCCATTGGTTCAGTCTCCAGAAGGCTAGAGTGCCCTAGGATGTCCTGGAGCCAGGAATATAACTGATGAACCCTGAGTATTTGAAAGGACCTGATTACTTGAGCATGTTCAGTTACCTCCCAGAGTGTACCTTTGCAGGAAGCTAGAGCTGGAATTGAAACACAAGTGTTGTGATACGGTTCTCAAGGATCTTATCCACCTGCTAAAAATCCTCTTATTGTGAATTTTGACATAAAATATATGAATAGAGTCGTACTTTAGATACTGGCCCTGAGACTGACATGCCCTGTGCCTGTAAAATTCAGCAACGGTAAGGTGTGAGTGAAAGCTGGGCTTCTGGGGAATGTGTATAAACACCTCTTGTATGCTTCATGTTTGATTTCCTTTGTTTGGAACAGAGACACACAGGCACACGTAGTCGAGAGTTCACTACTATGGACAACCTCCACAAATGCTTAGCACAATAGCAGGGCTCATTCCTGGAGCTGAGAAGCTCATCCAGTTCTCCTGTGTAGGTGGTGGGAATCCAGATACATGGGCCATCAGTGCTGTGTTGGGATGCACATCCTCAGGATTCCGAGAGGATCCAGTGGCAGTGTCCCGGATTCAGTGTCCCGGCTTAACCCCACACCCTCTGTTGTGGGTAGTGAGTTTCCTGATTTCTAGCCCATCACTTTCCTTTTTTAAGTGACTGCATCCTGACAGATGCATAGGTGTGGCCTTTATTGTTGTTCTTCCTGATAGAAATTAGCAGATTTTTTTAAAGATTCATTTATTTTATTACAAAGTCAGATATACAGAGAGGAGGAGAGACAGAGGGGAAGATCTTTCATCCGATGATTCACTCCCCAAGTGAGCCACAACGGGCCGATGCACGCCAATCTGAAGCTGGGAACCAGGAACCTGTTCCAGGTCTCCCACGCGGGTGCAGGGTCCCAATGCATTGGGCCATCCTCGACTGCTTTCCCAGGCCACAAGCAGGGAGCTGGATGGGAAGTGGAGCTGCCGGGATTAGAACCGGCGCCCATATGAGATCCCGGGGCTTTCAAGGTGAGGACTTTAGCCACTAGGCCACACCGCTGGGCCCAATTAGCAGATTTTTAATATGTATATGTGGTATTTGAGATGAAGAGAAAATTTCACACAAATGAGAAGTGACTAAAAGCCTATGGTGCCCTTGAAGGATGCAGTGGCATTTATATTGGGACCATCAGAATCCCATCCTGTCACTGAAGAGCTTGCCATTCTATCAGCAGAAAAATAAGCAACAATTTGATAGTATGGGTTCCTGGAAAATGTTCCCTATAACTGTGAAAGCTCTATACTATTCTGATATTCAAGATTTTTCTAACGTATTCAAGTCTCCAGGGCAAGTGGAGTTGGCATAACAAACCAATTATTTCACTGCAGCACAAGTCAGTTATACATTTGAAAGAAGGATGAATTGCTGAGTTTCTGTGTACTGAGTAAAACATACAGCCCTGCACTGAAGTCTAGTGAATAATGTATGTGAACTCTGAAGAAGAATTAGGCTTTGGAGGAGAGTGAGTTGTATGAATGGGGTTGATGACAAAGATTTGACTTTAAATATAGTTGATTTTATTTAATGGCCAGAGTTTTTCTTGGAGTCTCGTCAGAAAAAAAGGAATTTCAATTTACAGATGAGCAGATCCCATTTGTACCTGTATGTGCCAGTTAAGGCACTGCAGCATAAGGGTTCCATACCTTCAAGCAAGAGTTTCGTTAGATCTTCCTGCTCCTGAGTAATTTTTAGGCAGTGAAGCTATGTGTATGGAAATGGATGTTTGTGAGAGAGCCTCCATGCCTGCTAGTGCATTTCCTGAGTAATCGAGGCTATCATCACACAATGAACAATTACTCCTTGTGAGTCTCATTTTGGCTTGCTCCCTCCTGAAAGGAATTAAAACGTTAAACAGAAACATGATACTGATGTGCTGGTTTCAACTGGCATTTCTAGAGTTGCGTGGGTAATCACGTTCTTGTGGTCTGCTTTTCCAGCTGAGAACCCTCCTTTTGACCATCCCCATGGTAAGAGTTGTGGGAATGGAAGCTGATGGGTTAGTTCTGCTTTCTCTTCCTTGCCTTCTGGTCCTGTGCCTGTTCTTTCTGGATGGCTGAGCTTATGATGTCATGTAGGTGTCACCTTGTTTAGACAGTCTTGACAGGCAGTACTTGTACATGAACAGAGTCATGGAAAAGGAAATCATACCATTCTCCTAGGAGTCTGCTGATGGCTGAAACAGTGATCAGGAGTAGACTTGTCGTCGTTAGTGTAGTAGCATAAATGTGATTCCTTAACCCTTAGGCCACTTTGTTGAGCAGAATTGTGGATCAGATAGCATTGACACTGGTCCCAGTTATTTTCTTCTTTGGAAATGTAGAAATGCTCTGGAAATACGTGTTTAAGTATTCTCTGATGAAAACATGTTTTGAGGCCAAGTCCTTTTTTCTCCAAGGGCTCAGAAAGAGATTACCAGCTGTGGGTCCATTATGGCAAGACCGAGGCCCCATTCCCACTCATGGGTAAGTGTTCTGGAAAATAAAAACATATTAATTATTTCAAAATTGCACTTAAAAAACCTGCATATACATGTTTGCCCAAAAGTTTAAACATTCTCATAATGGAGACGACCTCTTGCAATCGTCATTCACCCATTTAAAACTGAAATGCCACATGCTCATTCCACGGCAGACACAGGTGCCTGATCTCTGACTTGATGTACTAGTTTTTACTATAGAAGGAGCAAAAATGAAGTTTGTCACCTGCTTTTACAGGTGCAGATGAAAGATATTTCTTGGACTTGTTCCTTTGGTATAAAATGGAAATGGAATCGAACTTCATTTTCTCAAGCAGATGATGGATACATATGTCCTCATTTAACTTCCCCATTTCACCTTATGTTCCATAGGACACCCGTGTGTTTTTCTTTTCATGATGCTGTTCCATAGACAAAGGGGAGCTTGAGTTGCACCAGCGCAGTGCCCACACTGACAGCCGGTGTGATTGATTATACTTCTCACCATCAGCCTGATATAAAATGAGATTCTTCTCTGCCTAGGCCATGAAAATCCGTACACAATTCAGGAGCACTATTATCGAACTTCCATCCGTCAGTCCGCACCAGGGAAGCCCACCTCTCCCCATATCCTTCTGGAGTCCATCCCAGAGATCTTAGCTGATGGAAAACTGCAGTTTATCCTGACATGCCAGGGCAAGCCAAGACCCCAGCGTAGAGGTGGTGAGTTCTTTTATTAGATGCAATGGCCTGCTCTCAGCACATATCTGCATTCCTGAGAACAAAGTTGGAACACAAATGGATTCTAACACCAAGGTGTTCTGACACCAAGGTCTTCCCTGTGTGGGAGGATGAATATGAAGAAACAGAACCAGCTTGAGAGAAATGGTTTGAAATCAGAATCCAGCACAGTTTAGGATTATGCTTGTTCTAATGTTAGAACTTCTGTCAGCTCTAGATGTCCTATGCATTTTCCCAATAAAATTAAGCATGTATAAACCTGGGTATCTACAGAAATTGCCTTCTGAGGGGTAGATGTAAGGGCACAGTGAGTTAAGATGCATCTTACAGTGCTGGGATCATGTTGTAGCACCAGTTTGACTCCCAGCTGCTCCAATGATGATAGACCCTGCTGGCAGTGTGCCTGGGATGGCGGCAGGGGGTTACCCAATCCCTGGGCCCCTGCCTCCAACGTGGGAGACTCAGGTGGAGTTCCCGTCTTCAGCCACATCCCTTGATGTGTGGCCATTGCAGCAGTGAATGAGTGATTTGAAGATTTCTTGGCGTGTACTTAGGCATTGCAAATAGATCTTTACCAGAAAGCACATCACTTGTGAAGGTCCAAGAAATGATGATTTCCCATCTCAGGTGGGAGATCTGAAGGAGAGTTAAAAGTTTTGGCACTGAATTCAGATCGATTCTGTTTGGGCCAAAGTGACTGGATAGTGTGCTAAATTGATTTTTGTTATTATGTAACAACATTTTATACTCAGAGGGTGTGGTAAAGTCTACCTCTCCTCTGATTCTGGCCTTGGTGTGTATGACTACATGAACTTTTCAAATCAGATCTGACTCCTGAATCCACTGATTAGGCTTAGCAGGATATACATACAGTCCAATGTGGGGTGTTCATGATTCAAAGCCAAAAACTGCTTGAGAAGTATTGCTGCCAGAAGAATTGAGCTTGAAAAGCATCCTCATCCTTAGGAGATGAGACACAAAGAGCAAGACACATGGAGATAGAAGCTTCCTGTTCTTTTCTTCACTCCATAAATGCCATGATTGTGCCAGGGTCAGGGCCGGAAGCTGGGATCTTATCCATGTCACCCTTATGAGAGGCAGGGTCAGGGTCAGGGCTGGAAGTTGGAATCTTATCCATGTCACCCTAGTGAGAGGCAGGACTGGAGCTGGAAGTTGGGGACTTATTCATGTTGTGTTTGCTAGAAGCAGGAACTTAATTTTGTTAGCCAGGGCCTAGATTTGTAAGAAGTTGCAATTGGAACCTGGAGGACATCAGACTCAGGTACTCTGACATGGGCTTCAGGCATCTTATTCAGTAAACTAAACACTTGCCTGGCACCTTACAGGTAATTTGGAGGAAAATTCATAATGCCACATGGATGCAACTAGCTAATTCAGGTGGTTTGAACTTGTATGTGGAAAGGACTCGGTTTCTCACTTTTCTAACCCTGACCTTCCCCTCAAAAAAAAATCTGTCAAATGGAAAATGTAGGAAGAAAATCTGTCATTGTAGGTGTAATCTAATCACTTCACTTTCTCTTCAGCATTTTTCAGAAATTATTTGTCTTGCCTGGGTGCTGCAGCAAGCCAGGATGGCCTGTCTTCTGACACTGATGCTACCACACAGCCGGTTAGGCTTCAAATGAATGATCTTACAGCAGTCATTTTGGTAGGTAGCATTATGATTGTTATGCCTCCTGAGCGCTGAGAACCTGAGGTATTAAGTGTCCTCATGCAACTCTGTTTCAAGCGTGACAATCATTTGTCAGCCCCTGGCTTTGGCTGACAGGTTCTCTTATTGTGACCTCAAAAACAAGCACAGTCTGATTAGGAATTGCAGTCTTACTTGAAACACAACAGGAAAAGTGGTAGTCGATCTCACTGGTTTCAGCAGTGGCATCCAGTGACTTGCTCACTGACATAGGAAAGGTGCATGTCTGATTCCCTGAGTCCACAGCCCCTCATTTGCAGCCTCTTGCTTGAAGTGTTCCTCTACTCCCTGTGTCTAGATGACTCAGACTTCTCACACAAGCTCTCTCGCGTGAGTTTGGTTTGTATTTAAAATGCTTAAACACATTATTCTCAAATGTATTCATACTTCTATCATAAGAGAATGTGCTGAATATAGGCCTCAGAACTTGGCCCTGTTATTCCCAACAAGGATTTTTAATAGCATGCACACTGGTTGATTGCCCAGTGTATCTGTTTGCTCTCTCCTGTACATAAGGAGATGTCTCCTGGGTGGGAAGGAATTTATCAGGCTAGGTCCATCTTGTATGTTCTCCCAGACCTTACTCCATTCACAAATTCAAGGAGCTTCCAGGGTCCTCATCAAGATGATGTCATCAATGGGTGAAAAATATCAGGTAATACATTATGTTGCAGGCATAAAATATAAATAGCCTAATAAATGACAAATTCCCTGTCATATTTGTGAAACCCGTCTTGCTCTATTGGCATTAAGATGTAGGAGGCAGTGAAAATCTGGTATAATGGGCATGCAGTCAAAGAAGGCATTCTGTCATATGTGGGCCTTCACCCTGGTTTTAGATGAGTGTAGGCAGCCACAGAATGTAAGAATGCAGCCCATAGTTATTTAGATAAGGATGGGCTGATGTCAATAACAGTGGCAATGATATCTTCCTAGTTGGGAGAAACAGGTTTTTGGAAATAGTAACAGCAGGGTAGACAGTAGAGATTGATTCACTGAAAGCTTGAAGAAGAAAACTTTGGTTTAAAAGTTTGATTTATTGGAAGAGGAAGATGAGGTTAAAATCAACATTCAAACCATTCAGTGTATGGGCATTGATTAGATGGATGACTGGAAAATATACTCGGAAACACTGAAACAGATTTCCTTTCTTCCCATCAGTCAGCTCTTGCCATGTTGATTCACGCACTGTGTCTGTTCCTGTACAGATCCAGTTCATGTTCTGGGCTGTTGGTTGTGAAACGTCCTGTAATTTGTTTACGTATTATTCCTCGCAGGAGATGCTTCACTTTTTAAGGCAAAATGGGCCATCGACAAAGGGTATTTTTCAAAACATTGACAACATAAAATCATTTCTGTGTCTCAAGGAAAGAATTATGTTTGGACATACATTAAATTGGGAGTCTCCACTTGTCGTGGCAGCCACATTAAAGGTAAGGGGAGTTCTGTTGTCATCCATGCACAGTATGAAATCTCTGATGGGTTTCATTTATCCTGGCACTTCAAGAACAGTAATAGGTTGGGCTCGGCAGCATGGCCTTGATCCCATATGGCTGCTGGTTCTAAGCCCGGCAGCTCCACTTTCTCTCTATCTCTCCTCCTTTCAGTATATCTGACTTTGTAATAAAAATAAAAAAAAATAAATCTTTAAAAAAAAACAGTAATAGGTCAAGTGTTTAAGCATCCAAAAACCTAAAAAACACCTTGGAAATTCCAAATTGTAGGTAACTACTCTCTCTATTGAACAAATTCTGCATGTTTGATAGGCTTTCCTAGTTTTCTTTTCTTTTTTTTAAGATTTATTTTATTACAAAGTCAGATATACAGAGAGGAGGAGAGACAGAAAGCAAGATCCTCTGTCTGATGATTCACTCCCCCAAGTGACCACAACAGCCCGTGCTGTGTCTATCCGGAGCTGGGAACCCGGAACCTCTTCCAGCTCTCCCATACGGGTGCAGGGTCCCAATGCATTGGGCCGTCCACGACTGCCTTCCCAGGCCACAAGCAGGGAGCTGGATGGGAAGTGGAGCTGCTGGGATTAGAACCGGCGCCCATATGGGATCCTGGGGCATTCAAGGTGAGGACTTTAGCCACTAGGCCGTGCCACCTGGCCCTGTTTTCCTAGTTTTCAAAATCCACTCCCACTGTCTTCCTCTGAACATGCCATGCAAAATTATGCTGTCATAGTTTCTAATACTTACAGAAGAGTCTTCAAAATCTTTATTATTCATACAGAATGTTGGCCAAAACAATCCTACCTTTGCTGAGCTTGACAGCATCTGCCTGATGACATCAAAGTTTCCTAAACATACCTCATTGGAAGCTGCTGAAAACCATTTTAGGAGTTTTCTACATTAAGCAAATGTCTACCCTAAAATCAAAAGAAACATAGAAACAGAGAAAAGGGTCATTAAGTTCATCATCCAACTGCCCCAGTCTCTTAAGTCTTTCCTTTACAAGTAGTGTAAGAAGGAATGCTTAGAGCTGCCTCAATAGCGACCTCTGTTGGTGCTTACAGTTACATTTGCATAGTAGCCAATCCCCAATGGAAAGTGCATGCAACAGACAAAACAAGGTTCAAATTCTCAAAGTGTTGGGTCTTGTGTTATGCTGGGCCTGGGAATACTGTCATTCCATGTGAGAGCAGCACTTCAAGGTCTTGCTTCTGATGGGGCACCTTGTTAATTTGTCTGGGAAGGCAGGACAATATAGCAAAGCTATTGATGTCCTTGCCACCCACATTGGAGATAAGAATAAAGCTCCTGGATTCTGGCTTCAGACCTTTGGATCTGACCTTGATACTTTAGTAAATATTATAGTCATTTGTCTATGCATCTCTCTTTTTCTCTCCCTCCATCTTTCTTCTCCATTACTGCCACCATCTGTTCCTGAATCCCTCTCACACTTTGTGTATTTATGTATGTGTCTCCTTCTCAATGTCTCTGACCATTGAGAAAAAATTTCTAAAACTCAAGTGAGGGGATAGCATTGTTGCCTGGTACAGCCACCACCTGCAATAGGAGCATTGTGTATGGTTCTAATCCTAGGTGTTCCACTTCCCATTCATCTCCCTGTTGATGACTTTGGGAAGCAGTGAAAGATGGCTCAAGAGAGTGGGTCTCTGCACCCTTGTGAGAAACTCAGATGAGTTTCCTGGATCCTGGCTTTGATCTGGCCAATGCCTGATTGTTGTGGTCATCTGAGGAGTGAACCAGCAAATGGAAAACTCTGTCTCTGTGTAAATTTCCATGTCAGATAAATAAATGTTTTTTAAAATGCTTAAATGATATAAAATGTACATTTATTTTAAAGTATACACAGGAATTACAAGTATTGCGGATTTCCACAGGGAGATATAATCAAACAAGAAAAATTGAATTGTTGGTAGTTTTAGCAACTGTGAAACAAAACCTGCTAATTATTACATAATTATACATATTAAATTTTTGGAAACTCATTATCCTTGCTTCTTTCTTACCCCACCCCCAAAATGCCATATGACAAGTAGAAACCATTCTGTAGTGTCATATAAGCCACCTGCAGCATGCTGAGATCATGACAATATATTCTAGGTTGGGCAATCACATGCTTGCACTGCCTTTTCTAAGGCACACTCATGCAACTGATGGTACAGGTTTTTTTTGGAAAGATGTGGCATTTAGCCTTCTGGAAATGTTGTAGTGTGACTCTGGATAAATACGATGTGAATCACCTGGAGAGTTTGTCCAGACTACAAATAAATGCAAGCACTAAATTGAATTTGCCTTTGCGCAACCTAGAAGCAGAGGTGCAGTTGCAACTTTCTGTGTTCCCCTTGGGTCATTGTGTGGCTTTCATAACATACCACATTTACTAACTTTGAAACCCAAAGAAGCCGAGAGGGGATATCTATCCTACTCACAGAAATGCAGTACTCAGCGGACCAAGAACCACCCAAATAAACTCATTCCTAGTAATTCAGAGCTGGAGAGTTCCTCTCACATACACCTGGGGCATTTCCTGGGAAACAGGGAAAGAATCTACCTGCCAAGTGACTTCACTGCTCATCAGTGACACAGCCAAGGTATAAAAGGACTTGCAGTTTGTTTCTTCACATTGTTCCTAGTTTGCTAAACTATGCACAAGGAATGCAGATATGTTTGTATTTGTTTTATGTGAAACATGCTGATTGAAGGAGACATAGATAGGGCTGGGATTGTGGTGCAGGGGGTTTAGCTGTTGGCTACAACACAACCATCCCATAGGAGCCCTGGTTCAGGTTGTAGCTGATCTGCTTCAAAACAGCCTTCTGGCTGATGCATATGATAAGGCACTAAAAGATGCTGCAGTGCCTCATGGCAGAATTCCTGGCTCCTGGTTTCACATGGCCCTGCTCTGGCCTGGCCAGCATGGCTATATGGGGAATAAAGTCTCACTCGCAGCCTCTGTCTCTTCCTGTGTTACTCTGTTGTTCAAATATTCCTCTTTTCACCTTTCAAGTAAATTAACATACATACAAGGACAAAAATGTGCATCTGCACGCACATATCATCATCATTACTTATGCTAGTTCACTCCCCAACTGACCACAGTGGACTGTGCTGGACTGGGTTGGGCCAGGCTAATGCCTGGATCCTAGAGCTCCATCTTAATGTCCAATGTGTCAGGAGCCCAGGCAATTGGACAATTATCTACTGCTCTCCCAGGTACATTAGTAAGGAGCTTGAACAGAAGTGGAGCAGCCAAGGATTGACCTGTTCCTCTGATAGGGATCACTGACTTTGTTTTTGGAAGCAATTCAACACACTGCCATAATCATGCCCCAAAGAACCTTTAGACAATAAGGGAGTTTGCCTTCTCTCGTGAAACTGCCCAGACCCTGGTTTTACACATCTTGTTTTAGAAGAAATTAAAGTACCCTTTTCTGCATATACACATTGGTGTAAATCGCAGTCTAAGCTTTATAGAGGTCACAGTTTGAGTTTCTAGAAAGTGCTGATTAAAATGAATTACAATTAAATATTACCTTTGCAATTTCTCCAAACCATATTTGTCATCATATTTTTATGACTTTTTTTTTCTAATCTTGGAAAGGATTGTCTTCGGATCATACCTGGAACTCTTTTTACAATGGAACTCTACGATAGTTGGCTTGGTGTCCTTGATGAGGATGAAGTGGAAATCACAGAAATCAGAAGGTGGTAATATCATTCACATCTAATCCAGACATGTCTCCAAATATAGCCAACACAGTTAGAGAAAAATATTAGCTTGTGCTTTAACCACAACAAGCATGTGCGCTGTGAAGGGGATTCATGTAGTCACACACACAAAGACCGGAATCGGAGGAGAGGCAGACTTTACCACACCCACTGGGTTCTTCTTCACACCAAGTAGTATTGGTATGGAATTATTGACACTGTACTGAATGTCACATGAATGGAGCGGAAACTTACTGATTCCAGAGATATGCTGTAAGAATAGCTCTTTGTTGATCTCACTATCCACTTGTCAATGCTAATTAGGTGGATAATTCTGTGTATGCTGAAAGAATTGACATCAATCACTTTCGCTTGAATTCATACCTTGAATGTGTTTTGCTTCATTGTTTTACTGTTGCCTTGAGACATCATTGCTTCAGTTTTACCTTACAAGGTAAAATGTTTGCAACTCAAATGCTGTTAAATTTCCTCAGTAAGCTTTGAGCACATTCTGGAATGCAACAGCCACTTTTAAGACTTGTGTAAACTGGACATTCACAAAGTTATTCAAGTGAAAAAACATAATTTTAACCTCTCCTTCACCCCACCCAAGCCCCAATGATACTATTAAGAAAATGGAATTTGAAATATTTTGTTCCCTTTCTGTCTCTCACTTCAGCAGGGAAGTGACTGCATTTGTTTGTTTTGCTTGTGTGTGTACGTGTTTAGGCTCTTAGAACACCTGCCCGCATGCAATGTGGACATCCTGAGGCAGTTATGTCTGTGCTTGCATGAGATATCCAACTATGCCTCCTTCAACCTGATGAGCGCACCCAAACTAGCTTTTTACATCACAACAAGTGTGTTTTCACTGTGGAAATGTACATCGCAGATCGCTTCATTGGAAAATGAAATAGTTAAACAGGTAATGAGGTGCCCCATTTCCATTGTGATGAACCGCATTTTACAATGAAAAGCACTGTATATCCTTCGTGAATGTCAAGGTCACTTACTCCATATTTGGAGATGTGGGAATGTGTGGTGGTAAGTCAGAAATTGAGAGCAGTGAATCACTTCTTTCCAAAGCAGGAAACAGAAACATGAGGCGTTAAAGCACAGGGAAGCGGGATGTTATGTAACATTCTCCAATGTTATATAACATTAGAGAAGGGAATGTGGGGGTTTTAGTAAGTGGTCAATCTGAGATGCATTCTGTCACTCATCACTGAGGACCAAGCACACCTGAATTTCACAGTTTCTTTATCAAGCCTTCTCAGCTGAGTAGAGTCAGTAGTGTTAACAACAGTATCCTCAGATCAGTAGTGACACGGCCTGTTCAAAATGAGCACATGTATTCCCCTACTCAGTGACCCTTCTTGTAGCTCACTCAGTGGAATGCCGCTTTCCATCTTACCTATGCTACTGGAATGAAAATGAGTCAAAGTTTTAAAGCGTCCTAATGGAGCCAAATGTCTCCAGTACAATGACAGCTCTTATCAAGCTGACACAGGTGTAATGTTAGAGTGAAGCAGGGCAGTAGTGATGGAAGGATTGCAGCTGAAGAAACAGACATTTCCCTTGTAGTTGACTCCATTCGTGTCAAAAGATCCACAAAAACCTCCTCTTCCCAAGTTCAATATAACACACGTTTTCTTCTGTTGAGTACTTCACCAGTTATGTGAAAGTGCACACCATCACCTCAAACATCCTACGTAGACTCACTGGGAAAAGGAAAGGCAGATCAGATTTCCAGAGACAGACAGACAGATGATTCATCTGCTGGTTCACTCCCCACATGGCTGCAACGGCTAAAGCTGAGCTGATCCAAAGCCAGGGGCTTCTTTCAGATCTCCCACATGGGCTCAGTGTTCCAAGGCTGTATGCCATCCTCTACTGCTTTCCCAGGCCACAAGCAAACAGCTGGAGGGAAGTGGAGCAGCCAGGACGTGAATTAGCACCAATATGAGATCCTGGCACATGTCAGGTGACGATTTAACCATTGAGCTATTGTGCCTAGCCCTTATATATAGACAATTGTGCTATTTAAACAAAGAAGTTATTAAAATATTAGCATTTTATTGCACTAGGACACAGAAAATACTGTTTTTCTGAAGGGCAGTATTTTTGACAAATTACTTAGTACTTTTGAAAGTGTAACCATAGTTCAGGAAATGGTTCATATATGTTTATGTCAACTGTGAATTTTGTTTAGAATTTGTATTTTTTGTAATGTCCAGTGTTCACATAGAATGCATGACTCATATTTGCAGGTGAAAAAGAGTACCCTGTTTCCATGCTTTTGTGTTACAGATGTCTATCATAGAGATTTTTATTGAAAACTACCCACAGATCTTTGAAAACCACAATGAGTCTTTACTTAGTAAGAGATGCGGAGATTCCAGCACCAGCAGTGGAAACAGCACTGAACATGAAATCATCATGTGGAATCCAGAAAATGGTACAGGTGAGAGCTCGCTGAATTGGGAACGCAGGGCAAACACTTTGGATTTTCTGGACAATTTTAACTGGTTGTGCTGAAAGCCACAAGGCTTCAAGGAGCCATGGCAAAACATAGCATAGCACTGAATAGATCTGATCTCTCTTTACAAGAATGCTAAAGATTAGGAGCAGCTTCAAAATATTTAAGATGAAAGGGTAGGTAAAATGATGTGTTTGACTTGCAAATGCCAACTCTTAATATTGTTCTCAGAAACTTGTAGGTAAAAAATTGGAGTCTGACTTGCTTTTTCCTCAGAAAAACTAAATCTGCTAATCACTTTGTAAATACATAAGTTTCTATGGCTCTATGTTCATATTAGATCAGAAATATTATGTGAGTAACCTTGTGCATCATATCTGAATGTAATGTGCTTGTATTCAGGGGATATAAATGACTTCAATGGATTGGTTGGAATGCCCTGACAAAGAATGTACAAGGATATGTGTCACTTTTCAGACTCGAATAAAAAACCAGCTGCAATCCAGAAATGGGCCCACCTGTATCATGAGTGGAATGTTTTTTGAGTCACTGTAATGAAATCACCGTGGGCTGTCCAATGGAGACTAATAATAATGAGTGAAGATGAGTTCAGGTGGCTCCTAACCTAAAATGCAGATAATCTAAAATAAATCATTTCCATTCTGGGTCACAGACAAAGATTTGCACATTCTAGATCCTTTCATTTTCCCCAAATTCAGTGGTGCTGGAACTAGGGTATATGAGATTATGTGCGATTTAAACCAGAGGTAAAGTTGGATGTGCTGTGTTCTGGAGCACAGGGGAACACTAAGACAGGCCTGAGATTACTGAGGACACTTCGATCATCTCTCCACTGGCCAGGGAGTGACTGAAGGGAGGCTGTACCAATCTCCCTAAGAATTCCTTCATGTTTGCTGCTGACTCATGACCATAACTTGAAAGGTTCCTATGTCCAGAAACAGAGCTTCAGTTCCATTCATGCCTTTGGAAGTACACTAGTTCTTGCAGGAGATGTCCTTGGACCAATGCAAGGGTCTCAGGATGTGAAAGGACACTTAAATTTTCTAAGACACAGTTGGATTATAAGACTTCATTCATGCTGTGTGCTTCTGGGTATTAAGGGTGCATCAAAATTATTAAATATCCACTATGGACACAATAAGGTTTTGCTCTGTGTATGTGATCTGGCTTATGGGCTAACTTGAAGGGGATCTGTTAAAGGCAGCTGCAGCTGGTAGGTTTCATTTTCTGAACACCCAAGGACACCTGTAGAATCCATGACAGAAATCAGGGAGACTTGGGAGACACTGAAGGCAATCTTGAGAGAGAAAAAATACTCTAATACACAGTGTCAGCTGAGAATTTTAGGAGTCACTTAAAATGCTGATTCAAACACTTTGGTACCTAGCCTACTACCCTCTGCTGTTGGGAATGATGGCACCTAGCCCACTACCCTCTGCTGTTGGGAATGATGGTTTTCATTGTCACGTTGGTGTTTTGGATGCCACCCCACATTCCTTTGTGCATGGGAGGGATGCACCACGGGAGAGTATTATACCCAGAGGGCAACAGCTTTGAGGCAACCAATTTTTGCCAGCTGGCATTAGGTTATCTCCTAGCAGCACACTCCAAAGGCACTTCCCAAGGCTCTCAAAATTGAATATATTCCTCCGCTCCATTTTCTTTGGAGGTCTCAGTGAACATCAGAGCAGATTCCCATGTGGGTGCCTGAGATGGGCAGGGCAAGTCTCCAATTTTGTTTTGAGTGTGAGACGTGTCTGTTTCCTGAAAGTGTCATACGTCAGCTTAGGGTTGTGTGCCTTAGCATGGTGAAACAGCATGTGATGGTGACGCCGAGTTCAGGAGCGTGGGGATAGCACCCAGTCTTTGATGCAGGGGCTTCATAGGCAGGCCTGCAGCGTCCAAGGTTGCACCCATGTCAGGTATCATTGCTCTTCCGGGGGAATGCACTGAGAGCGTTTCCCATAGTTTTCTGATGTTTATCTCCTTTCTTGACTACAATTCCCTGAGACAAAACTCTGGACCACATTGCCACAACCTGCACAGTCATCCTGCCCCATTCACAAGGCTCAGGGCTGCACAGGACAGAAAACTGCTCTGGCTCAAGAGTCGTCCATGTGTCACAGGAGGCAAAACATGGGTCGTCCTGTCTTGTCCCAGGTGCCCATGGGGACACAGAGTGGGATTCTTCTACTGAAGAGAGTGAGGCATGGTGTGCTTTCTTTTCATTTTCTGGCCTGACCGCATATCATCTTGCAAGCTTCCATTATGTCTGCATGATCTAACTGGTAGTGTACTTGTGAGTGGCTGTTGATGGAGACCAAAGTCGATGGTCTAGAATTTCCCTTGTGGCCACTGACCAATAAAGATGATTGGCATCTTAGCCTGTTTCCTTGATTCCCTAAGAACACAGAGGAAGAACTTCTTGACATTCAGGAGCCTTTCCTTTCCTCCTGCTTATCTACTAACTTTGGAAATGGGAGATAGACACAGACCACAGCCAGTGTCAGAAACCAAATTGGAAGCAGACTGAACATGAGGGCAGAGGTGCGGCTTGATGTTGAAACTGTCACATCCAGCCACGTCCTGTGCGAAATTTTGTGCTTAGGGTGCCTCAGAAAGACCTAGGTGCCCACAGTAGGAGACTGTGATGCATAGGAGCAGATCAGCTTTGTTTCTGATTTCAGATGTGAATAGGAGACTGTTGTCTGATAGTATATTGAGATGACTTTGCTCTGTGATTCTTTAACAGTTATGGAACCAGATTTTCTGAACTGGGAACCACTGAGAGGTAAGTGTGGAAATATATGCTCTGTACAAAAGAAGGATGGAAACAGGAGCTTGTTACTAGCCCGTGCAGGCTTTAGGATATGTACCCTGAGTTGGAGCAGGATGCCCAGGGCATGGTGACTTAGAATAACTTTCATGGTATGTGCCTTGTTGAGACACTGATGTGCGGAGCTACTTCATGCAGGCGTTAGACTGAGCTGAATATTATGTGCTTGAAGTGCTCTGTGCCTGTGCAGGAGGGATGGAGCTCTGCGGGAAAGAAAGTCCCCATTGCATGAATTCCAAGAGCACGGGGTTTGGCACAGCTGGTGCTTTGTGGGTAGACAGCTACCACATGAACGTCTGGTTTCCCTCTGAGGACTCCATGTAGAAAGGTGTTGGTTAAGGAAAGAGAAAAGTGAAGCAAGGCAGAGCAAGCAAGCATGCAAAAGTCTAAGCCTAGCATGTCCTGTGAGCATTTCTCAGTAGAGAATCCTGCCTCTAAGAAAAAGTAGAATGGGAGAAATGCCCTGGCCCAGTGTGGATGACACGGAGGCACCACGTTCAGCTAGGACACTATGCACTGACATTGTCTGAGCGTGCTGCACGTGTCTCAGGAATCACAACTTCAGAGATGGTTGCAGTAGGCTGTATGAGACGTGTGGCTGCTGCAGCTGTCACGTGGTGTGTCTAATAGGCAAGTATGCTCAGGTGCATTATTGCTTTTTTTTTTCTTCAGCATCAGCACCTAAGTATTATCTGGATTCAGCACAGGATTCAGGTATGGAAAAAGAGCTTGGGCTGCCGGAGAAACATGAGGAGAAACCCAAGCTTGTTGGGGGCACTTACGTCATCTGCCCTCTGCCCAGTGAGGGACTGAAGGGTGCCCATGGCAGTGTCTGAGAATTCCCTTTCACGTTCACTACCGTTTTTCAAAATGGAGGACCTTCCCTGGGAAGACTCCTGCAAGATGGCCTCGAGTTCCAGCCACGCCTTCTGAGATTGTGCCAAGCATTCCAAGGATGTGGGGGACACACGTGGGCCAATTGGAATGCCCTGTGATACAATGTGTGAGGACATGTATCTTTTCTCAGACACAATTCAATCTGGATGCCATCCTCCCATGGCACATGGCATTATGCGCTTGAGGGTACACCCCCAAGCTCTGCCAGAAACGTGTTGTCAGTGCAGACGGGGTTTTGTTTTCTGTGAGCTGAGCTGACCTGCGGTGGACTCTGTCGTAGGGAGGTTTTGTTTTCTGGCCCTCCTCCAGAACACCTGCCAAGGTGAGTCCAGTGACCCCAATGAGCCAGAAACCCGGAGACCCGGGATGGACAGCCTGAGTGTGCCGTGGGCCAAAATGCCTTTGTGCACTTGTACACTGTTCCACTGTTCCGTGAGGAACGTGTCACTCCCAGACATGTTTTGTGCATAATGTCATCCTCAGGGTGCCTCTGAAATGTCAAGGTGCCTGTAGTTGTAGACCTTGAATCCTGGGAGCAGATCAGCCTCGTTTGTGATTTCGGTTGTGAATAGGAGACTGTTGTCTGATGGTATATTAAGATGACTTTGCTCTGCTTTTCCTTCCACAGACATCGAGCCTGATTCTCTCGAGGTTGAACCACCAAAAGGTATGGAAAAAGAGCTCAAAGAGGAGCTCATTATTAGCCATAAGGCCTCTGCACCCTGTGCTCCTGAGTTGGAGCAGGATGCCCAGGGCATGGTGACTTAGAATAACTTTCATGGTCTGTGCCTTGTTGAGACACTGATGTGCGGAGCTACTTCATGCAGGCGTTAGACTGAGCTGAATATTATGTGCTTGAAGTGCTCTGTGCCTGTGCAGGAGGGATGGAATTCCGGGGAGAGAAAAGTCCCCATTGCATGAATTCCAAGAGCACGGGGTTTGGCACAGCTGGTGCTTTGTGGGTAGACAGCTACCACACGAACGTCTGGTTTCCCTCTGAGGACTCCATGTAGAAAGGTGTTGGTCAAGGAAAGAGAAAAGTGAAGCAAGGCAGAGCAAGCAAGCATGCAAAAGTCTAAGCCTAGCTTGTCCTGTGAGTATTTCTCAGTAGAGAATCCTGCCTCTAAGAAAAAGTAGAATGGGAGAAATGCCCTGGCCCAGCGTGGATGACACGGAGGCACCACGTTCAGCTAGGACACTATGCACTGACATTGTCTGAGCGTGCTGCACGTGTCTCAGGAATCTCGACTTCAGAGATGGTTGCAGTAGGCTGTATGAGACGTGTGGCTGCTGCAGCTGTCACGTGGTGTGTCTAATAAGCAAGTATGCTCAGGTGCATTATTGCTTTGTTTTTCCTTCAGCATCAGCACCTAAGTATTATCTGGATTCAGCACAGGATTCGGGCATGGAAAAAGAGCTTGGGCTGCCGGAGAAACATGAGGAGAAACCCAAGCTTGTTGGGGGCACTTACGTCATCTGCCCTCTGCCCAGTGAGGGACTGAAGGGTGCCCATGGCAGTGTCTGAGAATTCCCTTTCACGTTCACTACCGTTTTTCAAAATGGAGGACCTTCCCTGGGAAGACTCCTGCAAGATGGCCTCGAGTTCCAGCCACGCCTTCTGAGATTGTGCCAAGCATTCCAAGGATGTGGGGGACACACGTGGGCCAATTGGAATGCCCTGTGATACAATGTGTGAGGACATGTATCTTTTCTCAGACACAATTCAATCTGGATGCCATCCTCCCATGGCACATGGCATTATGCGCTTGAGGGTACACCCCCAAGCTCTGCCAGAAACGTGTTGTCAGTGCAGACGGGGTTTTGTTTTCTGTGAGCTGAGCTGACCTGCGGTGGACTCTGTCGTAGGGAGGTTTTGTTTTCTGGCCCTCCTCCAGAACACCTGCCAAGGTGAGTCCAGTGACCCCAATGAGCCAGAAACCCGGAGACCCGGGATGGACAGCCTGAGTGTGCCGTGGGCCAAAATGCCTTTGTGCACTTGTACACTGTTCCACTGTTCCGTGAGGAACGTGTCACTCCCAGACATGTTTTGTGCATAATGTCATCCTCAGGGTGCCTCTGAAATGTCAAGGTGCCTGTAGTTGTAGACCTTGAATCCTGGGAGCAGATCAGCCTCGTTTGTGATTTCGGTTGTGAATAGGAGACTGTTGTCTGATGGTATATTAAGATGACTTTGCTCTGCTTTTCCTTCCACAGACATCGAGCCTGATTCTCTCGAGGTTGAACCACCAAAAGGTATGGAAAAAGAGCTCAAAGAGGAGCTCATTATTAGCCATAAGGCCTCTGCACCCTGTGCTCCTGAGTTGGAGCAGGATGCCCAGGGCATGGTGACTTAGAATAACTTTCATGGTCTGTGCCTTGTTGAGACACTGATGTGCGGAGCTACTTCATGCAGGCGTTAGACTGAGCTGAATATTATGTGCTTGAAGTGCTCTGTGCCTGTGCAGGAGGGATGGAATTCCGGGGAGAGAAAAGTCCCCATTGCATGAATTCCAAGAGCACGGGGTTTGGCACAGCTGGTGCTTTGTGGGTAGACAGCTACCACACGAACGTCTGGTTTCCCTCTGAGGACTCCATGTAGAAAGGTGTTGGTCAAGGAAAGAGAAAAGTGAAGCAAGGCAGAGCAAGCAAGCATGCAAAAGTCTAAGCCTAGCTTGTCCTGTGAGTATTTCTCAGTAGAGAATCCTGCCTCTAAGAAAAAGTAGAATGGGAGAAATGCCCTGGCCCAGCGTGGATGACACGGAGGCACCACGTTCAGCTAGGACACTATGCACTGACATTGTCTGAGCGTGCTGCACGTGTCTCAGGAATCTCGACTTCAGAGATGGTTGCAGTAGGCTGTATGAGACGTGTGGCTGCTGCAGCTGTCACGTGGTGTGTCTAATAGGCAAGTATGCTCTGGTGCATTATTGCTTTGTTTTTCCTTCAGCATCAGCACCTAAGTATTATCTGGATTCAGCACAGGATTCGGGCATGGAAAAAGAGCTTGGGCTGCCGGAGAAACATGAGGAGAAACCCAAGCTTGTTGGGGGCACTTACATCATCTGCCCTCTGCCCAGTGAGGGACTGAAGGGTGCCCATGGCAGTGTCTGAGAATTCCCTTTCACGTTCACTACCGTTTTTCAAAATGGAGGACCTTCCCTGGGAAGACTCCTGCAAGATGGCCTCGAGTTCCAGCCACGCCTTCTGAGATTGTGCCAAGCATTCCAAGGATGTGGGGGACACACGTGGGCCAATTGGAATGCCCTGTGATACAATGTGTGAGGACATGTATCTTTTCTCAGACACAATTCAATCTGGATGCCATCCTCCCATGGCACATGGCATTATGCGCTTGAGGGTACACCCCCAAGCTCTGCCAGAAACGTGTTGTCAGTGCAGACGGGGTTTTGTTTTCTGTGAGCTGAGCTGACCTGCGGTGGACTCTGTCGTAGGGAGGTTTTGTTTTCTGGCCCTCCTCCAGAACACCTGCCAAGGTGAGTCCAGTGACCCCAATGAGCCAGAAACCCGGAGACCCGGGATGGACAGCCTGAGTGTGCCGTGGGCCAAAATGCCTTTGTGCACTTGTACACTGTTCCACTGTTCCGTGAGGAACGTGTCACTCCCAGACATGTTTTGTGCATAATGTCATCCTCAGGGTGCCTCTGAAATGTCAAGGTGCCTGTAGTTGTAGACCTTGAATCCTGGGAGCAGATCAGCCTCGTTTGTGATTTCGGTTGTGAATAGGAGACTGTTGTCTGATGGTATATTAAGATGACTTTGCTCTGCTTTTCCTTCCACAGACATCGAGCCTGATTCTCTCGAGGTTGAACCACCAAAAGGTATGGAAAAAGAGCTCAAAGAGGAGCTCATTATTAGCCATAAGGCCTCTGCACCCTGTGCTCCTGAGTTGGAGCAGGATGCCCAGGGCATGGTGACTTAGAATAACTTTCATGGTCTGTGCCTTGTTGAGACACTGATGTGCGGAGCTACTTCATGCAGGCGTTAGACTGAGCTGAATATTATGTGCTTGAAGTGCTCTGTGCCTGTGCAGGAGGGATGGAATTCCGGGGAGAGAAAAGTCCCCATTGCATGAATTCCAAGAGCACGGGGTTTGGCACAGCTGGTGCTTTGTGGGTAGACAGCTACCACACGAACGTCTGGTTTCCCTCTGAGGACTCCATGTAGAAAGGTGTTGGTCAAGGAAAGAGAAAAGTGAAGCAAGGCAGAGCAAGCAAGCATGCAAAAGTCTAAGCCTAGCTTGTCCTGTGAGTATTTCTCAGTAGAGAATCCTGCCTCTAAGAAAAAGTAGAATGGGAGAAATGCCCTGGCCCAGCGTGGATGACACGGAGGCACCACGTTCAGCTAGGACACTATGCACTGACATTGTCTGAGCGTGCTGCACGTGTCTCAGGAATCTCGACTTCAGAGATGGTTGCAGTAGGCTGTATGAGACGTGTGGCTGCTGCAGCTGTCACGTGGTGTGTCTAATAAGCAAGTATGCTCAGGTGCATTATTGCTTTGTTTTTCCTTCAGCATCAGCACCTAAGTATTATCTGGATTCAGCACAGGATTCGGGCATGGAAAAAGAGCTTGGGCTGCCGGAGAAACATGAGGAGAAACCCAAGCTTGTTGGGGGCACTTACGTCATCTGCCCTCTGCCCAGTGAGGGACTGAAGGGTGCCCATGGCAGTGTCTGAGAATTCCCTTTCACGTTCACTACCGTTTTTCAAAATGGAGGACCTTCCCTGGGAAGACTCCTGCAAGATGGCCTCGAGTTCCAGCCACGCCTTCTGAGATTGTGCCAAGCATTCCAAGGATGTGGGGGACACACGTGGGCCAATTGGAATGCCCTGTGATACAATGTGTGAGGACATGTATCTTTTCTCAGACACAATTCAATCTGGATGCCATCCTCCCATGGCACATGGCATTATGCGCTTGAGGGTACACCCCCAAGCTCTGCCAGAAACGTGTTGTCAGTGCAGACGGGGTTTTGTTTTCTGTGAGCTGAGCTGACCTGCGGTGGACTCTGTCGTAGGGAGGTTTTGTTTTCTGGCCCTCCTCCAGAACACCTGCCAAGGTGAGTCCAGTGACCCCAATGAGCCAGAAACCCGGAGACCCGGGATGGACAGCCTGAGTGTGCCGTGGGCCAAAATGCCTTTGTGCACTTGTACACTGTTCCACTGTTCCGTGAGGAACGTGTCACTCCCAGACATGTTTTGTGCATAATGTCATCCTCAGGGTGCCTCTGAAATGTCAAGGTGCCTGTAGTTGTAGACCTTGAATCCTGGGAGCAGATCAGCCTCGTTTGTGATTTCGGTTGTGAATAGGAGACTGTTGTCTGATGGTATATTAAGATGACTTTGCTCTGCTTTTCCTTCCACAGACATCGAGCCTGATTCTCTCGAGGTTGAACCACCAAAAGGTATGGAAAAAGAGCTCAAAGAGGAGCTCATTATTAGCCATAAGGCCTCTGCACCCTGTGCTCCTGAGTTGGAGCAGGATGCCCAGGGCATGGTGACTTAGAATAACTTTCATGGTCTGTGCCTTGTTGAGACACTGATGTGCGGAGCTACTTCATGCAGGCGTTAGACTGAGCTGAATATTATGTGCTTGAAGTGCTCTGTGCCTGTGCAGGAGGGATGGAATTCCGGGGAGAGAAAAGTCCCCATTGCATGAATTCCAAGAGCACGGGGTTTGGCACAGCTGGTGCTTTGTGGGTAGACAGCTACCACACGAACGTCTGGTTTCCCTCTGAGGACTCCATGTAGAAAGGTGTTGGTCAAGGAAAGAGAAAAGTGAAGCAAGGCAGAGCAAGCAAGCATGCAAAAGTCTAAGCCTAGCTTGTCCTGTGAGTATTTCTCAGTAGAGAATCCTGCCTCTAAGAAAAAGTAGAATGGGAGAAATGCCCTGGCCCAGCGTGGATGACACGGAGGCACCACGTTCAGCTAGGACACTATGCACTGACATTGTCTGAGCGTGCTGCACGTGTCTCAGGAATCTCGACTTCAGAGATGGTTGCAGTAGGCTGTATGAGACGTGTGGCTGCTGCAGCTGTCACGTGGTGTGTCTAATAGGCAAGTATGCTCAGGTGCATTATTGCTTTGTTTTTCCTTCAGCATCAGCACCTAAGTATTATCTGGATTCAGCACAGGATTCGGGCATGGAAAAAGAGCTTGGGCTGCCGGAGAAACATGAGGAGAAACCCAAGCTTGTTGGGGGCACTTACGTCATCTGCCCTCTGCCCAGTGAGGGACTGAAGGGTGCCCATGGCAGTGTCTGAGAATTCCCTTTCACGTTCACTACCGTTTTTCAAAATGGAGGACCTTCCCTGGGAAGACTCCTGCAAGATGGCCTCGAGTTCCAGCCACGCCTTCTGAGATTGTGCCAAGCATTCCAAGGATGTGGGGGACACACGTGGGCCAATTGGAATGCCCTGTGATACAATGTGTGAGGACATGTATCTTTTCTCAGACACAATTCAATCTGGATGCCATCCTCCCATGGCACATGGCATTATGCGCTTGAGGGTACACCCCCAAGCTCTGCCAGAAACGTGTTGTCAGTGCAGACGGGGTTTTGTTTTCTGTGAGCTGAGCTGACCTGCGGTGGACTCTGTCGTAGGGAGGTTTTGTTTTCTGGCCCTCCTCCAGAACACCTGCCAAGGTGAGTCCAGTGACCCCAATGAGCCAGAAACCCGGAGACCCGGGATGGACAGCCTGAGTGTGCCGTGGGCCAAAATGCCTTTGTGCACTTGTACACTGTTCCGTGAGGAACGTGTCACTCCCAGACATGTTTTGTGCATAATGTCATCCTCAGGGTGCCTCTGAAATGTCAAGGTGCCTGTAGTTGTAGACCTTGAATCCTGGGAGCAGATCAGCCTCGTTTGTGATTTCGGTTGTGAATAGGAGACTGTTGTCTGATGGTATATTAAGATGACTTTGCTCTGCTTTTCCTTCCACAGACATCGAGCCTGATTCTCTCGAGGTTGAACCACCAAAAGGTATGGAAAAAGAGCTCAAAGAGGAGCTCATTATTAGCCATAAGGCCTCTGCACCCTGTGCTCCTGAGTTGGAGCAGGATGCCCAGGGCATGGTGACTTAGAATAACTTTCATGGTCTGTGCCTTGTTGAGACACTGATGTGCGGAGCTACTTCATGCAGGCGTTAGACTGAGCTGAATATTATGTGCTTGAAGTGCTCTGTGCCTGTGCAGGAGGGATGGAATTCCGGGGAGAGAAAAGTCCCCATTGCATGAATTCCAAGAGCACGGGGTTTGGCACAGCTGGTGCTTTGTGGGTAGACAGCTACCACACGAACGTCTGGTTTCCCTCTGAGGACTCCATGTAGAAATGTGTTGGTCAACAAAAAGAGAAAAGACATTCCAAGACCACGTTTTGGCACAGCTAGTGTTTTTTAATTTTTATTTTATAAATATAGTAAATAATTCCTTATATAATGACATTACCCCCACAAAAAAATCATGCCCCGATGAATTTTCCCCATAATATCACCTCCATTCACGAAGCGTTACTGTTCAGTTGTCTGCTATGTAAGTCCGCAACGACATTGCTGTAACAATTTTTAAGACTTCATCCCATTATATAGATATATCCAAAATTACATTGATAGTTCATTTTTAGTTTGGAATCTCTGATGCATGATGCATTGAGTGTTGATATGTGGATATTAAATTCTCCATCTTCTAGACACCATACATTCCAATTAGATGTTGAATTCTTACTGTTAGATAGTAAATATGGTATTGCTCATTAATATTTCACTTATTTCACTGAGCAAAATGGTCCATAATTGGGAACACTTAGTTGCTAGTGATATGGCTTCATTCTTTTCAACAGCTTAATAATATTCTACGGAGTATATGTGCCACAGTTTTAGTCACTCACATTCGGAAGGGCATTTGCAATATTTCTGTCTTTGCTACATTCTATTATGCTGCTATAATATAAGATTACCTATGCAACTCTCAGATCTTAATTTGTTTTGTCGCAACCTGTTCAGTTTATTTAACTGCGATTTCAACACCAAATAGGAACACAACTAGGAAGTCCAAGTACGAACTCCCCTATATGCTTCAGCTCTTGCTCTCCACATACTTATCAACAGCCTCATGCAATGGGAGAGGCATGCACACAGCAGCCAGTGTCAGGACCAAAACTCAAAGAAGAGGTTGACTTGAATCACTGGTGTATCTCTATCCTTAAACCTATCTTTCCACTCCGTCTCCTCATCGGGCAGTGCTTAATGCTACCCTAAAGATGCCTAAGTAAGGCAAAGGAGTCCCTGGTAGGAGAGAATGATGCCTGGGTGAAGTTAAATCTTGGTCCGATTTGAAAAAATGTGAAGCGAGACAGTCCACTAACACTCAAGAAACACCAATAGAGAATCCAATGTAGGAAGAAATGCTGAACAGCACAAGTGCTTTGGCTGAGTCGGGGTGAGATGGAGCCACCCTGTTCCCCTAGCAGGCGCAGCACGCACTCATTCTGAAGGTGCTTCAGACATCTCACGGGTCTGTCTCACTACCAAAGATGGTGGAAAGAAGATCTGTGAGACTGTATGATGCTGTTTGCAGATGTCACTTTGGTTGTGTTTTATGCAAGCAATCTGAGATGGATTGTCATTTTGTTTCCTTTCAGACCAGTCCAAAGTGACCGATTTGGCTGTTTCTGCCGATTCAGGTAGGAAATAAGAACCAGGGCTCCCAGGGGAACATGACGCCAAGCTGGAGCTTGTTGGAGCACTGTGTGTTGCTGTTTGCAGATGTCACTTTGGGTACCTTTTATGCAAGCAATCTGAGATGGATTGTCATTTTGATTCCTATCAGACCCATCCAAAGTGACCAATTTGGCTGTTTGTGCCAATTCAGGTAGGAAATAAGAACCAGGGCTCCCAGGGGAACAGGATGCCAAGCCTGAGCTTGTTGGAGCACTGTGTGTTGCTGTTTGCAGATGTCACTTTGGGTGTGTTTTATTCAAGCAATCTGAGATGGATTGTCGTTTTGTTTCCTTTCAGACCCGTCGAAAGTGACCGATTTGGCTATTTGTGCCGATTCAGGTAGGAAATAAGAACCAGGGCTCCCAGGGAAACATGACGCCAAGCTGGAGCTTGTGGGAGCACTGTGTGTTGCTGTTTGCAGATGTCACTTTGGTTGTGTTTCATTCAAGTAATCTGAGATGGATTGTTGTTTTGATTCCTTTCAGACCCGTCCAAAGTGACCAATTTGGCGCTTTTTGCCGATTCAGGTAGGAAATAAGAACCAGGGCTCCCAGGGGAATAGGATGCCAAGCCTGAGCTTGTTGGAGCACTGTGTGTTGCTGTTTGCAGATGTCACTTTGGGTGTGTTGTATGCAAGCAATCTGAGATGGATTGCCATTTTCTTTCCTTTCAGACCTGTCCAAAATGACCAATTTGGCTGTTTGTGCCGATTCAGGTAGGAAATAAAAACCAGGGCTCATAGGGGAACATGATGCCAAGCCTGAGCTTGTTGGAGCACTGTGTGTTGCTGTTTGCAGATGTCACTTTGGTTGTGTTTTATGCAAGCAATCTGAGATGGATTGTCGTTTTGTTTGCTTTCAGACCCATCCAAAGTGACCAGTTTGGCGCTTTTTGCCGATTCAGGTAGGAAATAAGAACCAGGGCTCCCAGGGGAACATGATGCCAAGCCTGAGCTTGTTGGGGGCACCTCTGCCAACTGTGTCTTTCCTGGTCTGACTCAAGGGAGCCCATAGCAATGTGTTTGAGAATCCCCTCTCAAGGTCAGTACCATTTCAGGACCTGAACTCAAAAGGTCCCTGTGTCCTTGGAGATGGCCTGAATTCCGTCCATGGGATGTGCAATTGCACTGAGACTAAGGACACATGGGAGACCTCATCCATGGACCAGTTGGACGCCCTCTGACACAACGTGCAAGGGCACTTAGCTTTGCTCACACACAATGCGATCTGGTTGCCATCCTTCTATGCTGAATAGCATTGTGTGCTTGAGGGTGCATCCTACTCTGTCAGTGATGCATTGTCGCGGCCAATGTGGCTTTGTTTGCTGGCTCTTGGTGGCAGTGAGCAGGTCGCAGTGGCATCTGAAGTGCCTTAGGTCAGTCTGGGTGACATGGAGCCACCCTGTTCCCTTAGAAGGCACTGCACGCACTCTTTGTGAAGGTGCTTCAGACATCTCACGGGTCTCCCTATCAAAGGTGGTGAAAGGAAGGTGTGTGAGCGCTGTGTGTTGCTGTTTGCAGATGTCACTTTGGGTGTGTTTTATGCAAGCAATCTGAGATGGATTGTCGTTTTGTTTCCTTTCAGACCCGCCGAAAGTGACCGATTTGGCTGTTTGTGCCGATTCAGGTAGGAAATAAGAACCAGGGCTCCCAGGGGAACATGATGCCAAACTGGAGCTTGTTGGAGCACTGTGTGTTGCTCTTTGCAGATGTCACTTTGTTGTGTTTCATTCAAGTAATCTGAGATGGATTGTTGTTTTGATTCCTATCAGACCCGTCCAAAATGACCAATTTGGCTGTTTGTGCCGATTCAGGTAGGAAATAAGAACCAGGGCTCCCAGGGGAACATGATGCCAAGCCTGAGCACTGTGTGTTTTGGGCACCTCTGCCAACTGTGTCTTTCTCTGGTATTCTCAAGGGAGCCCATAGCAATGTGTTTGAGAATCCCCTCTCAAGGTCACTACCATTTCAAGACCTGAACTCAAAAGGTCCCTGTGTCCTTGGAGATGGCCTGAATTCCGTCCATGGGATGTGCAATTGCACTGAGACTAAGGACACATGGGAGACCTCATCCATGGACCAGTTGGACGCCCTCTGACACAACGTGCAAGGGCACTTAGCTTTGCTCACACACAATGCGATCTGGTTGCCATCCTTCTATGCTGCATGGCATTGTGTGCTTGAGGGTACATCCTACTCTGTCAGTGATGCATTGTCGCGGCCAATGTGGCTTTGTTTGCTGGCTCTTGGTGGCAGTGAGCAGGTCGCAGTGGCATCTGAAGTGCCTTAGGTCAGTCTGGGTGACATGGAGCCACCCTGTTCCCTTAGGAGGCACTGTACACACTCTTTGTGAAGGTGCTTCAGACATCTCACGGGTCTCCCTATCAAAGATGGTGAAAGGAAGGTGTGTGAGCGTGTGTGTTGCTGTTTGCAGATGTCACTTTGGGTGTGTTTTATGCAAGCAATCTGAGATGGATTGTCGTTTTGTTTCCTTTCAGACCCGTCGAAAGTGACCGATTTGGCTGTTTGTGCCGATTCAGGTAGGAAATAAGAACCAGGGCTCCCAGGGGAACATGATGCCAAGCCTGAGCTTGTTGGAGCACTGTGTGTTGCTGTTTGCAGATATCACTTTGGGTGTGTTTTATGCATGCAATTTGAGATGGTTTGTTGTTTTGTTTCCTTTCAGACCCGCCGAAAGTGACCGATTTGGCTGTTTGTGCCGGTTCAGGTAGGAAATAAGAACCAGAGCTCCCAGGGGCACTATTTTCTTGAAGTGGTAGAGAAACATTTTCACAGTGGCATGTTTTCTGGGCAGTCTTCCTCCCCTGGGTTAACCCCCTGGAGTTGTGCAGGATATACCAATTTCTGGATTGAGTGTTGTTTTTGTGTCCTGGAAACCAAGGCAATAGTCATCTGTTGTATCCTTGATCCACCACAGCATGGATTGGGCACTCATCTGCCTCCAGGGTTCCCTAATTGCCTCTGTTACTTTTCTTTGTGGAACTATAAGGGGCAATTCTTAAAACACAAAGCAATATCAGTAATGAATTCCATCTCCAAAAATTATTTATGTGTGAGTGTTTTGGCCCCAATGTGGTTGACATCTCCCTGTCAAACTCTCATAGAATGCTTTGAAAAGTCTTTTTATCATGGAGCCTTGGAAATGTCTTAAGTTTCACCATAGGATTCTGTGATGTCTGGGTGTATGAATATTTGTGATTTTGTTTCCAAATGTGGATATGGGTTTTTTTTCTGAAAAATACTCTCAGATTTTTGTTTTGATTTCTCTTCAACAGAGACATTAAATTTCACAATGGGTTCGACATCAGACTCAGGTATGGAAAAAAGTTTGATTTCCCGATAAACACTGACCCCAAGGTTGAGCTAGGCTTTTATGTCTACCACAATTCTGTGTAATGACTCTTGTGGTTCTTTTTTTTTATAGTTTGTCTAGATTTTTTACCACCAATGTCTTTGACATCCTCAATCTCTCTTCCCAGGAGGGATAGATTTTTCTGGACAGTGACCTGCCCTGTTGGCATTTGTACTGAGACCCTACAATTACCCAGTTACTTATTCTGTTCTGCATGGACAACTGCCCACTGAATAGTCACTCTGCGTGTTACCAGAGCCTTTCAGGATTTCCAACTGTACCCTTTGTTCAGATCACAAGGGTGTTTCAATGCTGGACCTATGCATGTTGCTCCAACAGAATGAATTTCAAATGACAAGTGTCTACTCAGAAGCTCTATTACCTCTACACTTTGTTTCCCACATGCATTTTACATCACTGATAATTGTTGTTGTTGTTCTCATACATTTTATCACTCAATAGGTTGATGCTTGGGTTTCAAAGAACTCATTTTCATCTGATACTGAGTCTGTTTTCTGAAACTCTATGAAGACAGACTAATGTTTTTTTCAGTTAAAAAGACAAAGGACAGCAAAACACAAATGGGATACAGCATCCAACAGTATAAATGAGCAGAATGCTCATGTGACCATGCGTTAATGGGTGCCAAATCCAGGTGCTAGTTTGGCTCATCCTGCGTCCTTTCCTCTCTCCTATGTTGCTAGGGAGCCCCAAGGACATGCCTCCTCAGGCTTCCCTTTCAATGCCCTGTGTCATCATGTACCTTGTATGAAATTCTCTTTTGATACAAGTTCACATGAGGTTTTATCTTTGTTGCAATCTGTCATGAGCTGTGCAGGATGAGTGGTGATCCTTTGGGGAAACCATTTGGGTACTCACTTCACTATGACAACTATGATTCCATTGTCTCCCTCCACACCATGGCCCATTCTCTGTCCCCTGATCTGATTGTTTCACCATTCTCTATCCTAATGCCTTCTGAAAGTGTCCTTGATATTCAGGAGATAGTGGTGACACTCATTGGCCAATTGAAATGCTCTCAGAAATAACATACAAAGATGTGTATATGTTCTTACACTCAATTCTATCCAAGCACTATTCTGCCTTGCTACACGGATGTATGAAGTTCAGGATAGTCAAAATTCTTCCAGGAATATGTTTTAGGCATGGATTTTGTGTTGTTGTAAGCAGTTTTTATTGCCTGCCATCTGATGTGCTGTTGACTCTTGCTTGGAGCTCACATAAGGCGTGTTTTGTTTCCCATTCCACCTGCAGGACTCCTGGAATGATGTGTCAAATAAGTCCGGTCAGCCAGAGGCCTATGATGCCAAGCCTGAGTTGGTTATGAGCCCAAATTATTTTCTAACCTGTGCCCTCTATTTCATGTGTTTAATTAGCCAAATCCCTTGTTCATGCACCATATATTCTCAACTCACACACAGAACAAACAATAAGGGATGCTTTTTCTGCAAGACTGTGTTGGTGCTTTCTAACATTCTTTCTGCCTAACAATTGAACTCCTGAGTGACAAGTTCCCACAGGGCACATGCACTGAGGGAACCACTTTCCTTCCTGTGATGCTAGGGTTGTCTCTCAATAGCACACTCAAGAGGCACTTCCCAAGACACCAAGAAGTTTGTTATACTTGTTATACTTAAACTTCTGAAAGGGGTAACGGCAAGGCTCTGAAAGCCACTGCTTGTGAATCAAAAATACACATCTGACAGGAATTATGAAGGAGTTTGTTCAACATTCAAATGACTCCATCGCTGCATTCTATCTCATGATCTGTGTTTAAGTTTGGTTGTGTTGCTGAAGCTTCAAGAAGCCTCACTGAAAACCCCACTGTGGGTGATGTTGGGATGGCAAATCTCCCATGTGTGCTCTGATCCCGAGGTGAGACAGTTTTCTGAACACATCCACAGGTATCATCAGCTTTTCTGCCTTGTCATCATCAAAACTACTTGGGAATTCCACTCAGTGTCCATGTCCATGAGTAGAACTGGACCAAATCCTCTAAGCATCGGTGGATGGGCACCACTACAGCTTGGAAAGGGGTGCCCTCATATCAGAAGCCCTCTGTCTTCTGAGGGACTTAATGGAGCAGTCTGCATGGTTTCTTCGCTTTTTTTCTTCTTTCTGCCCTATAATTAGTTGAAATGCCCACTAAAAACTAAGTTGCCAGAATCTGAGTAACCTTCCTCACCTGATGAAGTCTTCAGAACTGCACAGATCAAGCAGAATGATGACTTGGCACTTTTCTACTTCCTATAACCTTTCCTTTTCTATGTATTTATCTTTGTTCTTTAATGATGTAAACTACACTGGTAAAGACATAATTGGACTGAGAAATATTAGAAAGCTCATGGTGAATTTAAAATTAATACTTGTATTGCTCTGAGATTTTCAAAATTATAAACTGTGTTATCATGGATAAGTTTTCATAAAGTGTGTTGTATGCTGGCAGTCTCATAAACACCCACATTGTGAGAATAAGTCTGTGGTGAAAAATATTGTGTTCCAGTTTTCACCTGGTTAAATGATATTTGAAAACACTAAGAATTTTTTTATCTCCCATTTTCAACAGGTGATGTTCTATCAGGATGGAGTCTGATGTCTTGTCAGGTATGTTGCCTGAACACATTATTTCAATGCCAGTTGGTGACTTCTGTCCCTTGATCTCTTAGTCATTACAGAGTCGAGTCAGCCTACTTCCTTAGCATTTTCTTTGATTTTCCTTAAGCTTGCTTTAATGTAACTCAAAAGGCAACTCCATCAAAACTTGCATGTTTGAGTTCTCTAGCTTCATTTGAAATCTGCAGCTTACACATAAGGAGGAGGAGGTTCTTCGGAGGAGAATCAGCCAAGAGGCACCCAAACTGAGATTATGCTGTGGTTTAATGTTTTCCTGTCACTTGTTATGGAACACTAACAGCACTGTCAGCTTCTTTGTCACTTGTCTTTTGCTTTATCAAAGTGTGGTTGTGATGCCAAATACAAAAATGCTATCATTGACAAAAATGTAAAATCTAAAAATAAATTTAGCATACAGGCTTTTTTCTCTCCAAAAAGTATTCAGGCTAGGCATCAAATTCTCATCAAGCAGTAACTGTGTAAACTTATCTCTGTTGTGTCTCAGAAGCCACGTGAGTCCCATGGGTTTATCATTTTTTTGATGTTTTTTTTTCATTGCCACTCAAGGTTGAAATGAGTATATTGTCTTCAGCTCTACTGAGAAAACTCCAGACTTTGCTTTAGCAGAACAAATGATACCAACACTGCCATCAAGATCAGTGTCACATAGAATGGCTGACCAGAACTTTTGAGTGGAGCTGACGTCTGACCTAGGGTGTGGGCCCATCCGTGTCTAGTGTGTTCTGATCTCCAGAAGAGCACAGTTGGCATGTTCTTTAGGATTTTACTTCTCAGTCACTTCCTTTGACCTCATATTAGGGACTACTGGTTCTCAAATGCTTGCATAATGTTTGGAAGCATTGCTGAAAATCTTTGTCCATGAGGAGTGGATGGGGTTCCGTAGCAACACGTGCTGCAGGGGAACGTAACCATTTTGCTCCAGGCTGTTCCATCGTTGTCTTACAGTTGCATACTAAATGGACACACTCCAAATGACCAGATCCACTCGGCTTATCTGTCTTTATCCTTCTTTGATATTGTAGTGTAACTCCAATTCTTTCTGCACAAATGGTATTCAAAGATAATAATAACACATGTTTAAAAGGAATCCAGAATACATATATACTTTTGTTAAAGAAAAACTTTAAATCTACCTATCATAATGTGTACTACCCTTAATTTTTTGGCCTGAGATCTCAAAAATCTCATGAAAATCCTCAGTATAAGTGCATAATGCTGGGATTCAGACTATTTTACCACTGTCCAATACTTAGATGAATCTATTTCTGTAAAAATTTTAAATGAAGTTTCATTTTCCTGCAGCAGAATAAATAAATACCCATTGGAACACCACCCATTGTTCAAGAACACTGATTGTACAAGCATCACCCCCTGAGAGAAGAAGCCAGGCCTGCGCTTCATCTCAGGAGGACTGTCCATGAGGCCCCTAAACAAAGACCGTCATTCTGCCTGCATGCTCTTCTGTCCTGAGCCAGGGCCTGCCTTTTTCCCAAGAGATGCCCTCCCAGCATACTCACCAGGAAGGGAGAAGCCTCTTGAGCCCAGGCAGGCCCAGGACCAGCTCACCACATGGTCACGGTGGCTGGAGCCAAGACCCCAAGCATGGAGTCTGACCCGGCCCGGGACCTCCCAGCAGCCAACAGGCTGCTGCAAGTTCCTTGAGCTCCCACTGGAACACCAGTGGACACAGCGCTTTTCCGGTTATCAGACCATTTGGTTTTTCTTTACCTTTTGTTCCTGTTGGGTAAATGTAAGTCACTAATACCAATGATAGTCAAGAATGAAAGAAAAAGAAAAGAATGAAATTAGAAACATTTTTTTCTCAGAAGTTATTAAAGCCATGAGCCTTTTTCTTGGTATACATATTTTAATAAGCTAATCTCAGAAAATAATCAGAGAAGTATCCATGGTACTGCATGGATTTTGAATAAGTTCTTTCACTGCAATCGATATTGAGTTGGATATGTGATCTACAAGTATTTTGACAATTTTTGTTTTGTTTTTTTCTTCAACAGATCATGTAATGTAGCTTCCAGAATTGAGCCAGAGCCAGGTATGTTGAACAACCAAAAACTCCCAATGTCAAACAAGCCTAGCCTGATTCTGTTTGATCCCACATATGTCATCTGTTGGCCCTCTGTGGTACTAAAAAGCTGGCTTAGCATAATTCCTGGATACTTGCTGTGTTCCAGTCAAAGGATTACTTTTTCAGCATGTTTCGTTTTTCTAAGTTTGCTTGAAATCTTGTTTCTTACTGTAAAGTGGTACAGTGTCTTGGTAGAGCATTGTGCATGTGGCACCTAAACTAAGACTCCTGGTACTCCTCATGTCTCTCTCGTCCTGGTGGTCAGTAGAACACTGAATCTGCAGTTTACAAGCCACTGGTTTATTTTTTTTTTTTTTTATGTCCTCACTCTGGCTTTTCCAAGGAGTAGTTCTAACTGTAGGGATACAATGTGACATTTGAATACAAAATGTTAAATGTGTGAATAAGAGTGCAGTAGGAAGTCACTTTGGTCCAAAAGGTACCAAATCATTATCTTCTCATAAGTCGTAGTTTTTTCATCAGCTTGTTTCCATGGTGAATTGGAAACCTACTTAAAATCCTCATCACGAGTATCATGGGTATATTGTACTTTGGTCGAATTATTTTTTTTACTGCCCTCAGATGTTGATACAAACTGTTGCTTGAAAATATACTAAGAAAATGACTTGTTTTTCTTCAGCAGAGGGAATTAAGCTACACATGCAAACCAGAGAAGCTCAAGTGTAATCAATGACCAAATTACACAGTGAGAGATGGTGTCAGCCTGAGTGTAGTGTAGGCCCACCCCTGTCTACTGTCCCCTTCCTTCAGAGTTACTGAAGACAGAAGCTGAGTTGGCATGGTTCCTTATTTTTTAAAATTTGCTGTGCACATCTTTTAACCTCACACTAAGAACTACTTTTTTTCTAGAATGATTGCATTAAAAAAAAGAGAGTTTGCTTGGCATGTTCTGTTTCTGTCCATGAAGAATGAATGGAATTCTTTGGACAAAACTGAGTTACCAAAACTAAAACAACCATTTTGTTTCAAGTGATTCTATCGTTCATTGTCTCGCAGTTGTATGTTGAATGGGAACCTGCCGAGCTGCCAGGTCCCTTCAGTGTGAATGTTTTCTACAAATACAGAGTTCAAAGATAACCTATGTAGTGTGCATTTTGAACATGAATTAAGTTGGGATCAGAAAGGACTAAGTATCCATTTTTTTCTCACAGCTTATATTTTTCTTAAATGTTCTGCAACCCCATCAACATCATCATGATGAGTGTTATGGCTGGATTTATAATAATCTATTTTTTCACTTTTTGACCCTGAGACTTTTTAAAAATTATCCTTAAAAAGTTATTTTTTCTTGCATGGATTAATAACACCACTCCCAGATCTGATCCACACTCAGTTTCAGTGATTTACCTGTGTCTTCTATTTGGAGAGGATCCCAGGAGTGATCCTGGCATGCTCAGCACCATGTCTCCTGTCCTTGTCTTGTCAGTCACTGAAGGGTTCATTTGGCATGATTCCTTAGGACTTCTTCCTTTACCTTCCCTGCAACAGTGCTAACACCTGCTCCTCAAACTGCTGATTATTGACAATGGTTTGATAGTCCCTTCATTGCTTGGAGGAAATCTTTGGCAAAAGTCCTTAAAGCAGGATTCAGGGTGCTTCTATACTCTGAGACGATTATTAACCAGAACAATCTTTCTGGTTTTTTCTTCAACAGAGAAACATCCTGGCAACTTGGAAGACCAAATGATTGGCAAGAAGGCTCAAGAAATCCTACAGACAGAAGACACATCTAGTAGAAGGCCACACAGCTCTTCTGTTCCGCCTATTCAGTTTTTAATATTTTCCACACTTTTGTATGTCTAATTTTCTAAATTCCAATATCAACCCAAACTCTGTTTTTAGGAAAAAATGCAAAAATTCAAAATTAGGATGAAATTTATGCCCAGAAACAACCAAATTTTTTTGTTAACCAACAATGTAGGAATCACTACAAACTCAGTTTTTTCTTTTAGCAGTGAGAGACTTTAAACAGCACACATAGTAATAAGCTGTTTCCAAAACATCAGCTCGTTGATGGCACCCTTCAGTTTTCATCGTCATTGCTCAAGGGGATTTCTAGTTCCTACATAATGAATGTTTTAAGATAAAGTAAAAACTGTAAGAATGGATTAAAACCGTGAGCTGATGTTGGTACAAAAACTTTAAATCTATGCATAGATTTTTTTAGTATGCATTTTCATAAACTTTTTTCTGAGATTGTCTCTGTTAATATAAACATATTTTCAGAGATCTCAGAAAAAAATTCATGAAAATATATACCAGAGAAATGTATGCATGGATGTAATTTTTTTGTGCCAATACCAACTCATATTTAAATTCATTTTTATATTTTTTAATTTTATCTTTTCTGTTTGTTTTGAAATATCTATTCATTTGTAGGCTTTAAAAAATGTGCTTCTATACCATTAATAAACTGGAAATTATCCCCAGGAGAAATGATGGTTTTAAAATACTGTAGAAACTGAAGATTAAATATGAATTTATCGAACACCTATGACAATGTTATTAGTTAAATACTGCACACAATGAGGAAGTGATTCCTAGCCCTTGTTGAAAACATTAGCTGAGTAATTATAAAATTGAACATTAAGAGTCAAAAGATTCGATGCACAGGAAAAATCAAAAGATGTACTTTCTAGAACAAAAAGCCAATTAGAATTTCATCAAAAATGTCTTCTCAAGTTTTAATTCCTGGAATATTTATCAATGTAAAAATCTTTTCTCAAAAATATCAGCTACATTGCCTTCCCATATGTCCACAAGTCTTCATTATACCAGTCACAACAAAAACCAGTTTTTTTTTTTCTGAAACGTGACTTTTTGATAAACTCATAGTAAGTCACAGAGATTTTGTGTGATAATAAACAACTTACTATCAGATATTCATGAATTTCAAAAACCTGAATCACGGAGTAAGAGTACCATATTTATTGAAATAGGGTACTGTTCACTTATACCGATATTGACATATATACCAATTTTGACATACCTATCTTAACCTACTTGGAAAAAATGATTTTAAGAGCTCATGTAACAACTAAAAACTGAATTACAGTTACTCTTAAAATGTTCTGTTCTAATGCCTGATTTTACCGAATTACACTTACTCTTAAAATCTTACGTTCTAATGCCTGATTTTACTGAATTACACTTACTGTTAAAACCTTACGTTCTAGTGCCTGATTTTACCAAATTACACTTACTGTTAAAATCTTACGTTCTAATGCCTGATGTTATGACTTAAAGAAGTAATCTCTACTTGAGACAACTGTTTAGTAGAGGAAGACAGGTGACCAATTTTCGACAAAAGCACTAAGCTATGTATACTGTAACTACTTGAAATATCATATGTATGTATCCCATGAATCTTACAGGTCTATTCTTTTATAAACCTAACCATACTGATTATCCATCATAACGATGAATGTATTGATTCCATGTCATATCAAACTCTAATTTTACGAAGTGCATTATTATTGAGAATCTATTTTCAATGTTTCCCCCATGAAATTCTAGATTTCATTATAAAGTTCATTTGTCCACACAATAAAACTATTTGATGACTTACTGGCTTTGATCATTTTATTTGCTCCTGAGTACAGCTTTACTGGGGGTCCAACTCAGTTGAGTATTTCTGGTCTCACTGGTCAATCAAGTCCTGTAGTCAACTGACAATGTCACTAGGGATGTTTTGTTGGTCTTTCAGCTGCCTCTATTTTAGTCTCTTTGGTGACAGCAGGTAATCTCTGCCGCTGTCTATGGAAAAAGAGAAGATAGGAAGGGGCAGAAAATGTCACTTTTCACACCCCTACTTGCTTCACATTTGCAAATCTCCCATTGGTCAAAGTTCAGAGGTACGTGGTGGAGCTAAGGTTAACTTACCAGAAAGAGACAGTTGGCCCCTCTAACTGCATCATCCCCATTATTCCACAGTGCCATTCTCGTAGATTTAAATACCTTTGACCAACCTCAGTCCAAGCTTAAAATGTGAGGTTTAGAAATATTTTTAATTTTAATTTTTTAGTATTTTATGATACAGCTCCATAGACACTTGTATTTCCGTTTACTCCTCCCACCACTGATTCACCCCAGATCATTAAAATATGATAGTTCTTCATAAACAGCCATAAGTCCATCATTCTGCTCTTTAATTTTATCCTGACATCGTAGGTATAGACAACAGAGTCCAGCATCCTATTGTCCAATGTGTTAAACAGTTTCAGTGGGAGCCCATCTTTGATTTGGAAGTAGAGATGCATGCTACATTTTGTCTTCACACCCGGATATGATAGTCACTATTACACACTTACTGTACATCCCATTAAATGAAATGATTTATCAATCTTGTCACATTCCGAGTTGTGGGACAATTTTTCATGAAATCCACCTCTGGACTGGAACATGAATAATCCCTTTGTGTCGTTTACCTACATAGTATGTGTTACCCATTTCCCTCTGGATTAGTGTGCAATTTGGTTTTTCACTCAGCCATCAGGATATTTTTGTACTTACATTGTGGAACCCCCACTTCACAGTGCCCACAATATGCATGAGTGGAGATAATGCCACAATTAAAAAGGCCAAAGAAAAGACAAAAAGGTGTACTTAAAACAAAGTGATGGAAACACCATCTTCATTTGGAAATCACTGCATTCACATCAGTTTAAAAGCTCCCCCAAACGGGAACACCAATGGGATCACTTCAGAAACAGCTGCGTGCTCATATGAAGGTTCTGCTGCACATCAACACTTGTGGAGTAAAAGAGGCAGAAATAACCCGCCTTCACAGTGTCTGTGACTTTTTGATCATAAAATTTTAGAAGGAGACATAGGAAATAGAGGAAATCTGATATCCAAGGGATTTGCCAATTGCAATCCATGAGCACCATTCTAACCATAAGAAAACTTTTAATGATCGGGGTTTTCTTTCATCTGCTTGATGAAGGTAATTTCTTTGTTTTAAAGGGATATCCTAAGGCCTGAACTGCTCCAAACTTGAACTTAAAATGAATGTTATGCAGTAACACTGCCAGATACATGTCTTTATGACAGATAGGAGAAAGATAGTATAATCTTAGGTCTATGCTTAGTGGTGTAAGATGGAACATGTTAATCAGAGAAATAAAGATCCTTGAGATCTTTATTGAAAAAACATCTTCTAGGTTACCAGTGCTGAAGTTCTGAGATCCATGTGTGTCAGATTTATTCATGAACAGTGTGCCTTAAAACTTGACAAATTTATTTTAAAGTTATTTGCACAAAGATAAATGCATATTTTAATTCACTTCCAAAACTTTGAATGTCGAGTTTACACACAAACATTCATGTACTTTCTGCTGTACAAAAGCAACACAGCAGAACCTGGGGAGATGGAACAAGCACCATTTTCTTCACAAAGCAATGGGCAGTATCTTGGACTCTTCAATCTCACTCCTTCCATTTTAGGCAAATAGGCCAATACTGTGAAGATCAGTAGTAGACAGCTGCTTCTTTCATTTCTTTTTCTTCTTCTTATGCTTAGTTTGTCTGTAGCTTGATTGATGAAAGGTAAACATAATTTTGCCTTGGCTTTTTTCGCCTATAATATAAGCTAGTACTTTGGTATGCATAGGTCTTTGAAAGAATGAAAGCATTCGCTGAATAACAAAAAAGAAATCCTGCTGGCAAATGGTAATGTTTGTAATTTTCTAAAACTGAAAAAGGAAAATAAATATGTTCCACAAGTGGCAAATATGTAACAGAGGTTGAGAAAGAACAACAAGTACAATAATGTTGGATAAAGGTTAGTTCTGTGTGGGGCAGGGAGGCAATGGACTAGAGTAATACAGAAGTAAACCAGACATGCACACTACAAATGCATTGTTATAAACTTCAGTTTATTTTATCAAAACCTTTTAGATAGTGATATTAGAAAAACTACAAAATGTTGTCTGTACATGTACATATATGACATGATAACAATGCCTGTAAATATTTACAAATGCACACATAGCAAAAGATGCCTGGAAGTGGCCAGAATTGTAGTGCGGCAGACCAACCTCTGCCTGTGAAGCCTGAAGCCTGAGTGGATATTGGTTCCCGCCTAGGACTGGTCCAGTTCCCTGAGTGTGCACCTGGGAAAGAAGTGGGGATGACATATGTGCCACCGATGAGGGACACCTACATGAAGCTCCTGGTTGGGATGGTCAACCTCTGGATGTTGTAGTCAGTTGGGGAAGGAACCAGCAGCTGGGAAATCTTGTTCCTCATAACTAACTCTGTGATAGAAGTAAGTGCAAACAGGAAAGTAAGAATCATACAGGGAATGTGTGAAGGCCAGCATTGTGACCTGTGACTTAGCTGCCACCTGCAAGATTAGCATCTCAGTGGCAGCAAATATTTGAGTCCCAGTCGCTCTGGTTCTGGTCCAGCTCCCTGCTCCTGCACGTGCAAAAGCAACATGACTCAAGTACTTGGACCTTTATCAGCCATATGGGAGAACATGTTGGGCCATCAACCACTGATATGTTGGGAGTGAGCCAGCCAATGGAAGCTCTCAATTGCACTCTGTCTCTCCCTCCACCACTCTTCAAGAAAATAGATCTTTCTCAAAAACTAAGTTTATTTTCGTAGACCAGGTTTGAAAATTAATGCTTTTTCATCATATTTTCCATATACTGACTGACCTTTTTTTGTTTGTTTTTATCCAGCGGCCTGCTCTCCTCCTGGCAAGGAATGGCCGCCTCCTCGATCCCCATTAGTCCAGGGCCGAGTCGGGACTGGAGACCGGGCACTGCAATCCTCACGGGGACCTGCCGCACCCAGCTGCGGGGTTCGCTCTGCCCATCGCGGTGGCCCACGCTGGGCACTGCGTGGATGAGCTGTGGACGCCTCTTCATCGCCCCCGCCCTGTCTACCTCTGTCCTTCGCTTCCGTGGAACTGGGCTCAGCTTTCACCAAGCCCACTCCCAAACCTCCAGGGCCCACTCAAAGCCACTCCCCTCGCCCCAAAGACCCCTGTGGCCCCCTCGGACCTCCTCCAGGCAGCCCTCTGAGCTGGACTCCCAGGCACTCAGCTTTGGGGCCTCTCACCCTGTTACTGCTCATGGCCTTTAGAAAGCATGTGTTACCCCATTTCACAGAAGGCCCTCCCCGAGACCCGCCTGGGAGGGCTGGGTGCCTGGGTTCATTTCTTAGTGGACACCCAGACACCCCCTTGAGAACCGAGGAAGGCTGGCCCTGAGAGCTGGCCCATCTTTCTGCACAGGAAAGGCCCAAAGCCCTGCCTGGCAGGATACCCCTGTGCAGGTGTCTGTGGGGCCCTGGAAGGCTTCTCTGGCTACAGCACCCTGTTCCCAGGCACGCAGGTGCTTTTCCGCTGCGTGGACTTTTTAATAAATATGTAACATTCAGTTGAAAGTGGAACCAGGGATTTTTTACTTTCAGCAATGTTGACCTTTTCTGTGACATGCATTTCTATGAGTTCTTCATAGTAACACCTGTAAACTTGATGAATTTTCAGACCTTCTGTATGAGCGTGTTCCATGCTATGAATGATGCATTGTTCTCAGAACTAATTATGATCTGAACCAAACTTCTTGGGAACTTTTGATTTCAAAAGATCAGTTTATTAGCTCCCAGAGGAATTTTGATTTTCAAAAGCATCTCCATTTTCTTTGCTTTATTTGCTAATTCATATTCCATTTTTTAATTTCTGCTTTAGTATCTTAATGCATGTTTAGTTCATCAACCCACATACTGTATTTTTTTTTAAAAGATTTTATTGTTATTGGAAAGCCGGATATACAGAGAGGAGAGACAGAGAGGAAGATCTTCCATCCGATGATTCACTCCCCAAGTGAGCCGCAACGGGCCGGTACTTGCCGATCCGATGCCGGGACCAGGAACCTCTTCTGGGTCTCCCACACGGGTGCAGGGTCCCAAAGCTTTGGGCCGTCCTTGACTGCTTTCCCAGGCCACAAGCAGGGAGCTGGATGGGAAGTGGAGCTGCCGGGATTAGAACCGGCGCCCATATGGGATCCCGGGGCTTTCAAGGCGAGGACTTTAGCCGCTAGGCCACGCCGCTGGGCCCAACCCACATACTGTATTCAGTAATTACATCTTTTTCCTTTTTGAAGATTCTATTATTTATTTGAAAAGCATGGCAAAAAAAAAAATTGATAAAAAAAATAGTACTGACTTCGGATGAAATCTGTTGTGCTGTATACTAAAGCCAGAAGAGTACCAAGACAGGCGGTGTGAGCGGGCTCCCTCCCTGTCACCTGAGTTCCTCCCTGACCAACACACATGTCCAGGCAAGAGACTCTCAACATCGCTCTTTATTGGCTTGTCCAATGAAAACATATGAGAAAAGTAAGAGACAAAGGTATTCAAAAATTTGTTCATTGGTTTACTGGTATTTGACTGACACTGAGTTTCATCTCTCCTCATCTGTTTGGCTGACTCTGAGGCCATTGAAGCGTCTGTGAGTATGATAGCATGAGCACCCTCACATTTGCTGGTCACCAGGGAGAAAATAAGTTACAACCAGTATGAAGCCGTTTGAAAATATTTGTGCTTGGAGACTCGCAAGATGGCCGACATAGGAGGAAGACTGTGAGAGAGCTCACAGACAGAGAGGGCTAGAACGCGACAAAAGCGTAAGTGGAGCAGCATAGAACTACAGGGAGAAGAACGTGAAGCTTCCTGGACAGTGTGGAGCCAAAAAAATCCACACAACTCGGAAGAGCAACCAGGGAAAAACAAAGCAAAGGACAGGGAAGACGACTTTCCGCTCCTGACCTGCTGAGTCACCTCTTAGTGCAGACGCTGAAAGCCGCCGAACCCACCCAAAGACCGACCTGCAGACGCTGTGGCCGTGAGGACCGGCGGTGATTGGGACCCGCTGGCATCTGCTCACCCTGGTCACCAGGACTCACCAGGACCTGCCCCGCTGCGGACACCAGGACCCTGAATCACCGGGACCCGCCGGCATCTGCCCACCCTGGTCGCCAACCCCCGGGACCTGCACCAGCCGCAGCCTCCAGGCTCCATCGCGACCCGCGGAGACCAGCAACGGACGCAGCAGTCGGGAGACGCACTGGCGGCCAGGATTCCCACCAGAGGAAGAGGCAGACTGCAAGAACCTGAGGTTTGAGTGAGTTGGGTGGGGACAGTGGTGGGTTGGAGGCTTCGGGAGTTGGCCCCCCAGGGGCACGGACAGAGCCTGAACACAATTGGCCTCCCCGCCCCTCCCCCCCCCCAGGCTCCAGCCTCTAGAGACACAGGGCGAGTGCCTTGAGACTGCCAAAACTGTGTCTGGGAGAAAGGCAAAAGGCACACTGGATACTCCCCTGTGCCTTTGCGGTGTGGCACTCAGCTGGGCGGTGCTATCCCACAGGAACCCAAGCACGCCTCTGGGCTGGGCAGTTCCCTGCTAGCGCCGGGGCGGTCGGTCCCCTGCAAGTGCTGGGGTGGGCGGGCCTGCGCAGGAGGCGTTTCCAGAGAGCACCTGGAACACGCCCTATAGTCCCTTGCTCCGAGCCCTGTGATCCAGTAAACAGGGTGCGCGCACAGAGAGTGCCTTCACTCCCCCACGCCCTGTGGTAGCATACCTGTAGGGGACGAGCTGAGAGTGCGCTTTGAATCCTCTGGGCCCTGGAAGAGGCGCCCTGAGGTCCAGTGTTCTGGAGACGCACCAAAAGTGCCTTGAAAATTCCCACACCCTGCTACTCCACGCCTGCAGACTCCGATCTCTACAGGATAGTGCTTGGAGACCCCTCAGCACACTGGTGCCTAGGTCTCTCAAAAAAGAAACACTAACACAATGGGAAGAAATACCAGAAAAGGTAATGATCCAGATGAGAGTGCCAACACCCTACCAATAAAGGATCGAAAGCCAATGTCTATTTCGGAGATGCGAGATGAAGACATAGAAGATCTACCAGACAAGGAATTCAAAAAAATAATGTTAAAATATGTCAGAGACAATGAGAAGAATTGGGAGGACTTCAAGGAATTCAAGAACCACATAGCCTCAGAAATACAACAAATGAAAAGTAAAATCCTTGACTTAGAGCACAAAATTGAGAGCCTAACCAACAGAACAAATACAGCAGAAGAGAGGATCTCTGAAACGGAAGACACACAAAACGAACACACCCAGTTCATGAAACAGCTGGAGACAAGTCTGAACAAAGCCAATAAGACCATACAAGAAATGAAAGACAACCTCAGAAAATCAAATATTAGGATTATTGGCCTTCCTGAAGGAGCGGAAAAAGAATCAGGAATGCAAATGGTGCTCGACGAAATTATACAGGAAAACTTTCAAAACACTTGGAACATGAATCCAGCTCAAATCCAGGACGGTCAGAGGACTCCCAGCAGATATGACCCAAAGCGATCTTCACCCAGACATATGGTGCTCAAGTTCCACTCCAACGAAGACAAAGAAAGAATCCTGAGACAAGTACGAAGCAGAGAAAAGATCACATACCGGGGAAAACCAATCAGGATCACGGCTGACTTTTCTGAAGAGACCTTACAAGCAAGAAGAGAATGGACAAAGATCTTCCAAATCCTGAATCAGAACAACTGTCAACCAAGACTATTGTACCCAGCAAAGATCTCATTCGTATTTGAGAACAAAATCAAATACTTCCACAGCAAAGAGAAATTAGAAGAATATGCCAGCACAAAACCAGCTCTACAAAATCTCCTTAGAAATGCACTAATTCCAGAAAAAAAGGAGGTGAATCATAAGCAAAGATGGCAAACAGGAAGGTCTCCCCACTAAAGTCCACACAAGGAAGGGCAATAACACAGATATCAACACCCACAAAAACAAGTATGGCAGGGCAAAATCACAACCTCTCAATTTTAACTCTCAACACAAATGGCCTGAACTCACCAATCAAAAGGCATAGATTAACAGAATGGATTATCAAACAGCACCCAACTATCTGTTGCCTACAAGAGACACATCTAACCAGAAGAGATTCAAAGAAGCTGAAAGTGAAAGGTTGGAAACAGATATTTCATGCCAATGGACGAGAAAAAAAGGCTGGGGTAGCTGTCTTAATTTCAGATGATGTGGACTTCAATCTGACACACATCAAAAAGGACAGGGAAGGACATTATATATTGGTGAAGGGACTGATCCATCAGGAAGTAATTACCATTGTGAACATATATGCACCAAATTCAAACGCACCTAGCTACGTGAAGCAATTACTCACGGACTTAAGGGGAGACATAGATATGCACACAATAATAGTGGGTGATCTTAACACCCCACTAACAACTATAGACAGATCAACAAAACAAAAACTCAACAAAGAAACAACAGAACTCATACAAACAATAGAACAACTGGACTTGGTTGACATTTATAGAATTTTTTACCCTAAGGCCACAGATTATACATTTTTTTCAGCAGTGCATGGCACCTTCTCCAGGATCGACCACATGATAGGACACAAAGCAAACCTAAATAACTTCCAAAAGATAGGAATCATACCATGTACCCTCTCAGACCACCACGGAATGAAGCTGGAAATCAGCAATTCAAAATGCCCCAGGAAATACAGAAACTCTTGGAGGCTGAACAATATGCTACTAAACGAACAATGGATCAGAGAAGAAATTAAAGATGAGATCAAAAAATTTATGGAAACCAATGAAAACTCTGACACAACATTCCAAAATTTGTGGGACACTGCCAAAGCAGTGCTACGGGGTAAACTCATCGCAATTGGAGCTCATGTCAAGGCCCAAGAGAGGCGCCAAATACAGGAACTAAACACACACCTCCAGGAACTGGAAAAACAACAGCAGAAGAGCCCCACACACAATAGGAAACAAGAAATCATCAAAACAAGGGAGGAAATCAACCAGATAGAAATAAAAAAAACCATACACAAAATCAATGAATCAAAAAGCTGGTTTTTTGAGAAGATAAACAAGATAGACACTCCACTGGCCCGACTGACAAAGAAAAAACAAGAGAAGGCAAGAATTAACAGCATCAAAGATGAAAAAGGCAACATAACAACAGACACCGCATCCATTAAGGCCATAATCAGAAATTACTACAAAGCACTGTACTCCAACAAATCAGAAGATCACCAAGAAATGGAAAAGTTCTTAGACTTCTACCACTTGCCAAAACTTAGCCCAGAGGCAACAAACGACCTGAACAAACCCATAACTGAAGTAGAGATTGAATCAGTGATTAAAGACCTCCCAACAAGGAAAAGCCCAGGCCCAGACGGCTTCACTCCAGAATTCTACAAAACATTCCGAACAGAGCTGACCCCAATCCTCTACAAACTCTTCAAAACAATAGAAAAAGAGGCAACCCTTCCAAACTCATTCTATGAAGCCAACATTACCTTAATCCCAAAACCAGACAGAGAACTAACAGAGAAGGAAAACTACAGACCTATCTCTTTGATGAACATTGATGCTAAGATTCTCAACAAAATCCTAGCCAACAGAATTCAAAAACACATCAGACAGATCATTCATCCAGATCAAGTAGGATTCATCCCTGGAATGCAGGGATGGTTCAACATTCGAAAATCTATAAATGTGATACACCACATCCAAAAACTGAAAAACAAGAATCACATGATAGTATCAATAGATGCGGAAAAAGCTTTCGACAAAATCCAACATCACTTCCTACTAAAAACCCTAACCAAGGTAGGCATAGATGGAAAAATCCACAACATAATTAAAGCAATATATGAAAAACCCAACGCCAGCATCATACTGAATGGAGAAAAGCTGGAACCCTTCCCACTGAGATCTGGAACAAGACAGGGATGTCCACTTTCTCCACTACTATTCAACATAGTCCTAGAGGTACTCGCTGAGGCCATAAGACAAGAAAAAGAAATCAGAGGAATCCAAATGGGAAACGAAGAAGTCAAGCTCTCACTATACGCAGATGATATGATTCTTTATGTAGAAGAGCCAAGAGACTCAATACAGAGACTGCTAGAACTTGTACGAGAGTTTGGTAGAGTGGCAGGGTACAAAATTAATGAACAAAAATCAACAGCCATAGTGTATGCGAACAGCCCCAAGATGGAAAAAGACTTAACCAGCAAGATACCATTCAAAATAACAGAGAAAAGTATGAAATATCTGGGAATAAATCTAACCAAAAATGTAGAAGACTTATTTGAAGAAAACTACAATCTGCTTAAAAAAGAAATTGAACAAGACCTCAAAAGATGGAGTAATATCCCATGCTCCTGGATAGGTAAAATCAATATCATTAAAATGTCTATACTGCCAAAAGCAATATATACATTCAACGCAATCCCAATCAAATTGCCCAAAACATTCTTCACAGATCTGGAAACAATGATCCAAAGGTTCATCTGGAAGCACAAAAAACCACGGATAGCTAGAACTATCCTGAAGAACAGGAAGTTAGCAGGGGGAATCACAGTTCCGGACCTCTGGACATACTATAGGGCAGTGGTTATCAAAACAGCGTGGTACTGGCACAAAGATAGAGAGGAAGATCAATGGAGCAGAATAGAAACGCCAGAAGGAAACCCACACAGATACAGCCAAATAATCTTTGACAAAAAGACAAACGACAACCCAGGCAAATGGGAAGGTCTGTTCAATAAATGCTGCTGGGACAACTGGTTGATAGCCTGCAGAAACAAAAAAATAGATCCACATCTCTCACCATACACTAAGATCAGATCTAAATGGATAACAGATCTAAACCTACATCCAGAAACCTTCAAACTTTTGGAAGAAAATGTTGGAAACACACTGGAACACTTAGGGGTAGGCCCTCACTTCCTAAAAAAGACTCCAGATGCAGTAGAAATCAAGACCAAAATAAACAATTGGGACCTCATCAAACTAAGAAGCTTCTGTACAGCTAGAGAAACAATCAACAAAGTAAAAAGGCAACCCACAGAATGGGAGAAGATCTTCGCACACGACATAGGTGATAGAGGGCTAATCTCCAGAATATACAAAGAGCTACAAAACAACCAAAATGTCAAAACAAACAAGCCACTCAAGAAATGGGCACGGGAAATGGGCAGACACTTCACAAAGGAACAAACCCAAATGGCAAATAAACATATGAAAAAATGCTCAAGTTCCCTGGCAATAAGGGAAATCCAAATTAAAACATCAATGAGGTACCACCTAACGCCAGTAAGACTGGCCCACATGAATAAAAGCACCAACGACACTTGTTGGCGAGGTTGCGGGGAAAAGGGAACCCTACTCCACTGCTGGTGGGGCTGCAGGCTGGTACAGCCTCTATGGAAATCAGTATGGAGAATATTCAAACAACTCAAATTCAACATACCGTATGATCCAGCAATAGCACTCCTAGGAATATATCCAGAACACTTGTTCTATGAGAAACCAACATGTACTCCTATGTTCATAGCAGCACAATCAGTAATTGCAAAAACATGGAAACAACCAAAATGCCCATCAAAAGAGGATTGGATAAGAAAGCTATGGTTCATCTACTCCATGGAATACTACTCAGCTATTAAAAAAAACAAAATGCAGTTCTTTGTGGCCAAATGGGCCAAACTGGAAACCATCATGCTAAGGGAAATGAGCCAATCACAAAAGGTTAAATACCACATGTTTGCCTTAATTTAAGATGATATGATGTTATGTATAACATGTTATGTTTTGAATGTTATATGTTGTGTATAAACTAAAATTCAAGTATAGGTGAGGTGGTCACAGAAGGTGGCTGGGAACCCGCATTTACTTTTAACATATTGGTTACTCATTACTATGTCAATTAATTCCATAATGATGTAAATTTTTGCTGATGGTATGTTGGAGCTTTCAATTGACTGGGATGATACTCTGCTGGCTCTGTCTTCAGACCAGAGAGGGTATACCTAAGAAGCCGTTGAACTTGGCGGGACAATAAGATGCTGGACTCTATGTTTGGTATACGCTTGCAATGGGGAAATCTCAACTGAACTTTAGCTGTGGTTATGCAATAAGGTGGAGGAATCCACCATGGTGGGAGGGTTTGGGGAGGGGTGGGGAGAACCCAAGTATCTATGTAACTGTGTCACATAATACAATGTAATTACTGAAGTTAAATAATAAATAATTAAAAAAAAAAATAAAAAATGAAAAAAAAAAAAGAAAAAAAAAAAAAAGAAAATATTTGTGCTTGTTTCAAATGCACCTCCGTTGCAATCAGCAATGCCATTTTAGAAATCTGTTAAATAGAAATCTGCACAGATATAAAGAGAAAATATTGGAGGATTTAAAAAAAACACAGAAATAGGGGTTGGCATTGTGGCATAGTGGGTAAAGCTGTTACCTGCAAAGCTGGCATCCAATTTGGGTGACAGTTTGTGTCTCAGCTGTTCCAGTTCATATTCAGTTCTCTGCCAATGGCTTGGGAAAATAGTAGAAGATGAACTACATGTTTGGGTTCCTACCTACCACTCACATGAGAGATTGAGAAGAAGCTTCAGGCGCATGGTTTCCTGTGCCCTAGCCCTGACTGTTGTTGCCAGAAGATGGGAGGTTCTCTCTCTCTCTCTCTCTCTCTCTCTCTCTCTCTCCTTCTCTCTTTCTCCCTTCCTCCTTCCCTCTCTCCCTCTGTGTGAGTTTTCCTGTCTGTAACTAAGGTTTCTGAATAAAGATGTTTTTAAAATCAATAATGGAAATAGAGTAAAACTTAGATGTTCAACAATTAGAGAAAGAGACAACTTCTCTGAAAGACTATGTAGCTGCAAACATCGACAAGCCTCGCTGTATTAAAATACCCAAACTGCAAAAGATTGTTCTGGTGAGAAGAAAGTTGTTGTGTGGGGAAAGGGAAGGTGAAAAATGAAGCTGAGCTTTCACTTCTTCAACTGATGTATTCTGGGTACTGCAATTGCATTAGTGAGCATGTATCACTCCTGTGTGCTCAGAGTACCACTCCCAGGATTTCAGAGAGTGTCCAGCACATTCAAACACCTGAAGAAGAAAAAGGTAAATGGAAAGCAATCCATATACAAAAATAAGTAACACAAAGCAAACAGAGGGGGGCACTAAGCACACTAACAGAAGACACAGCATTATCATTGTAATAAATACTATAATATCAAAGGTAACACAGTTGTCAAACATACATTGACATACGTAAATAAGACATAATTATCTCAGTGTATGTAGAACAGATACAGTAAGCAATATGTCCTAGATGGAAGAGAACATTTTAAATGATCACAGATGCAATCCTCAATGAAACAGTATATGCCAAATAACAACATACAAAATTCTTTAACAATGATTTTTATAAATTTGAAGGTGAAAAAAAACACAGAAGCCCGTTGTATCAGGGTGATAAGATTAAGCTATGCAATTTCAATGACAGCTGTGCCACCTACAGGCTGTGAAGATGGACAACTTGCATTTTCCTCTTAACTGTCCCTGGCTCTAAAGTGAAGATGCTAATAGAACCCACCTTATGGAATTGCTGGGAGGATTTCCTTCTATAGCGAGGAAGAGCACACTTAGAAATCACTCAGTATGTGTGGCATGCCATTACATGTCAATATGAACAGCTAGAATTAAAATGTGAAAACATAATGCTATTTGTATTAACACTTACAAGTTATGAACCATTTGTAAACCAAAAAAAATATTAATTCCTTGAGACTACAAAACTGTGTTGAAAGAAATCAAAGCGCTAAGTAAACCGAGATAATCCATACTCATGAACAAGACGGTTCAATACTGCTAAAATGTGAATTCTTACCAAAATACTGCCTGAATTCAATGTAACCAAAATCAAAATCCTATCAAGTTATTTTCTGGCTATGGACAAGGTGTTTGAAAGTTTGTATGTAAAGGTCAAAGACTAGATAAGACTGAGGAAATACTGGAGAGCTGCCAAAAGACTGACACGTCAGACATCGAGACATCATGTAAAGTTTGCAGTAATCATGGCAAGGTGGCTTTGGTGGCAGAACAAACGAGTGTGCTAGTGGAACAGCGAGAAACCAGAAACAGACCCATACAAATGTTATCAACTGGTATTTGACAAAAAAATAAGGCAGTTTATTGGAGAGAAGACTGTTGATTTCCATCAGGGCATGTTGAAACAACCAGGCATTCACATATTTTTAAAAATGAATCTAGACACAAATCACAAACATCTCATAAAAATTAACTCAGGATGGACCATGTACATAAGTGTAGCATTGGCAATTACAAAACTTCCAGAAATATTTTTTTTAAGATTTATTTATTTTATTGGAAGGGCAGATGTACAGAGAGGAGAAGAGACAGAGAGAAAGATCTTCTGTCTGATGATTCACACCCCAAGTGGCCGCAACAGCTGGTGCTGCGCTGATCTGAAGCCAGGAGCCAGGAACCTCTTCCGGGTCTCCCACGCGGGTGCAGGGTCCCAAGGCTCTGAGCTGTCCTCCACTGCTTTCCCAGGCCACAAGCAGGGAGCTGGATGGGAAGTGGAGCTGCCGGGATTAGAACCAGTGCCCATATGGGATCCTGGAACATTCAAGGTGAGGACCTCAACCATTACACTTTTGCGCCAGACCCCAGAAATGTTTTAATATGACATTAAATCTGTGTCACCTGGGCTGTCCATGCCTTTTAGTACAATATCAAACACACAGTCTTTGAAAGAAAACTGTTAGTTGGATTTTATTAGAGTGTGTGTATGAATGCTCTGTGGCATGCATAGTGAGTTAACGGAGAAAAACACAAACTAAGAGAACCATGAAACCATGTGAAATATACAGCTAAAATATATAAATCACTTTTAAATTCAACAATAAGAAGGCAGACAACTTAATTTAACAATGAGCAAAAAACATCTTGCCAAGAGAAATACAGACAGCAAGGAATCAATAAAAACAAAAGGCACGGTTGTCTGCTTGAGACCGTTGTAAACCAGAACAGCGAGGCACCTCTGCGCTGTGAGAATTGCTAAAATCAGAACACCTGTCGCGGACCGAGAGCGTCAGGCACTCCGGCGTCACAGTGCGAGTGCAACCGTGGGACCACGTTGGGAGCTTGGCAGCTTCTCACAGAGACAAACAGTCTTACAGTCCAGCGTTGTGCTCCCAAGCAACTATCCAAACAAGCTGACGATGAATTCATTCAAGTATGTATAAGCAACTTACCCAGACTTTTCATAAAATGGAATAAGCCAGGATCCCCTTCAGGAAATTAGTGGGCGAGCTGTGATACATACACACAGCAAAACACTGTTCAGTGATAAAAGAAAAGAGCTTCCAAGCCACAAAAAGACATGGAAAAACCTTAAACATATTGCTAAATGGAGTAAACAGCTCTTTTTTTGCTTAAACTATGTGCTTTGTAATTATAACCATAGAACATTCTGGAACAGAACAGACTATAGAGATGGGAAATTAATGCTTGATGCAGATTTGATGGGAAAGAGACAGAGAGAGAGAGAGAGAGAGACGTGAGTAGGAGAAGTACAGGAGCTCTTTCGGATAGGTATGATAAGGTGAGTGCTGACATTTTGTCAAAACCCATATAACCAGTGTAAATTAGACCATGGGAGCTAACTTTAGGTCATAATGCATCTATTCAGCTATTAAAAAATACAAAATGCAGTTCTTTGTGGCCAAATGGGCCAAACTGGAAGCCATAATGCTAAGGGAAATGAGCCAATCCCAAAAGGTTAGATACCACATGTTTGCCTTAATTTAAGATGATATGATGTTATGCAAAACATGTAATGCTATGTATGCTATGCTATAAGTTGTGTATAAACTAAAATTGAAATGTCAATGAGGTGGTCACAGAATGTGGTTAAGAACTCACATTTATTTTTAACATATTGGTTACTCATTGCTATGCCAACTAATTCCATAATGATGTAAATTTTTGCTGATGGTATATGGGAAGGGTCTCCCTAAGAAGCCGTTGAACTAGGCCGGACATCAAGATGCTGGACTCTATGTTTGGTATATGCTTGCAGTGAGGGAATCTCAACTGAGCTTGAACTGTGGTTATGTAACAAGGTGGAGTAACCCAGCAGGGGGGGGGGTGTGGGGAGGGGTGGAGGTATCCCAGTACCTATGAAACTGTGTCACATAATACAATGTAATTAAATAAAAAAATTTTGTCAACTAAGACATAAAGCAAGATGTTAATGACAGTGATCCTGTGCTGGCGTAGAGTATGCATGGGAGCACGGAACTATTCACCCGGTTGTTCTGTAAGCTGAAGCTGCTCCAAGCCAAAGCCTACTAAATTATTTAAAAGAAAAGATCAAACATTTTAGGAATAGGGTTTTGATCAATGATAAAGATCCCAATTAGGAGACCCACGTTGGAGTGCCTGGGTTTGATTCTGGGCTCTGACTCGCCATTCTATTTCCCAGTACCCATAGTAAGAGGCGAACTCAAAAGAAGTTCTCTGTCCCTTAGGCCTGGCACTGGGCCAGCAGGCATGTGGGTAGAATGCAGAAGTAAGAGAGAGAGAAAGAGAAAGAGATTGCCATCCCATGGCCTCCTCAGACCTTGGGCTCCTGTTCTGAGGTCATGGAATCTCCCCACTCTCCCTTTCAACAGCAAAATTAGCCTCCTCTTTGCCCCACCCACCTGCCAGGGGCAGCTGTACCTCAGGGTGCTGGAAGTTGGTCACCAACAGGAGTGATACGACGACCACCACCTAAGGTCTGTTCTGGAGCAGCCCTGCCCAGCCAACAGACCTTAGGAAACCTTGCTGTAAATAGCCAGGCAGAAAAATACGTATTTGAGCAGAGGCGAGGGGTTTGCAAGCCTTATAGGCATTTGTCACATACTCATTTTCCTTTGCAGCCCATTTTTAAAGTTCCTGGGATGTACTTAACCAGGACTCAGCTTGACAGCCCTCGTCCCCATCAGTTGACTTGTTACTCACATTAAAGGATTAGTTGTTATATGGGTTATGGAACAGCATGTTGATGTTTTCTTTTCCTTTTTAAAGATTTATATATTTTTATTGCAAAGTCAGACACACCGAGAGGAGAGACAGAGAGGAAGGCCTTATGTCCGTTGATTCACTCCCCAAGTGTCCACAACAACTGAAGCTGCTCCAATCTGAAGCCAGGAGCCCAGAACCTCCCCTGGGTCCAGAACCTCCTCTGGGTCCCCCAAACATGTGCAGGGTCTCAAGGCTTTGGGCCATCCTTTACTACTTTCCTAGGCCACAAGCCAGGAGCTGGATGGGAAGCAGGGCTGCCAGAACACAAACCAGCGCCCATATGGGATCCCGGTGTGTACAAGAGGAGGATTTTAGCTGCTAGGCTACCACACTGGACCCATGTGGACATTTTCTTTAGCTTTCCCTGCTGCATGCACCCAGGGTCTCTGAAAGACCTGGCACACAATAAATAGGTGGACAGTTAGCAGCAGCATGGGAAGAAAGTATTTTCCAAACAGAGGGCACCTTGGCTCCCCACTGGTAGGAACTACGGTCCTTGAAGGGAAGATCCTGACAGTGCAGCTGAGGACGCTGGGAAGGGACAGTGTGTGGAGACCCTGCCCTGCAGGGACATGACTGGAACTCAGGGAAAGAATGGGTCACAGGATGGGACATGAGAGTGAACAGGGCTAGAGTGACCGAAAGACTGCTTCTTTCCCCAAATATTTACATGAGACAGAAACAGAAAGTTTTCTATCTGCTGGGTCATTTTCTCCAAAATGCCCACAATGGCCAGGGTAGGGTCAGGGCTGTGTCCCATGTGAGTGTTGGGGACCTGAACACGCCAGTCATCACTGCTTCCTGCAGGTGGGCATCAGCCGGAAGCTGCAGCCAGGAATTTCTAGAACCTAGGCATCTTAACTTCTGGGTGGAGCACCTGCAGTCCCCACCCAGGCATTTGCTTAACCAATGGGGCCATCTAGTATTTATTCCAAGGTAACTTCTTTGTATCTTAGCAGTAAAACCCCAGGTGTCCAGACTTGTCTGTCCCTTCCCAAGTAAAGGCTGTGGATAGCCTCCAGCAGAACTGGTGGGAAGATACGCATCAGAACAAAGAAATGCGGGAACTGCTGAGGAGCCCAGCTAGAGGCAACACCGCCAGTGGACCCTCAGGGCTCTGTGCTGAAGGTTAACCGGGACTGCCACCCTGCGCACCATTCAGAGTTCAGGAAGCCCCGACACTTGCACACCTTCTCCCACTCCTCCACATTCATTTCCCTTTGGGGGAGAGGCAGCTCCCCAAAGCACACTGGGGGTGCTATGATTAGGGAAGGGGGAAGTGAGGTGTTGAACAGCCAGAGCAGCAGATGCCCCTTAAATCTGCTGGACCCAAGTTGTTAGGAGTAGTATTCAGGAAATACAGGAAGGGGTTAAGATCAAGTGCAGCAGGAAGAGAAATGGCACAGAGAGATGGACTCAGAGCCCCAGAAATCCGTACACATCCTAGGAGACTCACCGGGATTTTCCTAGGATAATGGGAAGAACTTGAATAACTTTTGTTAAAAATCCAAGTTACAGACGATTTCATCTGAGGCTCAGCAGAGTCCCTAAGACAAAGGATCAAAGCTGAACAACACCTGGGGCAGGGTTACGAGGCGGCCTGCCAGCCTCTGGGTCACCAAGCACACATCACCCCACACCCCTTCAGTTGGGAGATCATGTCTGGACCCTAGCACTTGGAATTAAGAGCTTTGGAGATCCTCCACCCTTCACCTCATTCACCTCCACGGAGGTTCTCAGCCAATGGACCCTCAAGTGTGTTCACAGACCACACATGCCAAACGTGTCAGCATCAACCTGGGAGCTTGTGGAAAATGCTTATCCCATTGTCCTGTCCCTGAACCTTGCCAAGTCAGGAGGAGTTCAGGGGCCTAGGGGTGAGTCACATAGTCAGCATTGTCATGCCTTCCAAGTGTTTCTGGAAAAGGCTAAACTTCAAGAATCACCACAAAGCACAGAAAGTTCATGGAGGGCAAGAGACTTGGGGTGTAAACTTTTTTTTTTTGTCTCACTTAATGTCTGTACAGGAGTGTTGTCTGTTCTCTTCCTTCCTGCACTAAGGAATAACAGTTTATTCCCATTGGCCTGCCTTTGTGCCCCGGAGTTGCAGTTCCTACACCCCTACCCCTAGAACTATGCCACTGTTAAAAGGCTTCTCCTTTGCTTCCAGAAAATCAGTCACAGCTCTCTCGCTTCAACTGTGTTCTTACCCCAACTGTGTTCCCTGGATCACAAGGGTTATTACCAGTGTCCCTTCACATGCTCTTAGTTCCCATGTCCCTGCTGCTTCAAGCGCCAGGACGCCTCCTCCAGTGAGCGCTTCCATGCAGTCCAGAGTCTGAGCCAGCTGACAAAATCACAGTGCTACCCGACTTGCAACAGAATCAGCCTTCAGCCTCTCGCTGAGTTCAGGTGAGCTCACACACATTGACTGTGGCTTTTGCAGTGATGTCTTCCATGGCAACATGTTGCCAGTTTCCTAGTTTATTCTCTCTCAGCCCCACGGCAAGGCAAGCCCCAGGAGAAGCTGTGCAAATGTTTTGGAGAAGGACAGAAAAGTGGTGGGGAAAGCCTTGCAATGAGGCTGCAGGACCCACACAGAAAACTTGCCTCCTTCAACTCATTCTTCTCATTGCTTTTGGCCCCCTGTGGCATGCAGGTCTTTCCCGTGCTTTGTAATGCTTCCAGGTCAATTTGTACGCTGGTCCCCACCTCCACTACCCTCCCATTCCCTACAGGATATCCTTCAACATCAAGAATGCAACCAAATGCCTAGATCACACCAGTCTAAGGGAAGCGTGATGGCTCGTTGTGGTAGCAAGTCATTGGTGGGAAAGGTACTGTTAATAGCCACATCATCTTGTTCAAGGAGTCGGGGATGTGAGGTGTTAGCAGGCTGGCCCACAGGCCTCTGGAGGCAGAGCTGTGCACCACACAGTGGAGGCCCACCTGGTGTCTTATAGAAAAGCTTGTGTGTGTGTGTGTGTGTGTGTGTGTGTGTGTGTGTGTGTGTGTGTGTGTTGTACTACAGGGACACCCAAGAGAAACTGCCACCCTTCTGACCCTTTCTAAAATGCTGATGCCAAGTTGAGGTTGTGTACAGTACATTCAACATACTTGTTTTCACTTGTTATTCAAACATAGTTACAACCTAACAAACATCATTATAAATGAATCTAGACTTAACAGTTTTGAACCTTATTTTTTTCCTGGGTCAGTGACACCTAACGAGATATGGTCTTTTGTGGTTTTTTGTTTGTTTGTTTGTTTTAGGGCTTTTTTTTCTTTTAAATTTATGATTCAGTTCCCTGACCCCCTCCCCAAACTCCCTACCACCTGACTCCCCACATATGATTGCAATAGTATAGTCCTTCACAAACAGTCCTACGTGTGTCATTCTGTTATTTAATTGTATCCTGACAATGTAGGTATGGAAAATGGTGAGAATCCAGCATCCTATGGTCGAGATACAGTTAACAGCTTCAATGGGAGTCCATCTTTGATCTGGAAGTGGAGATGCATTCTGCATTGTATACTCATATCTGGATATGAGAGTATCCATTATACAGTTAAATAAAAAGCAATAAAACAAAATCAACAACCGGAGCAAAAACAGGAAATTCACAACACCATGAAGTTAAATAACATGCTACGGAATGACCAACGTGTCGTTGAAGAAATGAAAAAGAAAACATTCTTCTTGCAGAAAATGATAGTACTGTATGACGTATGAGTCAGTGAGGAAATTAATAAGCAAAAAATTTTTTTTGAATGAATAAAAATAAAACAAAAATTTCAAAATCCATGAGATGTAGCAAAAACAGTATTGAAAGGTCTATTGATTCTGTATTTTTCATGAAGGTTGCATTATATCAAAGAGAATATATGGGGCCCGGCGGCGTGGCCTAGTGGCTAAAGTCCTCGCCTTGAACACCCCAGGATCCCATATGCGTGCTGGTTCTAATCCCGGCAGCTCCACTTCCCATCCAGCTCCCTGCTTGTGGCCTGGGAAAGCAGTCGAGGACGGCCCAAAGCTTTGGGACCCTGCACCCGCATGGGAGACACGGAAGAGTTTCCTGGTTCCTGGCATCGGATTGGCACACACCGGCCCATTGCGGCTCACTTGGGGAGTGAATCAGCGGATGGAAGAACTTCCTCTCTGTCTCTCCTCCTCTCTTTATATCCGGCTTTCCAATAATAATAAAATCTTAAAAAAAAAAAAAGAGAGAATATATGATACTTGTCCTTTTGGGATTGACTTAATTCATTGAGCATAATGGTCTCTAGTTGGGACCATTTAGTTGCAAATGGCAGAATTTCACTCTTTTTAATGGCTGAGTAGTATTCCGTGGAGTAAATGTACCACTGTTTCTTTATCCACTCATCTTTGATGGACATCTGGGTTTGGAAACATAATTTTTTGTCCTATTTTTCCCAGAAATGTTACAGCTTCTGATTTTACTTTTATGTAAGCAAGCCATTTGGATCATTTTTTTTGATAAGATGCAAAAGGATGAATTGGAATTCAGGTGTTTTTTTTGTTTTCCTGCACATGAATGTCTGACTGTCGTCTACGACAAGACTGTTCATTCCTAAAAGACTGCTTGAGGGCTTTGGGGCCACACAGAGCCTGTTTTAATTCTGGCTCCGTCACTTGCTTTTATCTGTCTAGGCCTAAATTCCTTCATCTGTTTTGTGGCATAAGTCAGATAGTGACCACAAGGATGAACCTGGTGATACAGGTAAAAGCCTTATCTCTTCTTCACAAGAGGTGCAGTAATGAGCATTTCTTCTAGATGCTTCTTCGCAGGAACCTCTCTGAGTCTGCCATGCTTCCCTGCTCACCCTGGTTCTTCAGAGAGGAGGGTGGGATGTGACCATGGGGTGGCAGAAACAGAGGGTGTGTAAAATTTGAACCCAAAGTATTACCTAGGTTCACATTCCATGCACAGTCACTGGTTCGCAGAGGTTCCTCGGCCTCAGAATTTGCTTCTCCTCTTGTTCTCTAGCCACCATGCTCCCCACACCCCAGGTTATTCCACCCAGCTCTGTGCCCTCTCCAAAGTTCTGTGAGGTTCAAGAATACCTCCACCATCTTTCCTAGAAAACCTCTGAGCAGCTCCAAATCTGTTTATGTACTACAACTCTCAGCTAAGGTGCAAGGTCTACCACCTCCTGGGTCCACCTGGGGGATAGGTGTTCCAGGAGAGGTGGAAGGGACCCCCACTTTGTATGGATTGGAATGGTTCACTGCTGCTATTAGCTGTCTCCCTCACAAGTAACATCAATGGATAGAAGGCCTAGGGAGACCAGCTACAGCTCAGCTCAACATAAGGCAGAACTTCATGCATCTGATGATTTTTAAGGGAAAGGTGAGTCCCCAGCTTTGAGATTCCTCACACTAACCCTGAGTGATGCTTTCCGTACACATTAAAGCTGGCAGGAGCATTCAATAAAAGGTATCATGGCTGTGGGTGGCTGGTAAAATACAGTCCCAAAGTGTTAGACAAAGTGAGACAGTCTGTCTCCCACACAATGTCCTTCATCTTTTGTTAGCTCTTCAGCTGGAGACTGAATCAACAGGCAACAAATAAAATCCAGGGAAATTGGACCTTCTGATTTCATTTTCAAAAATCACACTCCTGAATAATCACAGAAAACTCAGGGATTAATTGCACCTCTTCATTTAGTTAATCCTCTTTATCATGAGAGGGAGGCTGAGCAAGGACATGGGTTAATAAAACTTTGCTTTTCTTGCACCTGTTCTCTAAGTCCATTGCTATAGGCCGCCTTGATCTGAATGACAGAAATCTACCCGCATTGTGAATGGATCCAATACATTGGAACACTCTTACCTTGCATGAAACAGAGATTCCAGAGGGCCAGGCACGATAGCATAGCAGTTAAAGTCCTCGCCTTGGACACGCCGGGATCCCATATGGGTTCTGGTTGTAATCCCCACGGCCAGCTTCCCATCCAGCTCCCTGCTTGTGCCCTGGGAAAGCAGTCGAGGACAGCCCAAAGCCTTGGGATCCTGCACCCGCATGGGAGACCCAGAGGAGGCTCCTGGCTCCTGGCTTCAGTTCAGTTCCAGCTGTTGCAGCCACTTGGGGAGTGAACCATCGGACGGAAGATCTTCCTCTCTATCTCTCCTCCTCTCTGTATATCTGCCTTTCCAATAAAAATAAATAAACCTTTAAAAAAAAACAGAGATTCCAGGAACGAATTCATTTTTTGAAGCCAGCCTGGTCTCCCGGGAATTGCGTAGCCGCTTTATTACAATGTCTTCAACTTAAAGCCCACCTTTCATTTGACACTTGAAGCTTTATTCACAAGGCTTCTTAGGTCTTCCACTGTTTCCATGCAAAATACAACTCAGCCACGCTCATTGAATATTCCTTGGTAGGCCTTGTGGGAAAGAAAAAACATCAGAAATAGGAAATCGAGTAAGACATGGTTCCTGCCTCCAAGAATTTGCACTCTACTGGGGGAGGGGCACAATAATGGCTATTACAGGCTGCTCAGTTATCTTGCTGATTTTATATACTTTAACAAGAGCTAAGGAAAAAAGTGTATTGAAGGAGGACTCCATCAGGAATGCCAGATCCTACCAGTCATTGTGGTAGAGCACTGGGATGCTCAATTCATTTCTATTTTTCTCTTCAGTAAGTTCCTAATTCTCTCAGAGCAAAGAAAAGCAGTTTTGAAATTCTTCTAGATTACTTGTTCCTCTCTAAAACATAGCTAGTGTATCTTTACTTTAAGTACTTATTGAAAGTATCATTATGAATGGATTCATAAAAGTAGTGATTCTGTACCTCTAAGTACACATACAGTCCTGCGTGTAAACCACACACCCCTAAAATCCTCAGCTTCCAGGGACTTACCTAAACCTCCCTGTGGGCAAATCACTTCCCCTTCACAGGTCCATCTACACTGCCAACTGAAACATTCAGTCACTTTATAAGGATGCCTGGTGGACCCTAACAGCTCCAGCTCTATACCCAGGCTGAGTTGGCCATCAAGGGGTCCTTGGGAAGACCTTTGCCGCCTCCACCTCTCCAATGCTCCAACGCAGACCCTGGAGTTCCACCACTAAAGGGCCACTTCCTTCGAGTGTCCAGTATTGTTACTCTCAAATGGCCCACGTAGAACACAAGCTGTTGTCAGCGCAGTGGCCACGGCTCAGTGCAAGTGCTTCTGAACGATCATTCTCAGTGGGAGCACAGCCACCACAGACAGACCTGATGGTGGGAGGGAGAGGAGGAGGCACAGCCCCATAGAAGTAGATACTTTGTCCCCTGGTCCTGCATGCAAAGAAACCAAATTTGTATTTCTTTGTTTCCTTTTTAAAACTTGTTTTTGGAAAATGACTGTTAACAGACATAAAATTGCATATATGTGTGTACCTTGTGGTGCTTCAACACATGTAAGTTGCAAAGCAAATACAGCCTTCCTGCCTCCTGCTTTGTACACTGGAACACATCCACGACGCTGCCACCCTCACTCTGAACAAGCTGAGATGCATCTTGCCAGGAGGTGGCAGTGCAGGGTCAAAAATGAGTACGCGCTGCACCACCAGCATCCAACGTGGAGTGGTTCTGCTTCCAATCCGGATCTCCAGTGCCTGGGAAGGAAGGCGAGGATGCTCTGAGTCCTTGGCTGTCCCTGAGGGAGGAGCTGACGGAGCTTTGGCCTAAGCCCTGGATGAGCCCAGGCCACTGTGATCAATCAGGGAGTGAACCAGCACAGAGAAGACCATCACTGCTCTCTCTGACTTCTAAATAAATATTTATAGAAACAAAAATCATCATAATAATAACTAGTATCGAATGAGTTATTTTTAGAAATGAATATTTTGGCCAGATTGCCGGCTTTTCAGTGACCCAGGTGTCTGGTTTGGAGCACAGGCCACAGGTTCTGAAGGCAGCATTGTGCGGCTGACTCTGCTCTTCGCAGGTGCACCTGGTGCTGGAGATGGACCCTGGGGAAGCAGACACTATAGTTGCCTGACGGCTAAAGTCCTCACCTTGCACGTGCCAGGATCCCATATGGGTGCTGGCTCTAATCCAGCTCCCTGCCTGTGGCCTGGGAATGCAGTCGAGGACAGTCCAAAGCCTTGGGACTCTGCACCCGTATGGGAGACCCGGAAGAGGCTCCTGGCTCCTGGCTTCAGATCAGCTCAGCTCCGCAAAAGCCACTTGAGGAGTGAATCAGCAGACGAAAAATCTTCCTCTCTGTCTCTCCTCTCTGTATGTCTGACTTTCCAATAAAATTTTTCTAAAAATTTAAAAATAAAAAAATGTCTCCATCTCCATTGGAAAGACAGATTGCACATAGAGACAAACATCTTCCAGCTACCAGTTCACTCCCCAAATGGCTGCAACAGCCAGGGCCAAGCTGAACCGATCTGAAAATAGGAGCCAGGGCCTTCCTTTGCGTCCCCCATGTGAGTTCAGGGTCCCAAGGCCTCAGACCTTTCTCCACTGATATCCCTGGCTACAAGTAGGGAGCTGGAGAGAAAGCAGAACAGCTGGGACACAAAGCAGCACACATGGGATCCAGGTGCCTCCAGGGCAGGGGAGGGAGAGGTCATCTAGTGGAGCCATAGCCCCAGGCCTCCTTTCACTTTGAAGTTGGGGGTATCCTATGCCCATGGAGAAGGTGAAGGATGAGAGGGAGCCTGGAGCTGAGAGGACTTCTGTCTACATGCCTGATGAAAGTCTCGAGTGGAGCCTCCAAGAACACCCAGGAAGTGGTGAGGTGGGCCCCCAGGGCATCTCCAGCAGGTCCCGGCCTCCACCGGGAAATGCACTCCCTAGTTCTCCCCTCAGCCCGTGAATAACCAAGCTGAAGTCCCCACGGAGAAGCGTGACGGTGTCCACCCTGGACTATGCAGCAGTGCATAAGGAAAACTGCTGTTTTACAGCTGCTCCTAAAGTGGGGACCTTGAGATGGAGGAATTACCCCTCAAAACCCCACGGGGCGGGGGATCTGCAGTGGCCCTCACAGCAGCCAGGCACGAGTGTCAGTGTTGGGGGAGTAGGGGAGGGAGAGAGCAAGGGAGAGTGTGTGTGAGAGAGCTGGTGATGACGCTGGGCTGGCCTTCAGACAGAGATGGACAGCAGGGTCAGAAGGGCAACCTCTAAACACTGACGGGGCCTGGGAAATGGACTGTCCTCAAGGCTTCTGGAGGAAACAGGCCTGCCCACACCGGGATTTCAGTCAGCCTGACTGTGGCCCCAGGAACAAAAGTGTAACCAGCCTGTCAGTTCAGGCCCCTGTGGTGCAGCAGCAACAGGAAATGAACAGTGCCCTGGTGGCAGAAGTTGCTCCCACCGTGTCTCCTGTGAGTGGACCAGAGGGCAGAGGCCAGAGCAGCACTGAGACCCCTCTTCACTGTGTGACGGCCCCCACCCGCTACCCCACCTGTGAGCTGGGACTAGTTACTGCATCATTAGGCAAACGTCTGGAAGGTAGGGGCTTTCCCGCAGAGCTCCTCCACCTCCAACCTCACCAGAGATCCAAAGTGCCCCAGAGAGAGACTGGGAACACAGCTTTCCTGGGACCCCAGCCCCAGGATGCAGTACGTTCCACCCTCGGCCCAGGTGTCCTGCCACAGCCCTTTTCCAGCCTCGTCTTACAGTCCTTCTGCAACTTCCTGTGGCAGCACCCAGTCTGTTGGCTCTGCCTTTCTCATCGTCTAAATCCTGGTGCTGCAGCACTTGCTACTAGGGCCCTAGGAACCACAGCATGACCATGATTCCCAATTCCTCTGTGCCAGCCTGGTGCAGCCACCGCACACCCTGTCTGGGACCCACGTGAGGAGTTTCCTTGCTACAGAGTCAGTTTCCACTTCCCGTAAGCCTGAGTGGAGAGGATAATGTGTTCAAAGCGGCTCTCCCAGACAGGAGCAGGAGACCATTGTCAGTGTTAAACCGTAGGGGTTTAACAGGGATGGGCCCCAGGAGTCGCCGCCCGAAAGCTCCCAATAACCAGGTCAGAGGCTGCAAAAGCAAGAGGGATTTTATTGACGTTCGCGAACGGGCTCCCACTCCGCAAGGAGAAGAAGCCCCGATGTCCAGGGGTACAGGCATTATATAGGCACGTATTGCAAGGTGTTAGCCTGTTTGCTAAGTTTTATAGCCCATTCTGGTGCCAGCTCAGGATTCTCTGGCCTCATTTCCTTGGACTAAGGAATTTATTTATCAGGAGACAGAAACTTAGGCCCTCTTCCCATTGTCAGGCCCAGCATGGCCATTTCCCTACCTTTAATCTGATCTCGCCAAGCAGGATACAGAAGCAGAAAAAGCATTAACCTTTACTTTTTTCTTTCATCAGAAAGGTGTTTTTTCTGGCCCTTTGGTTATATTGCATCCTCGAAAAAGAAGGGCCTGGGGAAGGCTAGAAGAAGCCTCGGGGCAGGGGTCCACCAGGCTGTGGTCTGAGTTACAGATCTGCCTATCACACCACTTCTCCCCAAGGGCCTACCTCTCCTCCTGGCGGGGCCTGTGTGTAAGGCCCACCATAGAACAGCAGCACTGAGAGGAGCCAGGCTCTGAGGTCAGGCTGACCGGGGCTCAATCCTGGGTGCTCATCTGGCAGCTGGATGATGTCAGACAAATGGTTCCAGTCCTCTGTGCTGCCATTCCCTCACTCACAGTTTTATAAAATTCATGCAAGCCCCGCTGCATCCTCTCCAGAGAATCAGAGCTTGAGACCTACTCGCAGAGACAGGGCTTCTGATCTCACAGGAATCTCAGTCAGCCAGGACCTTTGTGATCACTCCAGCCGGGTGACCCCCTGTTCCCTCAACAGGTGGAGCAGCGCCTTCCCCCTTGCAGTTCCTGGTGCCCCCTGCTGGCCTCAGCAGGAAAAGTATTTGCAGCAGGTGGGCACCTAGGGTCACGGGGAAGAATTCCTGAAGTTTAAAAGGGGTGCTGCTAACTCTCCTTCCCAGAAACAGAAGCCAGAGGCAGTCAACTGGTTAAGAAATATTGAATGACGCTCTCCCAGTACGATAACATCTTCTCTCTCTCTCTCTCTCTCTCTCTTTCTCACACACACACACACACACACACCCCAAAACAGCAGTCCTGCCTGTTGCCTGCACCACCTCCCCAGCATTTACCCAAATCTCTCCCACAGCACGTTACCCTGCACTTGCTGGGAGCAGGGCCTCTCCTCTGTCCCATCTCAGTGACCTGTAACTGGTGGGCTGGCCTGCAGGGGGAACCAAGCCCTTTCCACTCTGGGGAGGCTACTCCTCAGAGCGGAAGAGACTTGAAAATGCAGTCAGTGAGGCTGGAACATTCCATTCCTAAGCCAAGCAGTTTCCAGCCTGAGCATGGCAATGAGCTGTCTGCAACACAAGGCCTTATGGGCTTGGACTGGGGGCTCTTGAGGGACGGGAGGGGAGTGGCAGAGAGACCTAATTTTTTCAGTTACCTTGAGAAGTGAACATGGCCAGTCTCTTCAGCTCAGATTGAGAGGAGTAAGCACTTATGGAGTGCTGACAGTGTACAAAGTAGCTCCTGATTTGTCACTCACTGGCCAGACTGACAGTGGTATTTAAGGATCTATTTTATAGATGTGAAAGTGAGGCTTGGAGAGTAATGGCTCAGTGTCACACCAGTGTGGCTTAAGTGCAGGGTGTGTGACTAAAGCCAGCCTGCTTTTACTCCCCACACTACACCACCTGGACGCCTTTGCCCACTAGATTGTCAGACCATTTCCGTCTCTCACTTGTTTGCCCTCTCATTCTCTCTCTCTCTCTCTTCGTCCCACAATCTCACTTTCCCTGCAGTCATTTCGAATCCCTTCCATGCTCTCAATTCACCCTCACCAAACTCTGGCCCTGAAAGGCAGGCACTGCTGAGACCTTTCCAAGCTCCCAGGTGACACAGACTCCCCTGCACCCTCCTCTTCTGACGTGCCAAACTTGGCCTGATGCTCCTGGTGCCCTGGTGCTTGTCCTTTCCCTGTGAGAGGACACGATGACACCTATCTTGCAAGGTGGTCCCCAGGGGCTGTGGGCCAGAAGCACTCAGCCCCAGGCCTCGACAGGCAAGCACCCTGTCCTGGGAAGGCCATGGAGGTGACAGGAGGCAGGGGGGCTGCTGTGGCGAGGTCCGCTCAGCCTGTGTGCGGTTGGGATGTCCATGTGGTGTTGCCTTTCCCCAGAGAGGTGGCCCTCAAGCACAGCAACACCAGGGCCAGGCTTCTGGGCATTTCCCTGGCCCTCACAGCCCTGCAGTGTGTTGGGTCAGTAAGAAGTGAGATCCTTTAGAATCTGTGCTCAGAGAGTCACAGAGCAAACCAGGATACAGCTCAATGTTTCTAACAAAGCCACAGTTCAGTCTTCCTCCTACTCTTGTGTCCTCCCTGTGAATCACAGTGTGACTGAAAAGGGACATTTAGGATTGAAATGACAGAAGAATTTAATTTGCTTTTTGTTTTCTGTATTCTGCTTGCGGTAAAAGGACAGTGAAGGGCAGTGAAACATTTCATGATAGAATCTGGGGACCTGAGAGATAAGGGGCACCTGCAACTAGCCTCCGCCCCTAATGGCATGGCCCCCTCCCTGCTTATGTTTAGGATTCCCCCTCTCTGTTTATGTTTAGGGTTCCCCTCCCTGTTTATGCTTATGGTTCCCCTTCCCTGTTCATGGTTATGGTTTTATGGCTTTATGATTTTAGACTCGGTTTAGCCTTTAAAAAGGATGCTATACCATGACTTGGGGTCGATGCCTACCTCCTGCGTGAGGAACTGGCCTCGGCCCCAGCGCGCTGGTAATCAAATAAAACCTCTTGCTTTTGCATCAAGTCTCGTCTTCGGTGGTCATTGGGGAAACTCACTCCCTCGAGACAATTGGTAAGGTTTTTCCCTGTTGGGGGGCCTTACATGACATCTTGTAACAGTCACTCCCAGGCCCTGGCAGCCTGGGAGAATACCAGAGATTATCATAAACAAGGCTCCTTACCGCTGCTTCTGTTAGCCAATTCAAAAGGAAGAAACTCCCACTGCCGATGAGGGCGAAGCCCACAGACTGCATTCTGAAACACGCTGGGTAGCAAGATGTCAACTGCAGCCTGTGGCTATGATTGCCAGTGTATTCTGACAAGCAGGGATGTTTGGGCCCCTGTAAGACTGTCGGGCAGCATCCACACAGGTTTGTCAGTTACCACCTTCTCCCAGAAAGCAGAGCACAACAAATGCAGGCAGCACTGAGCAGCTGCGCCCTTGCAGGCTGCTTGCTGCAGCTCCACTGTGCTTACATTCAGTGCAGGGTGAGGGAGGTCCAGATGCTTGTCAAGCCTTTCTTGCTGGCCTTGGTCATTGGATTCAGAGGAAGCCATGCAGCCTGGCAGAGGAGGAGCTTGCGATCAGGGTGAGATGCCAGGACGTCTGCTGCTCCCCACTCCAGCTGCCCATGTTAGGCATCTGTCCTATCTCTGCATCTTCGTGTCAGGTGTGACCACTGTGTCTTTAAGGCATGTGCCAGCTGTGAAGCTATGTGATTTCAGGGATCACAGAAAGGCAGATAGAAATTGTGGGAAGAATCACCCAGGGGCCACAAACAGGGAGGTACCAATCAAAATTCTCAAATTTTCCATGGAAATGCACCAAGCCACATACTGCAAAATACCTCATCAACCCCCTGGACAGAAGATTATTTCCACATGCCTTATCTTGGTAAGAGAAACAGAATCTGTACCGGGATGCAAGTGAATGCTTTGTGGAGATGCCTGGCTCCTGCAGGAGACTTTGCCAGGTCCCTAGCAGATGCCTGGAGCCTAGCCCCCTCTGGTTTTGTGTAAAGGGCAGGGTGGCTGCAGACTTGTTTAAATTTCCCTATGTTGCGACAGGCTTTCAGGTAACCCAGAAGATCCTCTTTTTCTTTTATAGGACCAATAACAGCCTGGCAGTCCTCATTCGCATTATCAAAGGCCAGTTGCTTTAACAACAATTTCCTAATGCCTTCTCCCCTAACTTGTTTTTCAATAGAGTCTGTCAAACGTCTTACAAAATCAGCATAAGATTCTCTGGCTCCTTGAATGACTTTTGTATAACTGCCTGCAAATTCAGACCTAGTTTCAGTTTTCTCCCATGTCCACAATGCTACGTATCGTATATGCATGAGTGCAGCTTGAGGTAGCTGTATCTGTTGCTCTGTAGTAACCCACTGTCCATCTCCAACCAACATATCATAAGTCAATTGTCCTCCACCAGGGAGTTGCCGACCTGATGCTCCTAAGGTTCGCAGTTTTTCTTTAGCCATATCACTTCTCCACATTTTCCATTGTAAATATTGAGAAGGAGAAAACCCTATTTTTGTTATTACTTCAAAATCATAAGGAATCCAGTTTGCTCCCTGGCTCCAGCCATTTAAATATTCCCACACATAAGAAGAAGTAGGTCCATAGGACACACAAGCCTTTTTAAAAGCTATGATGGCATTAACATCTAGGCTTTCATAGGTAGGTTGGTTATTTTCTTGACTAAGAATGATTGGGAAAAGCAATCGGAATTCATGAGGTCTCCGGAAAACATCAGACATTTGGAAATGTCTTTGATCAGATTTAAGAGCAAGACGGCATGGGCTGATATTTAACTGTTGCTTTATCCCAGCCTCATTTACCTCACTAGAGAAATCCTGTGGTTTAACACTGAAAATTTTCTTTTTCTTAGTTCTGATTTCATTTTCAGTCACATTATGGTAACATCTTCCAAGTTTTCTTTTCCTAATTTCCACATCTGTAGTATAAGGCCTTTCTCTTTTAGCTGCATTACAGTGGCATCTCCTCGTGGGAGGGTCTCTCACACATTCTTTCTCATCTTCATCTGTAGTAGAAGCCATTTCTTTCCTAGCCACATTACGGTGGCATCTCCCGTTAGGGAAATCTCTCACAGGCTCCTCTTTGCCATCCTCCTCACCTGTACTATGAGGCATTTCTTTTTTAGCCACATTACAGCGTCCTTTCCTGTTAGGTGGGCCTCTTAAGGATTCCCTTTCTCTTTCTTCCTTGTCCGTACTATGAAACACTTCTTTTTTAGCTACATTTTGGGGGTGTCTCCCCTTAGAGGAATTTCTTGCAGATTCCCCTTCTAAAATTATAATAATAGCTCTAATTAAAGCCGATATAATCCAAAAACTAACTTGAATATCTTCTATCCTTCCGGCCTTTTCACCATTTTTCTGAGTAAAATTTTTAAGTCCAGTTTCTAGTGTCTATTTATCTGGAGACCAAAGATTATATTCACTAACAAGCTCTAAATAAGAACGCAATTGCTGCCTAGTTACCTTCGCTCCACTTTTCACTAAAAAATTCTGCATAAGAGAGATAAAAGACTGTGCTCTACACTGGTTCTGGCCCATTGTCCCACTCATCACTTTCTGTGGGGGTCTCCACTGCACTTTCTTTTCTTCTTTCAAGTCCCTGTTCAGGTGCCAGTTGTCGCTGTCCTGTAGCAATGGACTTGGTGCACGGAGCCGATAATAACACAGGTGGACCCTGACTGATGGTCAAAAGCCGTAGTTTATTAGTGGCATCAGACTTTATACACTGAGGGCCATACAGGATTAGGGTAGAAATACTTAATTCATCAACAAAACCATCAACTGTTTCTATGCCTTTGTTTGGAAGTCCTTTTCTCTTGTATATTACTTTCCACTCAACTGTTCTTATACAAATGATATCTCATCCGGTATACAAAAGGTAGCCATTTGGTTATTCTCCTCCAAATATCCAAACAACTGTAATCCTGTGTTCACTGACCTTCTATGGTCACAATGTCCTCCTACAGACTACCAGAGGCATAACTTAAGCTGTTTACTTAACTATACAAATGAAGGTGAGACAAGAGTAAATGAACACAAATGATGAAAAATAAAACGTACTGGCCACATATTCCTTTATATGCAAATTCCTCTATGTACATTATCTCCTTTAATGATCTCACTAACTCTATAAGAAAGATACAACTAATTCTTTTTCCATGGGTAAAGAAACTAAGGCTTAAATATATTGTGTAATTAACCTAAGGTTATGTACTGCAGCCCAAATCCAACTGCGTAACTCTTAACAACTGCTGGACACTGCCCCTCTCCAGGGAGGATGGATGAAGGAAAGGTTACGCACAGTGCTAGAATACCCAATTGATTACATGTAAGTATGGAACCTACTTAATCAGCTGACACTGGGTAGTTAATGCATGAGTGAAAGTGAGACTGGAAACTACTTGGGCTTTATGGCAAAGCCCTCAGGAGAGAGAGATGGGCAGCCCACTGCCCAGTAAAACCACAGTTAATGTCTGGTAGCTGGAATGACTATGCACCTAGCACCAGGGGTCATTTTAGGACAATCCAGTTTGGGGAATTCCTGGTGGATGTGTGGTTCCTCAAGACGCCAAAGCCAGACACATGAAAGCCATCTTTCACCTATATATGGAGAGAAAACCAGCTTCATTTGGCCAGGGCACTGGGATCATAGCATTCGGGGAAGGCTGAGCCCCACTTCCTGTTCAGATCCACAGTCTAGGTGAAAAACACAGAGCTTCTGTTCTGTGGGCCCCAAAAGCTTTCTACTCACTCTGGGAGGCCCAGAGTCATATACACAGCCATACAGTGAGCTCTGTCTCCCCAGACTCCACTAGATTCCTTTGAAAGATGGTAGGGAATGCTTCATAAGTAGATGACTCAGAGACTAAGTTTGAATGCAGGGGAGAAGCCATGAGAAACAGGATGGCTAAGATTCAACCTGAAGCTGAATTCGGTCACATAAATATACCATTCTATGTGATCTCCCTGCCACATTCTTCTGTAAATTATAGATGCCTCCCCCTAGAGCTTCAGGTATCTTCAAGTCCCTATGGAAAATAGGGGCCTTCAAGCATAACCCTCCTGAAAGCCTGGAGTCTGGCTCTCTTGGCTTAAAGGCCTCCAACTCGACTGAACATGATTAGCCAAACACTCGCCAGGCCGTCAGCCAGGGGTTATACTCATGGGTGTGTGAGATGAGCTCAACCCCCCAGCCCCCAAACAGGGGAAGCTCTGATGCCAGGGCTTATTTCAGGCTGAGAACTACCTTCTGGGTGGCCTAAACCCTCAGAGACTGAGAAGTTTTAAAGTTTCAAATCTGGAACAAGGAAGGAAACTTAGCTGGAAAGAGATGAATTTCCAAATGGCCCCTCTCTGGGTGAGCATATGGTCCATCCTCAGCTCTGGGAACTGTGCAGCTGACAGTGAGCCAACTGTGCCAGAGGAGGTGGGACCAGGAGCAGAGCTGCCATCCCCCTGCCACGCTGGACCTATAAGCATGACACATAATGTTCATGGGCCTAACAAGAACCACTGTGAGGTGGGGAATGTGGCCCTGATACAAGTTTCTGAAGGGAACAGATAGAAACCCACAAGCCCTGAGAGGGACAGAGGAACAAAGGTAGTAGGGAGTATATCCCAGGCCAGGGATCCCTGCTACAACTGCCTGCATGTCATGGACTTTTTTTTTTTTTTCACTGCCAACTGCCAGTGGCGCGTCTTTCCACATCATCATCTCATGTTTAAAATATTACTGGGTCATTGGCACGTGTCAGTGACTATCCTGAGGGCTTCACATCTATTACCTTTCTGGTCCTCTACACAAGAACCATATGTGGCAAGAGCAAGAAGACAGCCATGCAAGATGCTCCAAGGGTCATCTCCCCACAGAAACACTGTTTCAATCACTTTCATGCACCAGTAATTCTTCACAAGCACTAGGGAAGCTGGGCCAGAGATCACAACGTACTGTGAAAGTACAATAATTATTTTTTTAATTTTATAATAATAGGAAGAGAACAGATTTTGTGTATTTCATGGATCTGAGTCCAAGAAGAGAATCACACTTCATTCCCTCTTTTGCCCTTTCCTACTTTCCATTCATATCTTTTCTTAATTTTTGCAAAAACACAATTTCAGAATACTGCAATCATAGGTTTAATGCAACACTAACCATGATATTCAACAAGGAAAGTGCAGGGCGCACCACAGAGCCACGGAAATGCAAGCAAGACCTTAAAGTACCAATCATCTCACAAGATTCTCATTCCAATACATGCTATTGGGTTCTGGGTTAATTGCCACATATCAGAGAAACTGATGCTATTTGCCTTTTTGAGAGTGGCTTATCTCACTAAGCATAATGGCTTCCAATTGCATCTATTTTGTTGTATGACATGTTTCATTCATTTAATGTTTGAGTAAGTATTCCAGTGTAAATAAACCACATCTGCTTTATCCAGTCATCCTCAATTGATGGATACATCTGGGTGGATTCCATATCTTAACTATTGTGAATTCAGCTGCAGCAACTCTTTCATATGCTGATTTAATCTCATTTGGATAAATTTCAAGGAGTGGGACAGCTGGGTGATATGGAATTCCACAATGGCTGAACAAGTATCTTTCCCAGCAACAGTGCCACAGTGTGTTAGGATACCTTCTTCCTCACATCCTGGTCAGCATTTATTATTTTTGACTTCTCTATGACAACCATTCTACCTGAGGTGAAGTGAAATATCACTGTGGATTTTACCTGCTTTTTAGACACTTGATCCATTGAAAGTTGATTTTTGCTTAAATTATATCTACCTACGGCATAGGCAGATATAATTTTTAACTATATGATGAAGTTATTGTCCTCTCTCCAGGAGTACATTTTAGCTCATTGTTAAACAGTAGCTAGTTAGCAGCTACATACAATGATTTACGGGCTTTCTTATTCAGTTCCATAATCTACATGTCTATTTGTGTCCCAGTACCAGGCTATTTTGATTATAAATGCCTTGTAGTGTATCTTAAAATGTAGTATTGTGATATCTCCAGCTTCGTTTTGTTCTTAAGATTGTTTTAGAGATTTGTGTTATCTTGTATATCAATGTGAATTTTGCATCATTTTTTCCTAGATCTGAGAATGCCCTGGGTATTCTAATTGGGATTGCGTTGAATCCATAAATTGCTTGTGGTAGTAGGACATTTTGATGATATTTATCTCTCCAATTCACAAACATGAAAAATTCTTGCATTTTCTGCCTTCTTTTGTTTCATTCTTTCATGTTTTATTATCAATAACCTATTTTTCACATCCTCATTTAAATTTACTCCAAAGTATTTAATTTTCTTTTTTTTAATGATTTATTTTATTTTTATTACAAGGTCAGATATAAAGAGAGGAGGAGAGGCAGAGAGGAAGATCTTCCATCCGCTGATTCACTCCCCAAGTGAGCCGCAATAGGCCAGTGCTGCGTCGATCCAAAGCTGGGAACCTGGAACCTCTTCCGGGTCTCCCATGCAGGTGCAGGGTCCCAAAGCCTTGGGCCGTCCTTGACTGTTGCCCAGGCCACAAGCAGGGAGCTGGATGGGAAGTGGGGCTGCCGGGATTAGAACCGGTGCCCATATGGGATCCTGGGGTGTTCAAGGCGAGGACTTTAGCCGCTAGGCCACGCCGCCGGGCCCAAGTATTTAATTTTCTTAATGACTTTGAATAATATTGATATCACAAGTTCTTTCTCAGTCATGGTCTTCATACACAAAGATTATTGATTTTTCTGTGTTGACTTTGTATTGTGAAACTACACTTTTGTACTAGCTCCAAGGTCTCCTACTGGAGTCTGTTGGATCCTTTACATATAGGGCCAGTTCACCTACAAGCGAGGATAACTTGACTTTCACCCTGTTCAATGTGTGTTCCATTGATTTCTATTCCTTGCACAAAGGTTTTTTTTTTTTTTTTTTTTTTTTTTTACAATTTATTTTTATTGGAAAGTTGGACATACAGAGAGAAGAAGAGGCAAAGAGGAAGATCTTTCATCCAATGATTCACTCCACAAGTGGCCACAACAGCTGGAGCTGTGCCAGTCCGAGGCCAGGAGATAGAAGCTTCTTCCAGGTCATCCACACAGGTGCCAGATCCCAAGGCTGTGGGCTGTCCTTCACTGCTTTCCAGGCCACAAGCAGGGAGCTGAATGGGAAGCATAGCTGCCGGGATTAGAACCAAAGCCCATATGGTATCCCAGCGCATGCAAGGCAAGGACTTTAGCCAATAGGCTACCATGCTGGGCCCCCTAATGGCAGTTAATATCAGCCACAAATATTCACTGTGGCACTGTCCAAAGTCTCTGTCGTTCAATTAAAAGTTTTTATTGAGCCTCCCAAAAAACATTGGTGAAATACGGGACTTTCCAAGACTAGCAAAATAAGGGAATTCATCATTCCCGGACCAGTTTCACAAAGATACTTAAGAGGGTCCTACATATAGAAGTAAAGGAAAGATAACTACGTCTTGAATTCTTATGAGAGTAAAAAGTCCACTAGGAAAAGAATAAAGCATATTAATTAGCTAAAAATATTTTTAATGACAAGATTGAGTCTTTCTCAATAATCTTGGATGTAAATGTACTAAATTCCCCAACTAAAGGACACACATTGCTAAATACATTAATAATGTGAGTCCTACCAGAAACTGACTTTACCAGTAAAGACACAAACAAACTGAAAGGGGAAGGCTGGGAAAGCATATTCCAGGGGGCCGGCAATGTGGTCCAGTGGTTAAAGCTGTGCTCTAGAAACTGGCACCCCAGATGGGCATCAGCTCATAGTCCAGCTACTCCATTTCCGACCAGCTCCCTGCAGGTGGCCTGGCCCCTACCACTGTTGGAGTTTTGGAAGAAGCTCCTGGCTGCAGGCTTTGACCTGATCCAGCTAGAGCCATTGTGGCCATCTGGCAAGTGAATCAACAGATGGACATCTCTGTCTCTCTCTCTCTCTCTCTCAGTCCTTCAAATAAATAACTCTTCATGAGAAAGAAAAAGGTATCCCAAGCAAACAGATACCAATACTAACTATACTTAACAGAAAAATTAAACATTAAGGTACAAATTAGAATAAGAGAGAAAGCCACTATATAAAGAACAAGGAGTCAATTCAATACGAAGATACAAAAATTGCCGATGTATAAGCATTTAAGGTCCCATGCACCCAGATGTGTGAAACAAACTTTGCTAGACCCACATGAAGAGATAAGCTCAATACGACAATATGAAGATACTTCAGTATCCCACCTTCATTAAAGAATAAATTATTCAAACAACAAAAAACTCAACAAAGAAACATCAGAGTTAAACTATACTGCAGAGCCAATGGATGTGACAGGCATTTACAAAATACTATACCCAGCAGAGGCAGAACACAGATTCTTTGCATACAGAATATTTTCTAGCACAGGTCAGGTCACATTTAGGTCACAGAATGAACCTTAGCAACTTTTTAAAAAGACAAAATCACAACATTTATCATCTCTGAACACAATGGAATAAAACTAGAAAACAAAAGAAACTTTAGGAATTATAAAATTGTGGAAGATGAACAACAATGGGTCATTAAAGAAGTGAATAGGAAAATTTCAAAATTTGTTGAAACTAAATAAAATGTAAATACAACTTACCAAAAACTTCTAGGTTACACCAAAGCAATATGAAGCAGGAAGTTTCCAGCCACGGCACTGACATCAGAAATAAATATACCACATGAACAGCCTAACAATGTAGCTCAGAGACAGACAAACAAGAACAAGCAAAACCTAGAGTTAGAAGTAAAGAAAGGGTGAGTGGAAGAGCGGAAACCGGGGACAAGGTTGTGACACAGCAATTAAGCATCTGTCTGTGGGATTGGCATCCCGTTAGGGCACCGGTTTGAATCTTGGCTGCTCCACTCCCAGTAGAGATCCCTGCTAATGACCTGGGAAAGCAGCAGAGGATGGCCCAAGTCCTTGGCCCAGTCATGGTACAACAGGCTACGATCCAACTTGATGACAACTTCTGCTGTCCCAGACATTCCAGCAAATTTTCTCCTCTGCTTTTTGGGAAGCTTGACTATTCACTAATGCGAGAGGATATTTCCATTGTCAGAAATCATAACCTGAGGCCGGTGCTGTGGCACAGGGGCTAAGTTGCTGCCTGAAACAACAGAATTTCATATGAATGCCAGTTCAAGTCCTGGCTCCTGCCATCCAAATCCCTGCTAATGTGCCTGGAAAAAAAAAAAAAAAGGAAGACAGCTCAAGTTCTTGAGTACTCATGTGGGAGACCCAGATGGAGCTCCTGGCTCCCAGCTTCAGATCCACCCAGCTCTGGCCAAGGCAGCTATTTGGGGAGTGAGCCAACAGATAAAAGATCTCCATCTCCTCTTCAGGGGTTCTGTCTCTCAAGTAATACATACATACATAAATATTTCCTTTTAAAAAAGCAGAAACAAAGTAAAGTTTTAAAAAAAATATAAAGTGCCATGCAAAATACCATTCTTCATTTGGAGGATAGAGTGGTTTATGTTAAGTAGTATAATATTGGTTGGATCATTTCCATCACCTTCATTAGCATTTATTTGGTAGCAGAATGCTTGCCCAGGCACAGAATTAACAGTCCTTAGCCATGATACTGTGTAGGTTTTTGTAAACACTATGCACTCTCTGAAAGGAAAAACCCAAAAGAAAAAGAGTTTGCCCCAGAGCCTGGCATGGTAGCCTAGCAGCTAAAGTCCTCACCTTGCATAAGCAGGGATACCATAAGAGCACCAGTTCTAATCCTGGCAGCCTCACTTCCCATCCAGCTATCTGCTTGTGGCCTGGGAAAGCAGTCTAGGATGGCTCAAAGCCTTGGGACCCTGCATCTGCACCTGCAAGAGAGACCTGCAAGAGGCTCCTGGCTCCTGGCTTCGGATTGACTCAGCTCCAGTCATTATGGTTGCTTGGAGAGTGGATCAATGGACAGAAGATCTTCCTCTCTGTCTCTCCTCTTCTCTGTGTATCCATGAGTTTATATAACCATGAGTTTTAGGGAACTGCAAAGTTGAACAAATGCTATGATGCTGATAAAGATAATGTCAAAAGCTGGTAAGGACTAGAACAACAGCAACTCATGTCTTACTAGTGGAAGCGCAAAATGTTATAACCACTTTGGAGAACAGCATGATAGTTTCATATGAAACTAAACATATTCTCATCATACAATTTAATAATTGTGTGATTGGTATTCACGCAAATGAGTTAAAAACATATGCCCACTCCAAAACTAACACGCAGGTATTTGTCTAGCTCTGCTCACAGCTGCCAAAACCTGCAGACAACCCAGACATCCTTCAGTAGATGAATGTGCAAAGAAATCATTATACACTCAGACAATGGAAAATTATTTCCCACTCTCAGGCCATGAAAAATGGAGCTCTCAGAAAAGATATGTATGAAGCTTGAATGCAAAAAGGCAGAAGAAAAAAAAATAGAAAAGCCAGAAGTATAAAGACAGTAAGAAGAGAAAATCCAGAGTTCTCCAGAGTTCTGAGGGGGCAGGGATGACTGGGGAAGCACAGAGACTGCTTAGGGAAGCGAAGTTGCCCTTTATGTGGCACTACAGTGGTGGATGCAAGGCGTTACACATTGGCCAGAACACACAACACTGAAGGCAAAGGCTGAACAATGTGTCAGTGTAGAGTAATAATAATAAGCATGGCACTCTGGTGTGGAGGCATCGTGTGTGTAAACTTTATATATACATAAATCAGGAAAGCTATAGGAACAATGGTAAAATATCTACATCACAACTCAAAGGACAGCAGACCTAGGCAGTCTTGGTGGCAAGTCCTGCCAAAATTTCAATCCTTTTCAACTAAACAAGTAAATGAGCATGGTTTGTTTAACCTTCCTGCCTGTATCTATAGTCCTAGCATAGGAATATTTTAAATTAAATACAGACTGTGATCTTACTATTGAGTTTTAAAATGCATATGTCATATAATGTCATGACCGATAGAATTTTTTGAAAGATCCAAGAAGCGTGCAATATTTAGGATATCTCAGAACTCATTGAGAGATGTGGAAGACCTGAATAGAAAGAGACTCAATATTCCAAGGTAGGCAAACTCAATTGGGTAGACTTGCTTTCCAAATACATCTGCAAATGTATTCAATTAATTCCAGTCTAATCACCTAGAGAACTTTAATAAAATGGGACAAAATTACTCCCTAACACATGAAAGGCAGACAGAGAGACAGACAGCACTCCCAGCCACTTGTTCACTCCCCAAATGGCAATGGGCTTCTATTTTCTGTGGGCATTTGGCTTTGGAATTGAAATGCCCACAATCTGCATTGCAGTACCTGGATTAATACCCAGCTCCTGCTCCCGACTTCAGCTTCCTGCTGCTGTGGGCCCCAGCAGGCAGCCATGATGAATCAAGTGATTGCATCCTTGCCATCAAGCATCTGCTTAGCCCACCCCATTCCTGCCTGTTGGAGGTATTTGTAAAGCAAGCCTACAAATTAGAGTGTTCTTTATTTCTGTTTCTCTCTCTTCTCTCTGTGTGTATACTTCTCAAATAATTGTAACATAAACCAATTGAATTCCAGAAAATTGTGCTTGTAATAAATTTTAAAAGATGCTACACATTCACTGAAAAATAAAGCTCACCCAATTTAGAAAACACATGATAAATTAAAATTCAAAAAAAATAATCAGAGGATATGTATACTGGCATGAATCAAGATATACTTAAGTAATATAGCCAGCACAGGGCACGTCAGGTTCATCCTCCAACTACAACACCATCATTCCACATGGGCACCAATTCATGTCCCAGCTGCTCCACTTCCCACCGAGCTCTTGGCTTATGGGATGGAAAACAGCAGAGGGTAGGGCAAGTCCTTGGGCTTCTTCACCAATGTGGGAGACCTGGAAGAAGTTCCTGGCTTCAGATCAGTTCAGCTCGTACTGTTGCAGCCATTTGGGGGGTGAATCAGCAGCTAAACTCTCTGCCTCTCTTCTCTCTGTAAAATGTGACTTTCAAATAAAAAATTTAAAATATTTTAAAAAGCACATAAAGCTAAATAATGAAAATACTAAGTAGGTAATCTAATGCAAAAACAAATCATTCCAAGAAGCTGAATAAAGTACAGTCATAAATCTGATTATTAACATATTCATTCATCCAGCAAGTATTGGTGGAATGCTTACTATGCATCAGCCTTGTTTTAGGCATATGTGATACAAAAATAAACAATATGAATAAAATTATTGTCCTCTTGGAATTTATACTAAGGGGAGGGGACAAAAGATGAAAGAGTGAACAAGCAATGTTAAAACATCAGGCTGAGTGAGGTGGGACCAGGATGGCAGCACAAAAGGCTGGAATGGGGTCAGATTCTAGGTACGTTTGAAGATAGAATCAACAGCCTGTTCACTGATTTTGCTATAGGGTAAATTTTAAAGAGGAATCAAGAATGATCCCTGGGTTTGAGACTTAAGCACTAGAGGAATGGAGCTTGTTTCCTGAGACAAGATTTGGAGAGGAACAGGTAATAAGAGGCACATGAGTCTGACCCTAGGGTTTGGGTAAGCCATGGCAACCAGACAGGCAAAGGGTACAGCGAATGGTGAGTCAGTGTAGGGCAGGAACAGGTGAACTTACTGAGGCAGAAGAATCACCATGGGTGTCAGTCAGCAAAGCCCAGAGGCAGGAGAACAGTATCTGCCTCCCCAAACACCACCAAGAGTAAGCGGTCAGGACAAGGAAGGGCAACAAGCAAAGGCAGGAACAGCCTGTGATACAGAAGGAAATTCTGGGAGCAAGGCAAGGAGCTGATGCACTCCATGGTCAGCCCCTGCTCAGAGCCTGTGCCCACTGGACTGGGCACGGGTTCCTGACCACACACAGACACACGCAGGAGCCATGCCCTGCAACTTCAAGATTAGTTTTATAACACCGCGTTCCACTTTCTTGCTGTTGGTAAGCAGAAATGAGATTAGAAGCAAATACTGGCAAGTTGTGCTTACTATTAAATCTGGGCATTAAATCCATCAGTATCCCACCATTAGAGGTCTCCTATGTTCACAGAGTTGCACAGGGATAGATGGGGCGCCGCTTGTTAAGCAGCCACTCATAACAGCAGTATCCCTTATCAGAGCATCAATTCAAATCTCGGCTGCTCCACTTCGAATCCAGTTTTTTGCTGATGCACCTGGAAAGGCAATGGCTGATAGCCTAAGTATTTGGTTCCCTATCACTTGAGTGGATGACCAACATGGAGCCCCTGGTTCCTGCCTCTGGCCTGGCCCAGAATTTGGCTATTGCAGATGTTTGGGGAGTGAATCAACAAGCAGAAGATCCTTCTGTCCCTCTGTCTCTGTCACTCTGCCTTTCAAGCAAGTAAGTCAATAATTTTAAAAGAAACCAGATTATAAATAAATAAAAGCATTTCATTAAAAAAGGGGGGGCAGACATTTGGTCCAGCAGGTGATACCCAAGCCTCCATCAGAGTGCCTAGATTCAAACCCCCGACTCTGGCCGCTGCATTCAACTTCCTGCCAGTGTAGACCCTTAGAGACATAGTAACGGCTCAGGCGGCTGAGTCTCAAGTTCCCCCCCCCCCCCCCCCAGCCCCAGCCATTGCAGGTTCTTAGGAAGTACACCAGGGACTGAGCACTCCCTGTGTCCCTTCCTCTTCTCCAGGACTTGTCTGCCTCTGGGATAAATTTATAAAGGACAAAGGTTACTTGTAAGCAAACAGGCAAGTTAGGCATGTATTAAATATTTTGAGAATAATGCCCGAGAATCTGGTAAGTGGTTTCTAATGGTAGGTCTACACGGAAGCCCTGAGTTACGGGTACTTTCACCTCTATTTAATAATACTAAAAATTAAGTCTTATGGTCACAGTTGCATTTATTAGCACATGTTCATTGTGATGATATTCATGTTTGCTTGAAACAGTCTGAAATAAAATCATCTGAATGAATGCAAGAGCATTCACCCAGAATGGGCAAGTATAGCAAGATCACAGTTGAGTAAAGACAGATGGTCAGAAGGCTCAAAGGGATGAGGGTTGGGGAAATGCAAAACAAGCAACAGAGCTTTTACTGGCAGAGGTGAAGACGGCTCGGCTCACTGCCAGGCGTGTTGCTATGAGTGGGGCCGTGGGCCTCTGGTGGGTGTGCCATAACTGGGTTAGGGTTTCAGAAGGGCAACTTGTTGTTATCTATCCACACATACCATGCAAACACCCGGGAACTGAGCACTTGGTCCCAAGATATCTAACAGAAATACATTTACATATCCAAGACATATACACAGCCTTCAGATTGTTACCTCAGTGGAAAATAAAAACAATTAAAATACCCATAAATAGGCGAATTCACACATTGTGATGTATCAACTCTACAATAACAACAACAAAAAAAGTAAGATAGTTGTTAACACTAAGAGACTGTTCAGAATGCAGCAACCCAGGCCACACCCTGTCATCACATGAGGAGCTGTGAGCAACACTGACCTGGTCTGTCTACACCTCAGATATGCCTGTGTATAGCAAAGCCATCTAGATGGGTCCCCACTTGACTCGGGACAATTTCTTGGGGGGAGATCAGTTGATGCGGAAAGAATGGAGACAAGGAAGGCAGGAAGAATGCCTATCCACAGTGTTTACTTTTCCTACAAACAGAAAACTTCTGCAATTTGTTAGAGCGCTTGAGTAGACCCTGCCACATGAAGCTGGAGCCTGTTCTTCCTGAGGAAGCCAGGAGGCGATTGGAACCTCTGAAGGCGAGGGTGCCAGATCAAAGGCCCTGCAGGGCTTAGCCTGTGTGAAGAGTCTACTCGAGGAGCTAGCACTATAGCACAGAGGGCTGGGCTGCCACTCGTAATGCCATCATTCAACACAGCTACTAGTTCAAGTCTCGGCTATTCCACTTCCAATCCAGCTCCCTGCCAATGACCTGGAAAAATTAGCGCAAGTCCTTGGGCCCCTGCACCCATGTGGAATACCTGGAAGAAGCTCCTGGCTCTGGCTTTGCTCTGACCTAACCCAGCCATATGGCCATCTGGGGAGTAAGCCAGCAGTTCCTCTTTGTCTAACTCTTTCAAGTAAGTAAATAAACCATTGTTTTTCAAAGATTTTACTCAAATATAGTGGCCAGGCTGAGCCAGAGAACCTGAGGATGGTCAAGAATGCCACATTTTCCTGTTCCAACTCTGCTAACTTGTGACATCCATCCAAATAGGACCAGCTTCTTGGTACAAGAGAAGTGGGCTGAAGGATGGTTTCATTCCCACTGTCAAACCTGTTGCAGTGGCCCATGCCCAGCTCATCCTGGGAAACCACAGACCCTTGCCCAACACTCTCCCAGACCTCCTCAGAGCTAGCCACATCCTGTGTTCTCTCCTGGGCTAGGTCTTTCCTATGTGCCCTCCAGGACCCCTCTCTTCTCTGCTTCTACAGACCAGGTATGCTGACCCCCCTCTGGCTTCCAGGTGGACGTGGCCCCAGGACTACGCAGATGTGGGCTGAGACTCAGTTTATCCTCCTGGCACTTCCTTTTCAAGCCCAGTCTGGGGAAGGCTGGATGGATCCTGTGTCCAGCTGGCGCACCCCTCAGGCTTTTGCCACAGCAGGTTCTTACTGCCTACCTGCCCCTCACTGCCCTGTGACCCTACCTGCATCCCTGCCCACGGCCCTCATGAGGGTTTCACACCTTTGGAAAATATGTTTGGTTCTACATCCCATCCCCACCATATCACCACTGTCCACATCTGATGGAGCTGTTCAAGGCACCAACAGGTTGGGCTGCCCACATGGGCACTGGCTTGAGTTCCAGCTGCTCCATTTCCAATCCAGCTTCCCAGTAACACACTTGCAAAAGCAGCAAAGCATGGCCTGAGTTCTTTAGACCTTGCACCCACCTCGGAGACCCAAAGGAAATTCCTGACACTGAATTCTGGTCCAGCCCAGCCCAGGCCATTTGAGGGGGGAGCTAGGGGACGGAAGACCTCTCTCTGTCTGCCCCCACCCTTCTGTAAATTCTGTCCACCTTTCACTTAAACAAATAAATAAATCTTTAAAGGGGGCAGGTAGACAACCCACATGGTGAGCTGGGGGCAGGTCTACAGCCACCCACCAGGAGAACGTGGGGTAGCACCCATGGGGTAGGCTGGAATGGAGGTTGGTTAGGGTTTCTGAGGCTGGCAGAGAAGGCACCATTGGCCTTCCCAGGCTAGGTCACTCAACCCTATGATGTGTGTAACAGCCAGGGCTGAGGGTAGGAGGGGCAGACTGGGGGCTTGAAGTGTTGATGTGCCAGGCTCCCTGGTCCAGGCCACAGCAACCACTGGGGGCTCTTGGAGCTTACCATCAGCCTGTGCTTTCAAGTCCTGTTGGCCCTTGACACATCAGGATCTCTGATCTCAAGGATTAGAACCTGTGTGTGTATGTGATCTGGCCCCAGGGCACAAGGACTGGACTGTGTCATAGCTGATTCCCGCTCAAAGAAGCCAACAGATTTTCAGAGAAATGGTGTCCTTGTTGGGGACACAGCCTGTGGCACTGACTGGAAATTCTCCAGCCTGTGGAGGGATCCACGAGGTGAGACACAGATTTCTGAACCCAGAACTCCCGTGGGCACAGGATAGTGGCTGGAGATATTTCTTCCTGAACATGGCCTAGATGATATGTCTGTGAACTCCTCAACCTTTAAATAAACTTTATAAATTAAAAAGCAAAGGAGAGAGACCAATGCTTTACTAACCATAAACAGCCAATTGTTGCAGCAGGAAAAGTAAGATATAATTTTGAACCTTGTGTGACTTCGGGCAAGTCATTCAGCCCGAGTCTTGGCTTCCTCTCTAGTCAAATACGGGCACAAACAGAAAGGTCTGAGTGTCATGAAGCTGCACAGGTTAGCCCCACGCCCGTCCATGGTCAGTGCCAGGAACAGAACCACACCCTCACAGTCCAGCATGGGGAATAGCAGACACTGCTGTGCCCACCTGACAGAAAACAAGTCCAAGCTCACAGCAAGCAAGGACTGGAACAGATCCAGACCCACGCCCAGCTCCCATCTGCTGCTGCACCAGGACCTGCCGTGGCCACAAGGCCTCTCCCAGCGCTTAGGATTCTTAATGGAGACATGACCAAATTAACCTTAAAATCCCCACGTGCAGGCCACTGAAGCACCAAGGTGGTGCGGCAGCCTCCTGAGCCCACCCCACGTGCAGACCAGAGAACACACTCCCCCTGGCCCACGTGGACAGCGGTGCTGGCAGACACTCCAGGTGTGCCCTGTCGGAAGTGAGGGCAGCACCAAGATGACAGCCCGGTCTAGGGCTCTTCCTGCTGTTCCTTCCCAGCACACCAGCTCCAGAGCCGATCTGATGTGATGGAGTACTCCTCGGAGCCTGAGTTTCTCAACTCTGCTTTCCCTACAGGGTGAGCCCAGTGTGCCCAAAAGAAACAAACATAGCTTCAGTTGGTGTGGAGACCTTGTGCCTGTGGGAGTGTGTTTTCACTGGGTGGGGGGAGCTATGTACTCAGCATATGGAAGTAAGAATAGTTGGGCTTTTTGTTGTTGTTTTCTTTTAAAATTTATTCATTTGTATTGGAAAGGCAGATATACAGAGAGGTGGAGAGACAGAGAGAAAGATATTCCATCCAATGATTCACTCCCCAAGTGGCCGCAATGACTGGATCTGAACTGATCCAAAGCCAGGAACCAGGAGCTTCTTCTGGGTCTCCCACACAGGTGTAGGGTCCTAAGACTTTCGCAGTACTCAACTGCTTTTCCAGGCTACAAGCAGGGAGCTGGATGGGAAGCAGGGCAGCTGGAATTAGAACCAGTGCCCACATGGGATCCTGGTGTGTGCAAGATAAGAACTTGAACTGCTAGGCTACCACACCAGGCCCTGTTGCTATTTTCTAATAAAATGGGCTGACCCTGCAGCATGACAGGTAAAGTTGTGGCCTACACCACCAGCATCCTATGTGCACGCCCATTTGAGTCCCAGTTGCTCCACTTCCAACCCAGCTCCCTGCTGGACCGGGAAAGGTAGCAGAGGATGGTTCAAGTGCTTGAGCTCCTGAACCCATGTGGGAGACCAGGAAAAAGTGCCTGTCTTCTGCCTTCAGCCTGCTCCATCGCTGGCCATTGCAGTCATCAGGAGATGGAATATCTCTCTGTGTCTTTCCCTCTATCTCTAGGACCCTTGCTTTTGAAATAAATAAAACTTTTTTAAGTAATAAAAAATTAAATTATAAAACAAACAAGCCAACGGAAAAAGGAAGAGTTGGGTGGAGGGGTGCTAACTGCTGGAATTGGTGACAGGTGTCTCCGTTCCTTGCATAGTCTGTTGTGTTTTGGGTGTATTTTAAAGTTTCTTTAATCAAACTATAACATACTTTTGAGTCATGTTATTAAACATTAGACTGATGACAACACTCATGATAAAATAGTGGCAGCAAGATGCAGACATGTGTGGCTCCTCCTTGTGTGTGTGTGTGTGTGTGTGTGTGTGGCTCCTCACACCTGAGAGAAGGTCAAGGATGTGTGATGCTAACTCCAGTGATGATCATTCCTAGTGCAGGTTCATCACATTCGTTTGCTTCTTTCACTTGTCTGTATGTTCCAATGTTTCTCAAATGAGCGTGTATTACTTTTAGAATCAGAACAGCAGCCAAATTCAAGGCGTGAAAATCGTAATTCTGCTGGAACAGCACTTAGAACAGAAGCAGTGAGCATGACATTGGGCGGGGTGCTGTGGCTGGGATACCTCTGAGCCTGGCTGAGCCTGACAGGCTGGGTGAGGGGAGCAGGGTGGATGTACCTGTTCCCCTGGAATGGAGGCAGCTGCCAGCCAGGTACCCTCAAGCTCTGAGACCTCTCCTGTTCATTTCCTGCTGGCAGGTGTCAGTCCCAGGAGGCCCAGCTCTGCTTGGCTGTCTTGGCGTTGCCTCACATGCTGGATGCCAAGGAAGGTGAGCCAACTGCCAGAGCCACGGACTGTCCGGGGAGAGTGGCAGAGAGGCACATTGCCCCTCTTCTTGGGACTGGGATCTGGTTTCATCATGTGACCTCACCATGGAGGCTGCCAGGACAGGGCATGTGACAGGGAGTGCCTGAGGACCTGCATGTGCCAGGCACATTCTGCCTGTCGGAGAGGCAGGGACAGCTGGGCCTGTTTCACAGACAAGTTCATAGAGGCTCACAGTCACAGGCTCCTGGTCCAAATCCTCAGCACTTCCTCACTGCCAAACAAAAATTTCCAGCAATATATATTTGGTTGAAAAATTTTAGACTGACAGGCTGGCACTGTGGCACCGTGCAAGGCTAAACCCCAACCAGTAGCATCAGTTTCCCATAGGGATGTCAACTGGTGTCTCGGCTGCTGCATCTCCTGTCCAGCCCCCTGCTAATGCTCCTGGGAAAGCACCAGAAGCTGGCCCAAGTCACTGGGCCCCTTCCAACCACACAAGAAACCTGAAAGAAGCTCCTAGACCCTAGTTTCAACCTGGGCCAGCCTGACTACAGGGAGCAGTTTAGGGAATGAACCAGTGATTGGAAAAATTTTCTCTTTCTGACACTCCTTATCTCTGTAATTCTGCTTTTCAAATAAATAAACAAGACCTTAAAAAGCTCTCAATCATGCTCCACAACAGCATATGAAATATTTAGTGTGCATGGAGATTGTGCACACACAGAAGCCACAGGTGTGGAATAATCTTCTCTGGACAGCCAGAATGATAACTCCTTTCTGCATATCCTAAGACATGAACACAAGCCACTCAAGTGTTAAGGATACCTGTACTGAGACAAACCAATCCCTGAAGGAAGTGTACGGGACCACATCTGCCCATTCAACCCCAGCACCCCACTCAGGTTGCCATCACCTCTTCCCTGACTCACTGCCACCCCAGCCTCCCAAGTGACCCCTCCTGTCTGTTCTGCACCCTGAGAGTCGCAGATGCCTGACAGCATTGGCCATCTGCCTTAATATTCTGTCCTAACTCCTGAGCCACTGAACAGCCCGGGCCTCTCACACAGTGCATGGGCCTTAAGGATATCCCTTCCCACCTCTAGTCCCTGGGTCCCAAATCTCACCCCACAACCCAGGTTCTTCCTAGACAATTCCAGACTGTTTGCATCAGCAAAGAACTCCTTGCCTGCCTGTGCCCCCATGGTCTGCTCTGTAATCAGCTCTGGACACTGTATTTCTCAGTCAAGGCCTCCCCTCTGCCCTTGGTACACCTGTGAATGCCACAGCTGGCAATAGCATGGGCAGCCCAGGCCCCACTCACCCTCCTACCCATTGCCACCTCAAGGGGTGGGACTTGGCCACCAGCTTCTCCTCCAACCCAGCACAGTCCCTTCACTGGGAAAGATGCCCAACACAGTGTTCTTGGAGAATCAGTCATGAATACCTAGAATGCACTTGCCCAAATCCATCCCAAATCAAGGCCTTTACCCAGGTATACTGTTTTTATTTTTAACGCTTTCAGATTCTAGCGGTCTTGTGCTTCTCCAAATTCTCATAGAACCTATTGAATCACTGCCTGCTTGATTCTTTCCCTACCCTGATCATTTAAAAAATAATAATAACTTAAAAGGGAAAATATAAACTAGGAGGACTGACACTGTGGTACCACATACTAAGCTGCCGCATGTAATGCCAGCATCCCGTATGTGTGTCTGTTCATGTCCTGGTTACTCCACTTCTGATCTAGTTCCCTGGTAACAGGCCTGGGAAAGCAATGCTTGGGACCTGCCACTCTCATGGAGGACCCACATAAAGTTCCAAACTTCTCTTCAGCCTAGCTCAGCCCCAGCTGTTGCAGCCATTTGGGGTATGAGCCAGTAGATGAAGATTTCTCTCATTCTGTCTCTTCTTTTTCTCCCTCTGTAATTCTTTCTTTCAAATAAATAACTGAATCTTTTAAAAATACACATATAAAAATAAGGAAATGGAAAAGATCAGATTCAGAAAATAGAACGCAGTCAACACGTGAAAACTTGCATGATGCTGAAGTTGTGAGAGTAGCAGCAGTGGGACAGGCGCACCTGATTTCAACTCTCCCAGTGTGAATAAGCTCAGATCACACAAGACATAAACAACAGGACTGGACTGCTACACAACACAAGCACTCCTGAGTTTGAAATCTGCAAGCGATCTCTCTTTGGGTTCTAATAGAAGTGTTTCCATGGGCTGAGGGAAGAACGTCCTGAGAACACTCCCAAAACTTGTGCAATTCCTCCTTGGATGGCACCCTTAGCATGCTGGGCCAGTGTTACAGCAAGCTCACCTCTATCCTGCCCTCTAAGATCAGCCTGGGCAACACAGACTTGTCACAAACCAGGGATGATGCTAAGGGCTGATGAACTTAGAGACCCAGGCAGAAGCTCCTAGAGAGCCTCTAGAAGCTACTGAGAGCAGCCGTGGGCAGATGCTGCTGGAGACACTGTTGCCCCACCCATGGATGAGATGCCTGGGACCTGGATGAGAAGGGTCTCCTGTGTGTAATTTCTTTAAAAAAATTTAAAGGAAGGGGTAAGGTCCTGGTTTATGATGCTGCGTCTTGTGCTGGCGGCTGTGGAGTGGGCTGTATTGCCATACTGACACCATGGCTAAAGCTCGGCTGCCAGCCCTCTTCACTGAAGAGCTGACCCGTCCAGTGTGGCAGCCATCAGCCTAGAAGGTGGTTTAGGTTCTAGTGAAGTTAATTAAGAATTCAGTTCTCAAGTCTTCTTGGCTTTGTTTCTGGATCTCTGCGGTTCTAGCTGGCTACCCCATTGGACAGTGCAAGCGTAGAACGCTTGTTTTTTACTGCTGTATGAGTTCTGTTGCATGGTGCTAAGTGGGGTGTCACACTTTTCTCCTTAGGGAAGCTAGTGGGGGCAGGGGCAGCAGGCCTGCGAGGTTAACATACACCTCCCAATGCACCCCCAGGTTGTGGCTGTTGGACCTTTAAACCTCTCTGGAACTCTACAGGCTGCCTCCTCCTTCCCTGAGCTAGCCAAGATTGTCCCCAAATCCATGCTTGCCCCCTGCCCTCAGGGATGTCAGAGTTGAGCTGGCCCCAGTAACATGAGGTCAGAAGCTTCTAGGCAAGCAGGTCTGGTTGGGTCCTCCTGTCTTCAGAGCCTCGGACCTCTGTGGCCGCCAGCTGCGCCCAGCATCCTGACCCCACCTGTCCAGCTGGGACTCTCCTTCCACCTCCTGACAAGAGCAGCAGCCCTCCCTGCCCTTCCCTGCCTAGTAGCGTCCATATTTATGACAGCCACACAGTGCCACCTGCTCCTGTCAGGAACGGGCCTCACTGGGCCTTCACCTTCCATGAGTTTGTGTGTGCATGTGTGCACATGGGTATGCAATTCTGTATGCTTATGTGTGTGTATATACTTGTCTGGGAAGGTGAGTCCAGAGTGTGGCTCTCCCTGCAGGCGTGGAGGCCAAGACAGAGGACCTGTCCAGCTGCAGGGCTTCCAGAACAGGTGCGGAAAGTGGACATGTGTACGTAGCCCCAGGGCTCCTCTATTAAAGTTCCCTACTTGTGACCTACCAGGGCTAACATTCCACCCTTAAATACACCCTAGCCGTGAGGTGGGGGCTGTTCTGTCTTGTGTCTTTAGAAGTCAGCCTCTCCCATGGGATGGAGCTACCGGCAGCCATCCAAGCTGTGCTTGGGGAACCCTGGCTGCTTGATCGGCAAAGGTGACCCCAAAACAGACTCCATTAGACAAAGCTGCATGTGCTAAGGAGAGGCATGCTGGAGAAGCCAGAGTGATAATGCCACACACTGTCACACACACACACACACACTCTACATACACTATGCATTCATTCACACACTCTACACAATGCATGCACACACACTCATACACAATACATTGATACACACACTCTACAACACTGCACACCCTCATACACTATACTTTCACACACATACACAAACACAATACATTGACATACACACTCTACAACACTACACAACTGACATACACACTCTATACACACTCTCTACACACACACTCTCTCCACACATACATAACACTGTCTCTACACACACACACACACACCAGCCACAGTGCTGGCAGGACAGCAGGGGAGTACAATGACTTCATTTTCAGATGATTATTATTTAAACACGGAAAAACCAAGAAAGACAAAAGAGGTTTGTTTTGGCAACTTGACTTTCATCATCAGGAAAGTCTCGGTGAGGCATTCTCCCAGGCTCCTGCCATCCTGGGTCTTGGGTGTGGTGGCCTCAGGCCTAGGCAGGCCTGGTTGTCCAGGGCCAGGCAGGAGCAGGTGGGGGCGGGGCTGCAGGGCAGGTGAAGTTCTGTCTACAAAACACAGAGTGACAGGGGTGGCCGGGCCTTTCCTTGTGACCCTGGGGACCGGGATGGGGCATTGCTTTGGGCTTCTCTGTTTTGGTGTTTGCTTTGTTTGTTGTAACTCCTAAGCCTGGCTCCACCATCCCACTGGGAGCTTTATCTCATAACATGTGCCCCAGGAGGGCTGGGTTAGAACTCACACCACCTCCGCCTACCTTCGCAGGGTCCTGGATTGCTATCTGGCCCTGCCCAGGCCTGGCCATGCCCACCTCCACAACCGGGGGAAGGGGTCCTCTCATCTGAAAGACTCCCCCTTCCTTTCCATCCCTGCATCTGACTCAAGTGAGGACTTCACTCCAGGGAGCAGGTTAGACACTCACCATCCCTGTCTCAGTTGCCTGCTTTTGTGAGACGGGAAGATAGAAACTGGTCTGTGTGAGACAGGAGAGGAAAATAGCACCCAGAAAGAAGCATGCCTGGAGGCCACCCCCTTCTACACTGTGCAGTCCTGCCCCGCACACCAGGACAAGTCTGTAGGCTCAGTACATCCAATCGGATTACACTGGACGGTCAGACCTTGTCACACACCCTGGAAGCACGCTGTTTAGGGGAACAGGGAGGAACGGCAGAAAGGACTGGACCCAGTCCTTCACAAGCCTCCATCCAAATGCACACTGCACACCTAGCTTTTTCTTACGACATCACCTGGTTTGCTGGGCATGTTTTAGCTCCCAGAGCTCGTTCTCTAGTTATGGGTGCAGACAGTGATAGAGGGCAAGTAAAATTTGGCTGGGTCCCCTTTCCTCTATCCTGAAGGTGGGTCCTAACAGCAATGGAATGATAATTCCATCCTCAACCACTTCCCCCATGTCCTAACTTAGCCAGGATATTGGTTACAGGCAAGTCCAATTAGTCTAGGAATTTTCAGCTACAAGCTCAGTTCCTGTTCCTGCCTATCCCAATCAGCGCCAATTAACTCCTTAACTAACAACACTTAGGGATTCACTCCTGCCCACCTGTGATGCACCTATCAACTGAGAGGGGATGATATTGCATTGTCATGTAACCACTCCCCTCACAAGCCCCTTTAAAAGGCCCAGGAAGCAGAGGCTCTCTCTGGCTCTCTCTCTTTCTCTTTCTTTCTGGCCAGGTGCTTCCATTATGCTAGTACCTCGACCCTTGACTGACCCAGGACAGGTGATCCCCTGAGCATTGTCCCTGTGTACTGCTTAGACAGAACAATGGTTATAATAATGTTTCTGGTTTGTGTGCTGCCAGGAGTTCCAGGAGGGGTGAGGCCTAGCAGTAGTGGAATGTGGGCAGAGAAACCAGGGAAAGGTCAATGTCTGCAGCTTTGTATGTGTGTCCAGGTTTTTTGTAAGTGTGTCCCGGTTATTCGTTGCATATCTTAGGATAACATATTGTTGGGGAAGCTGGGACATAGGTCTTCAGCTTAATGGATGGACTTAAGGATAATGACCATTTGCTCCTTTTGGGATTATGATTGGTTGCATTATGATTGGTTGGATAGCTGTATGGACTTGTGATTTGCTATTGTGCTCTATTATCACCAAGCTTGGTTAATAAAGACTCCTTAATAAGCCTTAGACATATCCGGTGTTGTTAAGACCGAGGCCAAATTCCTTGTCCTGGCCTTCTGAACAGGACGTGAGGTCGCTCGGTGAAGCAGCACACACCAGCCGAAGGATGCAACAGCAAGAGGTTTATTTCATTCGCGAATGGGCAGCAACGCCCCAGTACTCCTGGTAGCTGCTGCTCCTCCGAACAACATTTCTCCAGGGTTTTTATTGTCTCAAAACCACATACCATAAACTTATACAAACAACTTGACCTTTTTCTGCTATTGGCTAGTTTTACTCTAACGGCCTATTTCAAAACTACAACTAATAATTTCCTCATTCTTATACTACTTACTTCATTTCGGAGAAACAGAAACTTATATCTAACATGATGGCTATTCTTAAAATGGTTGCACTTATGTTAAGCCTTATTCTATTAGCAAGCAGAATACTGCATAAACACTTATAAAAAGACTTTAAGACTCTTCATTCCCCCCTCTTTCTAGTAACTAATCAAATCTTTGATTCAATAACACACTTAGTAATCGTTGAAAATACTAACATTTAAGAATTCTTTTTAGTGTTAAGATGATACATGTATACAACACAGTTCTGTCAGGAACCGGAGACCCTAACTGCCTATCATCCCATCTGGCTCCTATATTTCCAGACAGAGGACTGGACTCCAACAGTTTAGGGAAAGGGGACGTCGTTGTCCGCTCTTGACTACTTCCTGCTGACGGGGGGCGCAGTTGAGTAACAGCAACAGTTGGGGGGCCCATCTAATGGTTCCTGATAGTAGGCAGAAGTCATCAGGTGTTCGATGTACAGCCTGTCACTTGAAAGGCCCTTCTTTATTGAAATCTAGATAACAAAACATAATATAATTATAATTTTTCAACTTAGTAGGTCGTGAGTTCAGCTAGAAACTTCAATTTGAATACTTGAGCTGTAGAGCTTAGATGCAGAAGAATTGCCAGGTTTTAAGCTTTGTTTCAACAAATATTATTTTAGTGGAACACATGAAACTCTTTGACATTTGAAAATGCAACACTAGTTTTACATTTAGGTAGGTGATGTCTACCAAAGTAATTAGAGGGAGGTGAAGTTTGCCTCCAATCAAACCTGGAATGAATGGCAGAACTCTGGTGGGGCCCCTTTCAGGTTGGAGACCACCGTAGCACTAATGAGGGGCACAAACCCACATCACTCCACCAAGTTTCGGGATGACAGCATAGCCTAGAACATAAAGCACAGCACTGAAAGCATTCTGTTGCAAGACCTACTAATCATGCTATTGATGTCAAAAGATTTAAACAGGCTTTCATTTACAATAACTCAGTAGTTTGTAGTATTCTGACAAGAGTTTATAGAACTTTATACACTTTAAGGCAGAGGTAAGAAATATACTGGTTATAGTCTAACAAGCTATGTACTTGCAATTCAAGAATACAAGAATCTTAAGTAGGAGAGCCAACAGATTCCAAACAGTTTGGCTAGTGAGGAAGTTATGAGCTCTGCATCAGAGCACTCAGGGTGTCCTACCCTAGGAAGGCTTAGTTGTGGCACTGGTTGAGTAGTCATAGGCCAACTAACTTATAGGCCCCTGGTAGCCACTGTATTTTAAGCTCTTCTTGTTCATAAGGCTTTTTAGATCCACAAGACACTACTTAGAGAAATCTATGAATATTAATAATATATTTTTCTAGTATAACTCTGAAGTTACAGGTCCTGCATGGGAAGTCAGTACACAGTGACTCTAATGAATTTAATAAATTAGCACTCTTATGTGTGATGTCAGTGATCACCTGAGGCTCCTGACACATGATGCTTAGGCTGTGGAAGCTTCTTGAGTCCACAACAACCCCACGAGGCATTAGACAAGGCCACACACAAAGTGGAAGTTCTCTCCTCCATTGAGAGAAGAGCACAACCATCTTCGATGGCTGCTTCTTTGCACAGGGGTATGCACCACAGAGGTCCTTCATGAAGGGACACTCTTTGCAGCAGTGTCCTGGCATTCCACACCTGATATGTTTGCTCTCTTGCTGGCTCTTCTGTCAGACCAGAATGCCTTTGGGCTGATTCTGAGACCACTGAGTGCTACTCAAGTTAGTCAGTCTATGAGTCTGCTGTAAGAACCGTTTCCCATGTTGGATCATTTTACATTACCTGACATCCGAGTTATCATAGCCATACATTTTACCACCTAGTTCATGAGGATTTGGCATCCTATGGTGTTTTGAAACTGTGCCCTTAGCAGTAAGTCCATTTGAATGTATGCAGAACTATATAACTGAACAGACTTCATAGGTCCTGAGAAAACAGAAACAGACATGACTCTCCAAGAGCTTAATTATGCATCCATACATTATTTTCAAAAGGATTTAGCTTAACAATTTTCATTTATGAGCATTTCTATTTATAAGTAAATTAAAATAGATGACATAGCTTGTCACATTTAGATAGCACTGTGAAACCAGCTGTGCACCTGTAGAATTTTGCACACTCTTGCACTTTTTAGACCTAGGGGCCTAACCATTATGACAACACCACAACCAGATGGTCACTTAGACATCAGGAGGGAAGGCTTGAGGAATTTTAACCATTTCTGGAGCCTTTCTGACAGGATTGCAACTAATCTTGGCTCTTCACTGACAAGGCTTTTACAAGTCATTTTTATAACCAAACTTTTTTACACAATTATGTTTATCAACCACAGATATAATCTTTGACAAATATTCTTATGATTTTGAGACTCATAGGGGTCCATTTAGGAATTCTAAGATTCAAACAGTAACAGATTAGATTTTTAATCACCTATAAAATGACCACACAAATATTTCTTAAAAATGCAGCTCTTTTAAACCATGAGAATTTAACAACGACAATTAAGTTACCTTACTGAGACACAAAATGTGCATTTCTTTGGTCAATCACCAAAGGCAGATATAACCTTAAACACAGGAATTAATGCATTAAGAATTAAACAAATTCAAAGGTTGGAATAGCAACAGAGCTTATTGAAATGAGGCTGGATAGACAATTGACAAAGTTACCAATTTGTTTTCATTAACAATCCTCTAAACTCGAAACTTTTATTGTCAAATATTCAGGAGCACAGATACCCCAAGTGCACAGATGTGCACTTCACAGGCATTTTGCAAACAGATTTAAATATCAGCATATATTAGACATTAATGTTAAATACATAAACAATGCTATGGCAATATCTTAAAAATTATAGCCAGATTAATATCTGAAATTTCTTGATTTGTACCTTTTTCTTAACATGCTTAAACCTTTAGGTATTTTGCTTTGCCTGTCCCTTTGCATTTTATAATAGCCATACCCCTGTAGGACAAAATATTTTAACAGTGATGTGATGTTCTTTTTAATATTTTTTTTACTATAACCTTTTTACCAAGAACACATTTTCAGACTTCATCTGCCAATTCTTTGGATTTACATTCTGGAACATTTAAAACTCCAAACCAAAACATTTTCTAAATAAAAACAGGTTAAATTTTAAACACAATTGCTTCAGGCAATCTTCAATTCTTTCATATATGGCCAATCTATGAAAACATTTTAAAATGCGAACCCACTTAGACACCAGAAGCAATTACCTCTTTCCAGCTAATTTGGGAACTTTTCCATTTTTAAGAATCCTAATGGCAAGGACAAAGGCCAGGCTCCAAGCATGCCCTTCCCTTTCCAAGGGCCTGGAGCAGCTTCTTATTTTCTGTTTTAGAATTCCAGTCTTGGTTGTTGCCTTAGGAGCTTGCCTAAGAATTTACTGAGCTTAGTTAGCAGGTTAGTCATAAATAAGATGAAAATAGTTTAAAATGCTGTTCTCTGACAAGGGATCAAAGTTCAATTTCAATTCTATTGCTTTAAAGGTTAAATACTTAGAAAATGTACACAATTTTACCACACATCCTTTAAGAATTTGTTGTCTTCCTGTAAGGCAAAGAATCAGAAAAGATGTTTTTTGCAAATTAGAACAGAGAAAATCCCACAACTTGGTACAGCTTCATAATTAGGACAACTTGACCAATAGACATAACCACCAGTATATGCATTAGCGGCTTTTGGAACTTTAGCAAGCACCGCTCTAGGTGTAAACAGTTAGGCCAGATCTGATCAGGGCTAGGATGGCACTATAAACCAGTAGATAGTTAAAACTTCAAGACCAAAAAACAACAAAAGCAGCAGAGAACATTGCAGAATACTGAGAGCTCATCACTGAAGTCAGTTGCAATAATACAGAGAAACCTCGATTCTGCACATGTTGTAACCTCACAAATACTCATTTACTTTAATAGAACATATGAAGCAACAAACTTGGCACAATTGTATAATACTGTCACATTATAATTAAATCGTCTAAATTTCTCTTCTATCTTTGAGAGGCCCAGGGATCCTGCTGGACATCCCAAAGCCAGAAGGCTTAGTTTAAAGTTTTGAGGAACTTAAATGTCCAATTGAGTTTAACAAACAAGTCTTCTTTCGGCCAGCCCCCGTTGAAAGTGGGCCATTCTGCAGAGCAGACAGTGTGCCAAGATTTTCTTAAACCTGGAGGGAGAGATTATGAGCCCTTAACTTCAGTCCAATGGTTAAAAGTCAAATTAAGGGGTGCCGTCACAGTCTGTCCCATTGTCATCGTCACAATAACACTCAAAAAGACAATTAACAAAACACACAACCAGACGCGTCCGCAGAGTTCTTTCCACAACAGAAGAAACACATCAGATGGCTTCGGCCCCCCAGAGACGTGATCAGTCTCAACCAGACATACAGATGTTGAGGCTTGGTCACTCTCACATACAGACGGGGGGAGGGGGTAGACTGGCTTTTACAAGCACCACAGAATCAACACGAAAACACAGACAGACAGAAACAACAGACTGCGTGCTAGACAATAACTTCTCAGGGCCCGATCCAGATTTCTGGGCAGGATTCCACGTCTGCCCGGGTAGGATTCCACGTCTACCCCAGATTCGAGACGAAGACCACTTAGTCCCGTCTCCCGAGCGGTGGAGCGTCCTCCACCTTCAGATTCAGATCACTGGAGCATCCTCCAGTACACAGGAAAACGTCGCGACCCAAAAACAAAACAATGAGACTTTACGAGTCACATGAACACAACAATGAAATGAGACTGTACGAAGCACACGAACAGACATTAAAAGCCGGCCAATCTCACCTCCCTTCGTGGCTTAGCTGGTCACTGAGGACGATCACGAAATTCCCGGCCAACGCACCAAATGTTAAGACCGAGGCCAAATTCCTTGTCCTGGCCTTCTGAACGGGACGTGAGGTCGCTCGGTGAAGCAGCACACACCAGCCGAAGGATGCAACAGCAAGAGGTTTATTTCATTCACGAATGGGCAGCAATGCCCCAGTACTCCTGGTAGCTGCTGCTGCTCTGAACAACATTTCTCCAGGGTTTTTATTGTCTCAAAACCACATACCATAAACTTACACAAACAACTTGACCTTTTTCTGCTATTGGCTAGTTTTACTCTAACGGCCTATTTCAAAACTACAACTAATACTTTCCTCATTCTTATACTACTTACTTCATTTCGGAGAAACAGAAACTTATATCTAACATGATGGCTATTCTTAAAATGGTTGCACTTATGTTAAGCCTTATTCTATTAGCAAGCAGAATACTGCATAAACACTTATAAAAAGACTTTAAGACTCTTCAGTGTGATCTCGCTCACACCCTGCAACATTCTCTCTCTCTCTCTCTCAACTCCTTGCTGAGACATCCAACTGGCCTGGCAAGAGTATTCTCTCCATTTCTCCATAAAGCTCACCTTGCTGTATAAAAGCTCACCATAAAGCTGTAACCTTGCTCACCCAGTCTGCATTCTGGGCACTCCCCCCCACATGTGTCCAATAAGGTGCCCATCCGTTCTGACGGATGCCTGTCCCATGACACCTCACTGCCTGGCTCACATCCACCTCTATCTCACACCTGAGTCTCACACAAAGAGAAGAACCTCTAGAAACTTCACTTGGCTCTGCTAGTACCTTTACATTGTGTAGAGCAGGCGAGAATCCGCATGCTGTCCACGTGACCTGAGGAAGCCACTTGCCCTCCCTTAGCCTCAACGTCTTCAGCTGAAGATGGGGTACACTGTTGTCATCCTGCTAGCATTGTGTGAGGTCTGCAAGCTGGCCTGGGAACAACCCCTGTGTACCTGGATCCCTTAAAGTGGGCTCCCAGGCATGTGACCTGCCACCCCACCGCGTGGCCCTCTCAGCCCTGCTGTCCCATGACTCCAGCAGCATCCCCTGGCCTGGATCAGTGAGCCTTCAAGGGGCTCGGACCGGCAACAAAGAAGGTGCCCACTCTCTGGCCCATGAAAAGGCAGACTTGGGACCAGGAAAAAGAGAGGCAGCTGCCTGCCATGCTGTTCACACTGACTCATCCTGCAGGGACAGGCCTGGGGTGCTGGCGCCTCCACTCAGAGGGCAAGCGGTCACTCACTCCATGCAGCACCAGGGCCCCAGAGCAGAGCCTGCACCTAGGTGATGTCAGTAACAGAGGCCAACTAGTGGCTGGACAGGTGCACACATCACCACTCTGTGCTGTCTGTCTGAAGGCCCAGCTGCTCCTTCAGCCTGTTGCCAGCACTGGGCTCACTGCTGGGAGTCACACACAGAAGACAAGGCAGCAGACCCGAGGCTGCAGGGGTGCGTGTGTGACACAGTGTTTGTGTGAGACATGATGTAGCTATGTGTGAGAGAGCAAAGGAGTGTGGCATATGTGACATGAGTATGTGACACTGCGTATGTGTGCTGTATACATGAGTGAGAGGGAATGTGTGGTGTGTGATAAGGGTGTGGAACATGTACTTGAGTGTGTAGTGTATGTGGGTGTTGTGTGCATTGCAAGTACAGGTTACATATGTTGTACACATGCGTTGGTGATATATACATGATATGTGTGAAGTGGGTATGAAGTGGGTATGGTATTGCTGTGTGTCATGTGGGTGTGTTGAGCCTCAATGCATGTGACAGTGGATATGAGTATATTGTGTGTATCATGCAAGTACATGTTGTCTGTGGTGTACATGTGTATAAGCAGATACATAGGATGTGTGTTGTGCTTATGATGTAATGTGTTTCAGTGTACATGATGTATGTTTCAGCGTACTTGTGTGTATGATGTGTGATGTGTGCTGTGTGCCTGCGATGAACAATGTGTGATGTGTGTGTTGGTGTGCATACTGTGTGTATTATATACAATGCATGTTGAGTGCTTTGATGAATGTGTAATATGTGGATGTCAGTGTACGTGGTGTGTGTATTATGTGTATTGTGTGCTGTGTGTCTGTGATGCATGCTGTGTGTAATGTGCGTGTTGGTGTGTATAATGTGTGTATTGTGTGTAATGCATGTCGAGTGCCTGTGATGGATATGTTATGTGTGTGATGTGTGAAATACGTGTGTATTTATGTAATGTGTGCTGTGCACCTGGCACAGAGAGAGACTCAGCCTGCCACCCGCATGGAGACCCAGATGGAGTCCCTGGCTCCTGGCTTTGGCTTGCCCCAACCCTGGCTGTTCTGGTGGGCATTTAAAGAGTGGACCAGAATGTGGAAGCTCTCTGTGCTTCTGTGTGTGTGGAGTGCGCTTTTGTCACTGTGCCTTTCAAATAAGTAAATCTTTAAAAAGAAAGAAATCCTGTTCCAAGTGAACTGACACCAATTTATCTAGTTGTGGGTAAAAAACAGCCAAATCAGTCATACCATAAATGAATACAAGACATTTTACTTAGCCCTTTGTGCCAGGAGCAGTGCCAGGCTTTAGATCCCCTGAGGCATGACACTCAAGCCCACCCTTGGGAATTTCATCAAATCGCCACCTGCCCTGGGATTTGAGATCAGATCCCTCTGATTCTGCACCAGCTTTCTGTTTGGGTGAGGCAGCAATGTTGGCTTTTTGATGCAAAAGGAAGCCTCATGTGTTTTCCTTAAAAAGCTTCCCATTTGGGCCCGGCAGCGTGGCCTAGTGGCTAAGGTCCCCTCCTTGAACACGCCAGGATCCCATATGGGCACCGGTTCTAATTCCGGTGGCTCCACTTCCCATCCAGCTGCCTGTTTGTGGCCTGGGAATGCAGTCAAGGATGGCCCAGTGCTTTGGGAGCCTGCATCTGCATGGGAGACCTGGAGGAAGTTCCTGCCTCCTGGCTTTGGATGGGCGCAGCACCGGCCATGGCGCTCACTTGGGGAGTGAATCATTGGATGGAAGATCTTCCTCTCTGTCTCTCCTCCTCTCTGTGTATCTGACTTGGTAATAAAACTAAATAAATCTTTAAAATAAAAAGTTTCCCATGTTCATTTTCAAACTGCAGCCCACAAACCTCTTCATGTCTTTGATATCTTGGGAAATGGCAGCTACTACAAGCAAACCCTGGTGGGTTCTAGCGTATTGTGCCATTATCTCACCTGCTGACACCCACCCTCTCCACCACGTGACTCAGTTCCTCCCACCACATTCAATGTAAACCAAGTGCTTCGTCCAGCAGCACATTTGCATCTGTGGTGCAGCAAACGTTTTGGGTGTCTTACGGAAATGGGTTCACGCTTGTGTTTCCTCCATGACCTTGAAATGTTCATCATGAACGAAGACATGTGTGGAAGACCAAGGCTGCCAGCCCACAGTGCGAAGTGGGGTCATTGTGCCCATGTTAGCCTGGAGCAGCCGGACCTCAGACAACTGCAGACCTGCCAGCCTAGGAGTTAGTGCTTACTGCCAGAAGTTCTGAAGCATGATTGTGGCAAGAGCTGACAGCAACAGCTCTGTTCACACAAGTCATGGTGCACTTTCATGGGCCAGAAACAAACAAATACACAGATTCTCTGCTTAGGATGACAATAATCATGCCTGGTAACCATATAAAACACAGTGTAGTGACTTTGACATGCCTTGGTTTGCACCAAACACCCACAAGGCATCTGATGTCTCCTGCTTCACAAATGGAGATCATATTGTGCTAGGAGGAAAGTTACTTGTCTGAGATCAGAAAGCTCTGCTTTCTTGTACAAGGGAGAGATGCAAGATGGAATCTTTCTTCCTCTTCTCTCCTGGAACTAAGGTAACCACATTGCAACTAAGAGGTGGGTATGAGTAATCCATTCCTGCTTAACCAATGTCAAAATCTGGTAGTTTACTGCAACCACTTATGTTATTCTTGAGCCCCTGTGTGAGTTGGGTGTTCATGCTGCTGTGACTGAGCTCATACATGCATCTGCGGTCAGCTGGGATTCACCAGGGCTGCTGCCCTCTGCTGTTTGGCAGTCCAACAGATGGTACAGCAGAGAGTGACTGGACCACTCTCATCTGTTTCCACGGTGTAAGCAGTTTCCAAAATCAGAGTGGAAACACATATGGGTTCAAGGGTCTGAGCCCCTGCATTTGGGATCGGTCATCACTTCCTGCTGCACAAAGCAAATGATGCCAGAGAGACGAGACTTACCTTTTGATTAGAAGAGCTACTTGACCACATTGCGCAGAGCTCAGACCTGGGCAAGAGTGGGAGCCTGGACTCCTTTTAGCCATCAGTCTGCAACAAGGCGGCCAACATGAGGGCTAGAGAAGGGAGAGTGCAGTACAAGCTGGGTCCTTGTGCAAGATCTCAAACTTCTCACTGATGGTTACCTCGGTAACCAGAGGAGGGTGGAGTTTACCTCCAACCAGACCCTGCACAGATGGCGGAATTCTGGCGGGCCCTTCAGGCTGTGAAACCACTACTGCACTAATGAGAGGCACAAAGCCATATTTCCCTACCAATAACGACTGCGGTGACCCACCCCCTTTCGGCTTCCGGTCAAGGAGAGTTGCAAAAGGTCCCTTCCCCCTCTCTTCAGCTCTCTTCTTCCTCTGCATCCCACTCACTCATATCGTCTTTCTGCTGCAGGGGAAGGGAAACCCATGACCGTGGTTCCTTGAAATAAAGGCCATCTACATTCTTGTCATATATTTGGCAGTGTTATTCTTTCCCTGGTGGTCAGGGAATCTAACATTGTTGCAAATCTGGCAGCCACCCTTCTCACTGAGGTCAGTTATCAGTATCTGTTGAGTGTCAGCCCTTGGGGCATGGATTTTCTGATCCTTGGAGCCAAATACTTTCCTAATGGGCAACAAATGAATGAGGATAAGGAAATTACCCAGGGCTTCACCTCTGTGTCCCACAGAATCCTCAGCTTTTAAGGGTTCTGTCCTTCCTAGGGACCCGAGATAAGGGACCTAGAAACAGTGGTTTAGCACTGTGCAAAGCTAAGCCTTTGCATAAATTATAGCATGGGATCCATTTAAGTTATCTTATAATGTCATGTCTTTTCTACAGAAAACTGAAAATTAACTAGTTATTTTGTCTGTAGATTTCAATAATGCTTGCAATGGCTGAGAACTTCTGCCTGACAGCAAACGCCAAATGCCTTTCAGAATGGCCTTAAAAATGACAGCTGATGGGGCTGACACTGACAACAGGTTAAGCCACAGCCTGTGGCGCCGGTACCCACATGAGCACCGGTGCTGCTTCACTTCCAGTCCAGCTCCCTGTAACACACCTTGGAAAGCAGCAGAAGGTAGCCCAAGTCCTTGGGCCACTACACCCATGTAGCATATCCAGAAGAAGCCCCTGGATCCTGGATTCAGCCTGGTCCAGTTCTGATCATGGCAGCCTTTGGGGCAATGAACCAGCAGATGAAAGATATCTCTCAATTCCCTTCTCTGCAACTCTGCCTTTCAAATACATGAAATAAATCTGTAAACAATTGAAGAAACTGACTGCTGTGAGTGCCAGCAGGCCCCGAGGTCACCGAGGGTGAGGCAGATGGTGGCCTTCTGCCACAGGAACTACCGGAGGCAAGCTGCTTTATTATGCACATGTTACAGACTTTAAAGGGTAAGAAAGGGGAGGGCAAGAGGAAGCCTTCCCAGACCCCTCGCCCACCAAAGACACTGTAATTGGCTATGCAGCCAGTGCACCATGTGGTGCCAGGCTCTGCCTGCTGGCCACCCGGCCAGGGAGCTCTGGGGTATTGGTTGTCTGAATCGCTGCTTAGGTAGCTACTTGAGTCAAGGACGCTAAGTCACACTGTCTAAGGCAGAGGCCAGGACAAGTGAGGGACTGAGATAAGCTGAGTCAGAGCAACCACTGGCAGGCACATGATCTACGGCTAGGAACAGGCCTAGTTGGGGAGGTGTGGGGACACCTTAACTGGGTTGAGGTTCCCACCAAGGGGCGCGTGTGCTGGAATGGGGGCTGCATTCTATCTAGGAAACAGTTGTAGTCACCCGAGGCACTATTGTGGGCTGGGATTGGATGCACCAGGCCAGTTCAGATCCCAACACCATCTAGTGTCATGGAGAACCAGAGGGTAGATGTGGGAATGATTAGGCTGGGTCTCACTCCCCTCTTGAGCCATGCATGAGCTGTATGTGGGTATGGACGAGCCATGGCCGGGCTGAAACATCCAACAACAAGAACCAGAATGGGGTGAAAGCCAGCCAGGAATAGCCACTGTTCCTGCTAGGACAGGAGGTGAACTGGGTAGGGTTGGCTCAAGGACCCCCTGGCATGCGCAAAATCTGGCATTGGGAGGGGTTCTGATGGAGGAGCCTGGGCAACTCCTCTGGCAGGACACAGTCCCTGCAGGTTAGTGCAAGAAGCATGATAGGAAACAGCCCAGAATAAGCCATGGAAAGTTTCCCACTGGCACACATTCAGCATGGGTCAGGAGCAGACCAGACTGAATCAGTTCATGTCACCCACTGGCAAATCCGATCACCAGAACAGAGTGTGGGATGAGCCGGGTTTGGTCGCGACAAAACAAGTACACATTATGGGATGCCAGGTCATGGTTGCCTGTACTGGATATGAGTGCAGCACCCAACCAGCACACGTGAGATCCAGGAAGGGAGGGGCAGAACCGGCAGGGGGATTAAGGGGCTGGTCCCCTCGCTGGACAGCTACTCCCACTGGAGAGCGTGGGCTGGGATAGAGACAGATCAGACTAAGCAAGGCTACATCACCTGTGCGCTGCATGTGGACTAGATCAGGGAAAAGCCAGGCTGGGCTGATTATTCCTGCTGGTGCAAGCATAAATTAGAGTGGGTGAGGGATGTATGGGCATAGCCGCAGAAGCTAGCACTGGGGACTAATTCTGTCAAGTCAAATCACAGAACCACATAAAGAGTGCATAAACCGGGACAGAGAGACCTGGGAGGGAAAAGTGGGTTCCCCCTTCCTGGGTCACTATTCCCGCGGGAGGGCATGAAAACTAGGACGGGAGCTGGGATGGCTAGATAGAGAGGCACTCAACAACACCCGTGAGGGCTGGATGGTTGAGTGGGTTAGATAGAACTAAGCTTTAATACCCATTGACAAGTACAAGAGCCAAATGGGATGGGGGACAGACTGGTCTTCTGCTACACATACTGGCAAACCAGGGTAGGGGGCAGGCCTGGTGGGGGTTATTGTGGGTCGCCCCAACTAGGCTGCAGCTCCCACTGGTTGATGTAAGGGCCGAACCAGACTGGACTGCAACACCCATTGGTTCCAGTGGAACTCGGGACCGAAAACAGAACCAACCCAGCAATTGAAACCACCAGCTGATCGGGGTGATGGACTGTGCCGGGCCCTGTGCTTGCTAGAACATACAAGAAACTAGTCTGGGAATACCTCAAAGTTTCTTTGGAGATCTCCCCAATCGAACTGCTGGACTCAGAACTCTAATCAAGAAAAGACAGAAGACAGAGCAGATCAATCATTCATCTCAGCTATATGTTGGCAGCGAAATATGGGGCAAACGGAGACTTTATAATGGACCATATCAATCAGTGGACGACCTCATCAAGCGAAACTGGCAGCGATTCATAACCGGAGAACTATTAACACCACTCGAGCACATATCTCAGCGCATGCCCCACATCCGGGACTCAGGGTGGGCAGGAAACCGGGTGGGGCTTCTCCCTCAATATCCCCCTTTACCTCAGATACATGATGGAAACAATATGGACATAATAGTACTGTCCACTTCCCTATCCCCCTGAACCTTTTTTTTCCTTTTTCTTTCTTTAACTGTAATTAACTCTGTAAAGATTGTCAACAACAATACAATAAAATAGATAAAAAATAAATAAAATTATATGTTTTTTATACTCAAAAAAAAAAAAATAAAACAAGTCTATTTCCCTAGATCTTCTGGTCTTGTTCCACGTGTACTCCCTTTGACCTTGTAGCCATGTTGGAGGTCACATTCCACGTGTAGGTTGAAAGCTGTGCCTTGGACCAAGGGGAAGGTTAGGCTTAGGCCACACCCTCCAAGCAGCGGGGCAGGGGCCTGGGACAGTCGCCCACAATCTGCTGCTGCTTTCACAGACACGTTGGCAGAAGACAGCATTATAAGCAGGTTAACGGCGACAGCTTCAGGCATGAACCTCTAAGTGTGCCTAATTTGTAAATAAACTGTGATGGGGAATGCGTGTATGGCAAAATACACAGTATGTAGGCTTCAGCACTACCTGTGTTTGAGGAATCCAGGGGGACTTGGGAACATCTTACCTGCAGACGAGCTGGGACACTGTACCAAGTGTCTGCTGTTTGCCAGGACACAGCTGTCACACCGGAGTGAAACAATAGAGGTGTTTACATGTTAAAGAGGAGAGTGAGGTGATGGAAACCAGACCGACCTCCGATGGAGATGAGGAAGGTGGTCAGGGAGGCTGTTGGAGAAGACAGAGTGAGGCTGAAGCCAGGAAGACAGGCAGGTGACTTTCTAGGGGAAGTATAGAGGTTGGGGCAGGCCTGGTAGGTGTGGAGACCAGCAGGAAGTGCTGGAGGCTGTGGCAGAGTAAGCCAGAGAGCAGTGGTGGGGGATGAAGTCAGAGGCAGTAGCGGTCCTTGTGTGCAAATCATGGGAAGGTGTTGACGTAAACCTAGAGAGCCAGAAGGTGCGAGAGAGCACAGAACTGATGCCGTAGCTGCTGCGTGGAGACTGGACCCAGACCAGGGCCCCTCAGCTGCAGCACTGTGAACACCTTGAGCCAGGGGGATCCGTGCTGTGTGAGGTTGCCTGTGTTCTGCAGGAGGGTGAGCATCACCCCTGGCCTCACCCTAAAAGGTGCCAGTGAAATCCCCTCTGCCCAGTTATGTCAACCAACACCATCTCCATCCCAAGGTGCCCTGGGAGGCAGAGCTCTGGCTGATCATCTGTGCAGGTGCAAACGGACACTATCCAGCAGGACACTACCCAGCGTGGCCTAGGAAGGAGATTTGGAGATAAAAGCAGTAGACTCTGACCTTGTTTTTGATATTCCAAGTCAAGATTGTCTCCTCTTCTCTTTCCTCTGACCACGTAATAATTGCTCTTATGGGTGAGCCTGAAGAAATGGCTTAACAGATCAAGAAGGTAAACTCATTGAGCAGCTAATGACAGCCTCTTCAAGTCCAGGGGACAGCTCTAGAGGCTGGGCCAGACAATGCAAACCCATGCCTGTCCACAATCCCAGGCTCTTCCCTGCTTTATTTCTGCCATCTCTTTCAAGTCGCACAAATTGGGACCTGCATTGTGGCTCAATGGCTTAAGCCACAACTCGAGACAGAGTGTTAGTTTGAGTTCCGTCTGCTCTGTTTCCATTCCAGCTTCCTGCTGGTCAGCTTGGAAAGGCAGCAGAAGATGCCCAAGTGCTCAGGTTCTTGCCCCGCACATGGGAGACCTGGCTGGAGCTCCTGGCTCCTGTTGCTAACCTGGCCCAGCCCTGGCCATTGTGGCCATTTGAGGATGAATTGGCAGACGTTTTCATATACCTATTTGTATGTCTTCTTAAAAAATATTTCTATAAATTTACTGTCTATTTTCTCATTTGGTTAGTTAAGTTTGGTTTGCTTTTTTGCTGTTGAGTTGTTCGAATTCCTTGACTCTTTTTAGATGTATAATTTGCACATATTTTCTTCCTTTCTGCATGTTGTTTTTTCATTGTGTTGGTTATTGCCTTTGATGTGCAGAGTCACTTTAGCCTGGTGAAATGCCATTTGTCTCCTTTTTCCTCTTTTTCCCTTAAGTGTCTCACTCAAAACTCTTGCTAGGCTTGGCTCAGTAGCCTAGTGGCTAAAATCCTCGCCTTGCATATGCCAAGATCCCATATGGGCACTGTTTCATGTCCCAGCTGCTCAGTTTCCCATCCAGCTCCCTGCTTGTGGCCTGGGAAAGCAATCGAGGATGACTCAAAGCCTTGGGACCCTGTGACCATGTGGGAGAACAGGAAGAAGCTCCTGACTTCTGGCTTCAGATTGGCGCAGTTCTGGCCATTGCAACCACTTGGGGAGTGAACCAGTGGACGTTTCTCTGCAAATATGACTTTCCAGGAAAAATAAATAATCTTTTTTTAAAAAAAATTCTGGCCCATAGCATGGTCCTGTGTCTTCCATGTTTTGCTTCAGGTCTTACATTTAGATATTTAATCCATATGTGTTTCGTGTTTTTGTTTGGTGTTTTTGCTTGTTTGTTTGTTTTGTGGGTGTTAAGAGCTCTCAGTCCAACTTAGCTTTTTCTGCCTGTCGAAAGCCAGTTTTCCCAGGACCTTTTATTGGAAAGACTTTCTCCAACACGTGCCTTAGCACCTTGGTCAAAGATCAGCTGGCTGTGGACAGGGGCCTATTCCACAGGAGGCTCTCTGTTCTGTTCTATTCATCTGTCTATTTGCATGCCTATGCTACACCGCCCTAATTTCTGGAGCTTTGAACTATATGTTAAAATCAATTCTAATGCTCCTTTCATTGTTCTTTGGGATAGAGACTTTGGCTACTGGGGGTCTTTTGTGATTCCACAAATATTGTAGTAGTATTTTCTCTGTTTCTGTGAAAACTGGCACTGCTGTTTTAACAGATATTCTATTAAATCTATACATTTCTTTAGATAGTATTGATATTGTAATGATTCTTTGATCCATGAAGACAGGATGTCTTTCATCTCTTGGGTTAAGTTATCCCTAGCCTTTTTGACTTTTGTTTTCCAGAATCTATTGGAAATGATATTATTTTATCTCTTTTTCACATACTTTGCCATTAATGACTTTGTATTTTATAATTCTGTTGATTAACTTATTCTTTTTTTAAAGATTTATTTATTTTATTACAAAGTCATATATACAGAGAGGAGAGACAGAGAGGAAGATCTTCCATCCAATGATTCACTCCCCAAGTGAGCCGCAATGGCTGGTGTGCGCCGATCTGAGGCCGGGAACCTGGAACCTCTTCCGGGTCTCCCACGCAGGTGCAGGGTCCCAATGCATTGGGCCATCCTACACTGCCTTCCCAGGCCACAAGTAGGGAGCTGGATGGGAAGTGGAGCTGCTGGGATTAGAACCGATGCCCATATGGGATCCCGGGGCGTTCAAGGCGAGGACTTTAGCTGCTAGGCCACGCCGCCGGGCCCCTGATTAACTTATTGTAATAGTTTTTGCTGGAGACTTTTGAGTTTTCTCAAGACCATGTTCTCCACAAAAGCGACAATTTGACTTCTCTCTCTTCAGTTTAGGTGATCTTTATTTCTTTCTCTTGCCTAGTTGCTCAGACTAGAACATTCAGTACTATGTTATGTAAAAGTGGGTATACTTGGACCCAGAGAACTGACCTCTTTCTGCTGTGCCAGCATCTCACATGGGTGTCAGTATATTACCTGCCTGCTCCACTTCAGATCCAGCTTTGTTTATGGTTTTGGAAAGCAGTAGAAGATGGTTTAAGGCTTTGCACTCACATGGAGAGACTCAGAAGAAGCTCCTGGCTCTTGGCCTCAGATCGGCCCAGCTTTAGCCAATGCAGTCATTTAGGGAATGAAGCAGTTGATGGACAACCTTAAAGCCTACTAATGTTTGTTCTATGTTTCAAGGTGCTTCAAAAGAGGCATGCATGCTTGCAAGAATTGTTTTCATTTGCTGAATAGAGCCTTTCCTCTTTTTGAATATTTATTTACTTATTTATATTTAAAAGACAGAGTTACAAAAAGAAGTGGAAGAGTGTGATCTTCCACCTGCTGGATCACTTCTCAAATGGCCTGGTCGCAACATATTAGCCTTTCCAGTATCATTAAACTTGACTGTTTGTGGTTGAAGCTTTGAAGACAATTTCTACCTCCTGGTTATGATTGCTCTACTTTGAGGGATTCTATTTGTAAGGATTCATTTATTTTTATTGAAAAGGCAGATTTATTAAGAGAAGGAGAGATAGAGACAAAGATCTTCCATCGGCTTGTTCATTACCCAAATGACCGCAACAGCTGCAACCGAGCCAACCTACCGCCAGGAGTGTCTTCTGGGTCTCCAAGGTGGGTGCAAGGTCCCAACACTTTGATCCATTCTCTTTGGCTTTCCCAGGCCATAAGCAGGGAACTGGATTGGAAGTGGAACAGCAAGACACAAACAGGCACCCATATAGGATGCTGGAACTTGCAAGCTGTGGATTTAGCATTGATAGACCCAAATGGTTGTCTTTCTAGAATTGTACATTTAAAATACATGAATTCTGTCTTACTTATATTAATAAAAATTGTTAGAAAGAAAAAATCATCCATAACCTGAAAACAAAAGAAAGGGAATCAAAGAGAGAGAGAGAAAGGAAAGAAAGAAAGAAAGAAAGAAAGAAAGAAAGAAAGAAAGAAAGAAAGAAAGAAAGAAGGAAGGAAGGAAGAAGAAAATGATCCAATGAGGCATTTTGCGTTAGCACCTCAGTCAGTTCTTTGTTGGGAGGTAGTGGCCTCTGGTCCAGCTATATCAAGAAGTAGATGTTGTTGAAGCCCAAAGTTTCCATGCAGTTAGTTAACTAAGTACTGTGGTAGGAGACAGGAGGGGCGGGGTGCCTGGGGGTCCCCAGAACCGTTTCTACACTGTCAGTTAACCTGAACAGTGCACAGAAGGCAGGAGGGTTGAGTGCAGAGCCTCCAGACTGCTTTCCAACTGTCAGTTAACCCAAAATTCCGGGTCCAGTGAATGGCTTAGGAGCTAAATCCTCACCTTGCAAGCACTGGAATCCCATATGGGCATCAGTTCATATCCTGGCTGCTCAACTTCCCTTCCATCTCCCTATTTGTGGCCTGAGAAAACAGTAGAGGATAGACCCTGCACCCAAATTGGAGATCTGGAAAAAGTTCTTGGCTCCTGGCTTTAGATCAGCTCAGTTCTGGCCATTGCAGCAATTTGGGGAGTGAACCAATGGATGAAAGATCTTTCTTTTTGTTCTCTCTAAATCTACTTTCTGATAAAAAATAAATCTTGTTTTTTTAAAAAAGGGAAGAAAACTGCAAAAATCTTCTGCCCATAACTAAAAGTCAATCTTTTTTTGCTTGCTGGTGACTCCAGCTGCCTGTTTATGTGGACACTGCGAGACAGTGGTGATAATTCAAATAATTGAGTTCCTGCCATCCGTGTTGATGGAGGAGCTCCTGACTTCAACATTCTGTCTCAAATTGATGCTGTTCTAGCACCTGGGGAGTAAACCAGTGGATGGAAATGTTTTTCTCTATCTCCCCTTCACTTTATTTTACAAACAAATGTATAAATAAAGAATTTTGTAGACATTTCCTTCCACCCCTTGGCAATCCTGTTTTTACCCTCCCTTAGTTTGTATTTTCTAAGACTTGAAACATGTGTATGCTTGCCCAACTTATTCATTTTATATAATTAATTTGAGATGTATCTGTGTTGCAATACACTATCAACAACTTGTTTTTCATTGCTCAGGGTCGGTTTCTCTATTTGCATTCTGTTACACATGTGAATTGTTTCCAGTTTTTAGCTGATGTAGCTAGAGAGGCAATTCTTTAAATGGACATATTCATTGTTTTCTTTAGATATAGGTGTATGTTTTACTGTGCAAGAAACTGCCAGCCTGTCTTCCAAAGTAAGTGCATGATTCGGCAGTCCTACCAGAACTGTGTAACAAGGGCCCCTTTCTCACCTCATCACCAACACTTGGTGCAGTCCAGCTTTCCAAGTTAAGTCATTCTATTAGGTGTGACCTGATATCTCACTGTGACCTTAATCTCCATTTTCCTGATGGCTATTGGTTATCCTGTCACGTGATGACTTGCCACCTATGCTTGTGTTTCCTTGTCTCTGGGGAACTCCTTGCCAGATAAGGAGATGAGGCAGTATTCAGTTTGGTGTGTTTTGTAGTATCTTCAGATATTCCACCTGTCTGTACATTTTTATTTTCTTCATTTATTTTGTTCGAGAAGTGGAGATGCAGAGCCAAGACAGAGAGCTCCATGTGATGGTCCACTCTCTGGGTACCCAGGAGCCAAAAGTTCCACACAGGTCTCCCAGGGTGCAGCTTTTCCCAGGGTGCATATTGAAGCAAGAAGCTGGAATCAGGAACAGAGGCAAGCTGTGAATCAAGGTGAGCTGCTACTGGACCCGGGCAAGTCAAGCAGTGTCTTAACTGCTGGGTGCAGTGTCTGCTCCACCTGTCTCTGGATTGTTCTGTTTTCTTCTTGCTGGCCTGCAACACTTCTTTCCCTATTCTGGACACAATTTCTCTACAGATGCTTGATTTCACAATGGTTTCTGCCAGCCTGTGCCTAGTCTTCCATTCTCTGGACCATTCCTTTCAAAGAGCAGCCTTGTCTTGTCATCTTTTTTTTTAGAGTTATTTATTTTTACTGGAAAGTCAGATATAGAGAGGAGGAGACAGAGAGGAAGATCTTCCTTCCGACGCTTTACTCCCCAAGTGATCTCAATGGCTGGATCTGAGCTGATCCAAAGCCAGGAGCCAGGAACTTCCTCCAGGTTTCCCATGCGGGTACAGGGTCGCAAGGCTTTGGGCCATCCTCGACTGCTATCCCAGGCCACAAGCAAGGAGCTGGAGGGGAAACAGAGCTTCCAGGATTAGAACCGGTGCCCATATGGGATCCTGGCGCATTCAAGGCGAGGATTTTAGCTCCTAGGTCACTCTACTGGGCCCGAGGTCCAATATCCTAATGTGGTTTTTTTGACTCATTGCCTCCGAGATTTCCTCCAAAGTTTCTTCCAGGATTTTGTAGTTTTGATGATTTCATATTTAGGTCTCTTTTCCATCTCGAGTTTCTGTTAAGCATGTCTTAGGAATAGAGGTTAGCTTTTATATTTAGTTCAAGATGCTCATAGATTGAAAACTATCACACATGGACATTTATCACCATTTCATGACAGATTATCCTTTCTTCTTTGCACCGGCGTAAGTCCGTCTGTGAATTATGTTCCTTTCATGCTTATCCTGAAAGGACCACCAAATAGTCTCCACCAGAGTTTTGCTGGTGACAGCCCACTGACCATCTGCCTTTCGTATTTTATGACAAAGAGACACCCTCTTTGGATGTTTAATCCTAGGCTGCATGATTGTTTGCATACTACAATGACATATTGAGACACTGTAGCCCACAGTGCTCAAATATTTTCTGTATGGTCCTTTACAAGAAAAAAAAAATTGACTCCTTGTCTTGAATTCTGTCGCCTCACAAGGCTACAGTTTTTCAAAGTGATTTTGGCTATGCCAACTCATCAGCGTGTTTGAATCAGCTTGTCAATTTCTCCAACACTTTCTGCTGGAATTTTACCTGGGATGCCATTGAACCAATAAATTAATTTGGGGACTAGCTAAGGTTGTGACAATATTGAGTTTTCCAACACTTGAACAGGTTTTGATGTTTTACTTACTTAGCTCTTTCAGCAATGGCTTTTACTTTTCAATGTAGAGATTTGTCCTAGGTCTTCTTTTTCAATAAGCTCGTTTATTTTTGTTGATGTTTACATAGTATAGAAGGATGTATACCCATGTGGACCATTGATCAGGGTGGGAAGGGTCCAGGTATGGGGGAAAGTGGATGAGACAATTGCTTCTAATTTTTTTCTTCTGCTATCTGGGGGAAAATGGAGGTTGGGGTGAAGGGGGTTGTTAACAGCAGCCTAACCACATTAGCAGCCAGGTAGGGGGGACAGCCACTCAATGTCATCCTAGGATTCCCTATGTGGAACATGATCCAAGGGTTCTGCTTAAATTGTTTCAGTATTCTGAAATGTTGTTGATTGCATTGTTCCAAGTTTGAGGAAATACTTCCAAGATACGTTGGCTAACATAGTTCACCTTAGAGTCTCCACTCACTCATATACTTGCTGTCAAAACTTGGCTGGGAGAGTTGTCCAATTTGTTCTGCCCTCCATCTGTATCTACCTTCAAACAAATCTTTAAGTGAAATTTCAGGGGCCAGCCCTATGGCATAGCTGGTTGAATCTCCACCTGCAATTCCGGCATCCTGTATGGGTGCCAGTTTGAGACCTGGCTGTTCCATTTCCAATGCAGCTCCTTGCCAACGGTCCTGGAAAAGCAGTGGATGGTGGCCCAAGTGCTTGAGCCTCTGAACTCACATGGGAGACTTGGATGAACCCAGGCCTTGGCTTCGGCCTGGCCCAGCTCTGACCACCACAGCCGTTTGGAGAGCACACCAGAGATGGAAGACCTCTCTACCTCCTCTCCTGTTTCTGCATCTCTGTCTTTAAAATAAATGAAAAGATGAATCTTTAATAGAGAGAGAGAGATGGTGTGTGGTGGCATATCAGGCTAATCCTCCTGCCAGGAGTGCCAGGATTCCATATGGACTCCAGTTCATATCCTAGCTGTTCCACTTCTAATTTGGCTCTCAGCTTCAGGCCTGGAAAAACAGCCGAAGGGTGGCCCTTGGGACCCTGTACTCACATGGGAGACCTGGGAGAGGCTCCTGGCTCCCAGTTTTGAATCATCTCAACTCTGGCCATCGTGGCCATGTGGGGAGTGAACCAAAGGGTGAAAGACTCTCTCTCCCTTCCTATCTCTGTAAAATCTGCCTTTCAAATATAAATAAAGCTTTTTCAAAAATGAAAAGAATAAAAAAGTTTAGCACACTCCAAGACTAAAAATAAACTTCCTTTACATAACAAGGACCATCTTCAGAAGTTCCACAGCTAACACCATACCAAGAAAGGCTGGGAAAATCAGGATGACAGCAAAGGGTGCAGACATGTCTGAGATGGCGGAGAGTTATTGGACAGGGTAAAGAGAAGAGAGCGGATTGCAGAAGGTGTGGGTCAGGAAGTCAAAAGGGAGGTGCCTGGAGAACCCCTGGATACAGGAAAGAGGCAACGATGGTGGAGCAGTGTTACAGGAAACAGAGAACCCACTACAACCCTTGCTGCAGCCAGATGGGAGCTTGGGTTCACACAGGAAGCTTGGGTGGTGAAGGCAGGCTGGGACTGGCCAATCCTGCCAAATGCTTTGGCCAGGCAATCAATGGAAAGGGAGTTGCAGGCTCCACAGGGCAGGCTGGTGGTGGGTTGGAGCTAGCAGCACAGGGATCAAACACTGGGATGAAAACATTTCCAGCTAGTCACACCTGGCTTATCTCACAGGAAGGACAGCACCAGCTTCACATTCTGCAGGATCTATGTGGTCCCCAGATCAGAAAGCCTACAGCCCCAGGTCTCCAGCAGTGCTCTGCTAGGCACCATCTTGTGTGTACACACAAGATCCTTGCTGCCAATAAATTAGTTATCTGGGACACTTGGCATCTTTCTAATCCAGGACACTGACTGAACATAAAAATTGACTTGTAGACCTGTAGGTAATACATCTTAGAATACTGCACTAAGGAGAAAAATATACCAAAAAGGATTGCAATGTCAAAAGGTATAAAAAGAGACAAAGGCACAATGAATGTTACTGAATACTCTCCCGTTAAAGAAACAAAAGCCTCTACCACCCTCAGAGTTAGCTGAGGAAGACATTGAAAAAAATGGGGGACACAGAATTCAGAAAGCTTATTATAAAGCTTCTGACCAACAATGAGAAGCACATAATACAAGAGTTTGAAAAACTTAAGGAATGTGTTATACAGGAAATGAATCAAATGAAAGCTGACATTTCAGAAGTTAAGAATACAGTGAAGCAAATTAAAAGTACAGTGGAGAGTCTAAAAAAATAGACTGAAGGTGCAGAAGAAAGAATATCAGAATTAGAAGATATTTCCTGTACCAGGGGAAACAAACAAAAAGCTGGAAGCAGAGCCAGGTCAAGCTAAAAAAGTATCCAGGAATTAAAAGATACAATTAAAAGGCCCAAAATAAGAATTATGGGAGTTCCAGAAAGCACAGAAAGAGCAACTGCTGGGATTAAAGGTGTATTTAATGAAATAATACATGAACACTTTCCTAATCTAGAGAAAGACCTGGGAAACAACATCCAGGAGGTGCACAGGACTCCCAACAGGGTTGACAAAAAGTGACCTTCACCAAGACACATAATAATCAAACTCTTCTCAGTTGAACATAAGGAAAAAAATATTTAAATGTGCACCTGACAAAAATTAAATGACCTATAGAGAAATCACAATCAAACTCTCAGCTGACCTCTCAGTGGAAACACTACTGGCCAGGAGATAATGGAATGACATATTCCAGACTCTAAAAGGGAGAAATTGTCAGCCCAGAATAAGGTTTCCTGCAAAACTCTCCTTTGTCTTCAAAAGCAAAATGAAGTTCTTCCACAATAAGGAAAAACTCCAAGAATTCGTGTCCTCCAAACCACCCCTACAGCTAATACTCAAAGATGTTCTAGTGAAAGTTAAAGGAATAGCAACTACAAAAGTCAAAGGCATATGTAGAGAACATCCCACTATAAGGCCAACAGAAGACTCAACCAAAGAACAACACATTACTAAGAGCCAAATTGCCACCTATCTATATTAACATTGAATGTAAATGGTTTAAATTCATCAATATAATGCCATAGATAAGAGGACTGAATCCAAAAGCAAAGCCCATCTATCTGCTGCTTACAGGAGACACTAACAAAGATCAGAGGAGATTGAGAAGGATGGAAAAAGATATTCCCAGAAAATGGTTAGGAAAAACATGTGGGTGAGGTCATTCTTATATCAGATATAGACATCAACGTGAAAAACATTAAGAAAGATGAAGAAGGATACCATATAATGATCATGGGCACCATTCAGCAAGAACAGATTACCATAATAAATATATATGTGCCAAGTGCCAAGGCAACTAGCTATGTTAAATAAACATTAATGGACTTAAAAGGACAAATGGACTCCAATACAATCATAGTGGGTGACCTTAATACCCCTTTAACATCAATGGACAGATTTAAAAAAAAAAAAAGAAAAAAAGAAAAAGAAACTCAGCAAAGAAACAACAGAATTCACCCAAACTCTAGAGCAAATGGATTTAGTTGATATCTATCAGACATTTCATCCTACAAATAGCGAATACACTTTTTTTCATCAGTGCATGGAACCTTCTCCAGAATTGACCAAGTTATGAGCCACAAAACAAGCCTCAGCAAATTTTTTAAAATCAAAATTATGCTATTTGTATTTTCAGACCATCATGAAGTGAAGCTAGAGACCAAGAAATGAAAATACCCAAGAATACTTACAAACACATGGAAACTGAATAATATGTTATTAAATGGGCAATGAATTAGAGAGGAAATCAAAGAGCAAATTAAAAATTGCTTGAAACAAATGAAGGCATCAATACAGCATATCAAAACTTACAGGACACAATCAAGGCAGTGCTAAGAGGAAAGTTCATCTAATCAATGCTTATGTTAAGCAAGTAGAAAGACATCAAGTAAATTAGCTAACCTTATGGTTGAAGGAGCTAGAAAAACAACAGCAAAGCAATCCCAAGATTACTAGGAAAAAAGAAATCATCAACATAAGGGAGGAAATAAACCAACTAGAGACCAAGAGAACTATAATAATATAAATGAATCAAAGAGATGGTTCTTTGAGAAAATTAACAAAATAAATTCCCCACTAACCCAATTGATCAAATAAAAGGAGGGAGAAAATACACATCAATACCACCAGAGACGAGAAAGGAGATATAACAACAGATATCACAGAAATAAAAAGAATCACCAGGAACTATTACAAACAACTATATGTGAACAAATCTGAAGAACTAGAAAAGATGGATAGATTTGGGGACACATAAATCCATGAAGATTGAGTCAAGAAACAATTACCAGTCTAAATAGACCAATAGCACGCACTGAGATTGAATCGGTAATTAAAGCCCTCCCCGGCCAAGAAAAGTCCTGGACAAGATGGCTTCACTGATGAATTCTACCAAATGTTTCAAGAGAAACTTACCCCAATCCTACACAAGATTTTCCAAACAATAGAAAGAGGCAATCCTTCCAAACTCTTTCTATGGAGCTAATATCACTTAATGCCAAAACCAGATAGAGACACAGCACAAAAAGTGAACTACAGACTGATATCCTTGATGAACATAGATGCAAAGATCCTCAACAAAATACTAGCCAACAGAATCCAACAACACATCAGGCAGATCATTAACCCTGACCAGGTGGGTTTCATCCCAGGCATGCAGGGATGATTCAATATTTGTAAATCAATAAATGTGATACATCACATCAACAAATTGAAAAATAAAAACCATATGATCCTCTGTATAGATGCAAAGAAGGCATTTGATAAAATCCAACACCACTTCATGCTGAAAATCCTAGGCAAGATAGGCATAGAAGGAAAATTCTACAACACAATCAAAGCAATTTACAAAAAAAAAAAAAAAAACCAATGTCAGCTTCATGCTAAATGAGGAAAGACTGAACGCTTTTCCACTAAAATCTGGAACTAGACAGCAATGTCAACTGTCACCACTACTCTTCAATATAGTATTGGAATTCCATGCCAGAGCTTTAGGCAAGAAAAAAGAATTAAAGGAATCCAAATTGGAAAAGAGGAAATGAAATTATCTCTATTTGCAGATGACATGATTCTCTACATAGGAGAACCAAAAAACTCAGCCAAGAGACTATTGGAACTCATAAGAGACTTTGGCAGGGTAGCAGGATATGAAAATGAACACAAGTTGATGGCACTAGTGTACACAAATAATTTCATGGGTGAGAAAGAAATTGTAAGTACAGTTCCCTTTAAAATAGAGGAGAGAAATCTTAAATTCCTAGGAATTGTGCTAACTAAATATGTGAAAGACCTCTAAGATGAAAACTATAAAACAGTGAAAGAAGAAATAGAAGAAGATCTTGAAAAATGGAGAAACTTACCGTGTTCCTGGATTGGCAGGATCAACATAATCAAAATGACCATATTACCAAAAGCGATATACAGATTCAATGCAATCCCAATCAAAATCCCAGCAACATTCTTCTCAGAAATAGAAAAGATGATACAGAAGTTCATCTGGAATCACAAAAGACCACGAATAGCTAAAGCTATCCTGAAAAATAGAAATCAAACTGGAGGAATCACAATTCCAGACCTCAAGACATACTATAGAGCAGTGGTTATCAAAACAGTCTGGTACTAGTACAGAAACAGAGAAGAAGATCAGTGGAACAGAACAGAAACACCAGAAGGGAATCCACACATGTATAGTCAACTAATCTTTGACAAGAAAACTGAAAACAACCCACGCAAAAGTCCTGGACTATTCAACAAATGGTGTTGGGACAACTGGATAGCAACAGCAGCTTGCAGAATGAAGAGGCAAAACCCACACCTGTCACATTATACGAAAATTAGCTCTAAATGGATCAAGGACCTAAATCTACACCCAGAAACCATCAAACTATTAAGGGTAAACAAAGGAAGCACACTCCAAGATATATGAACAGGGGAAGACTTTTTAGAAAATAAATCAAAAGCAAAGGCAATCAAAGCCAAAATGAGCAAATGGGACTACATCAAAGTAAAAAGCTTCTGTACAGCAAAGGAAACAATTAACAAAGTGAAGAAGCAACCAACAGAATGGGAGAAAATTTTTGCACACTACACAAGTGATAGGGGACTAATATCCAGGATCTACAAAGAGCTTCAGAAACCCAGGGACAATAAAAATAACCCTGTGGGGAAAAAAATGGGCAAAGCAAATGAACAGACATTTTTCAAAATTACAGATTCAAATTGCTAACAGAGGCATATTCTTTTAACTTTTCTTTACTGTGGAAGCTTTTTATTTCATTTTCATATATATATATATATATTAGTAAATATATATATATATATATATATATTTACTAATTATTTTGCATTATGTGACAGTTTCATAGGCTCTGGGAATCCCCCCACCCCTCCCCTTCCCCCTGGTGGATTCCTCCACCTTGATGCAGTATTATAGTTCAAATTCAATCAAGATTCTTTCCTCGCAAACATATACCAAGCATAGAGTCCAGCTACTTATTGTCCAGATGGGTTGAACAATTTCTTGGGGAGACCATTTCTGGTTTGAAGTTAGAGCTGGTAGAATATCATCCCAGTCAATTAAGAGTCCCAATATAACATCAACAGCAATTTGCAATATTATGGAATTGACATGGTTTTGAGTAACCAGTATGTTTAAAAAAAAAAGCAAGTTCTAACCACAACATATGATTAGCTCATTGACATTTCAATTTTAGTTTATATACAGGACCTGCTGCTATATACCTTAAAATGGCTATAAGGTACCATTTAGCTGTCTCGTGTCTATTTCATTTTAGTATTTAGCTGTTTGTTGTGTTGAAGTATAATTTTGCTGATCTTGGCAGATTTTAGGATAATCTAGACTGGCTTGTAACTCTAACAAGATATTTGTCGACATTTAATATGCAGAACATTTTTTTTTGGGGGGGGTGTGCAGGAAAATCCTCAACACCATGGTGAGGAGTAACTAATCTTTGTGTCCCACCCAGTGAGGCATGAGCCAATCCACGCCAGCTCTTTCCTATCAGATTTCTAGCTCTACTTTCTGTTGTTTGTCTATTTATTTGAGGTTTTTTTTAGTTTGTATGATTGTTTGCCGTGAGGGGTTTTCGAAGCAATCCCGATGGTCATTGCAATGGAGGGCGGGGGTCCAGAGGTGGAGCCAGTCTCGGAGCAGAGAAAGCTCTCCTCCCTGGTCCCGAAGGACATTTATTGTTCTTCTGTTTCTGCGGACCGCTCAGGGCTTCTGGTTGTCTTTCCAATGACGTTGATTTCTGCGCGGTAGTGTTTGGACTTCTTCCATCCCCTGCGGAAGCTCTGGTTGGGGGTGGGTGACCTCAGAGTACTCGGCCTCCGAGGGCATCCAATTCCCTGTGGCCTCGTTGGCAGTTGGGATATAGTACTTGTTGCTCATATTAGTTTGTGGTGAAGGTCTGAGACTCTTCATGGTTGGGATCCAAGCTTCCTCCTTACCACCTGCTCCACCCTGGAGTGCCCCCCTGCTCCACGCACATGACCTCCTGTTAAGAGGTTGTCAGGATCGCACCCGATTCCCCCCTCATGCATTGGTATAGTAGCTTTATTGTTGTTTAGTGCGCTTTGAGTCTGTTGTCTATGAATTACCAGATTTGATCTTGATAGGCTACATTGTACTTTTTTCTCACTCTTTTTATGGTCCTAAAAGATTTCCCTGCACTCCCTCCCCATTACAGGTTAACATAGCGTATTGAGGGTATAGTAGGTTTTACAGTTTTTCGATGTAGATCTTAAGTATTCTGACATTAATTGTTGTTTTATAGATTATATCAGGTTATCTTATTGCATTGGATACAGGTTGTTAGAGATTGCACTATTATTACAATATACAGGTACTATCTTCCAAGTTGTCATCTTTTCATCTCAGATTAAGGCAAACATGTGGTATTTAACCTTTTGGGATTGGCTCATTTCCCTTAGCATGATGGATTCCAGTTGGGCCCATTTGACCACAAAGAACTGCATTTCGTTTTTTTTAATAGCTGAGTGGTATTCCATGGAATAGATGAACCATAGCTTTCTTATCCAGTCTTCTATTGATGGGCATTTTGGCTGCTTCCAGGTTTTTGCGATTGTAGATAGTGCTGCTATGAACATAGGCATGCATGTTGGTTTCTTGTGTAGGAGATGTTTTGGATATCTCCCTAGGAGTGTTATTGCTGGATCATATGGTATGCTGATTTTCAGTTGTTTGAGTATTCGCCAAACTGATTCCCATAGAGGCTGTACAAGTGTGCAGTCCCACCAGCAGTGGAGAAGGGTTCCCTTTTCCCCACATCCTCACCAGCAAGTGTTGGTGGTATTATGTATGTGTGCCATCCTTACTGGAGTTAGGTGGTACCTCATTGTTGTTTTCATTTCCCTTATTGCCAGGGAACTTGAGCATTTTTTCATATGCTTGTTTGCCATTTGGGTTTGTTCTTTTGTGAAATGTCTGCCCATTTCCCATACCCATTTCTTGAGCAGTTTGTTTGTTCTGGTGTTTTGGTTTCTCTGGAGATCTTTGTATATTCTGGAGATCAGCCCTCTGTCTCCTATGTAGTGTGCAAAGATCTTCTCCCATTCTGTAGGTTGTTTTTTTACTTTGTTGATTGTTTCTCTAGCTGTACAGAAGCTTCTTAGTTTGATGAGGTCCCAATTGTTTATTTTGGTCTCTATTTCTACTGCTTTTGGAGTCTTTTTTAGGAAGTCAGAACCTACCCCTAAGTGTTCCAGTGTGTTTCCAACATATTTGTCCAAAAGTTTGAAGGTTTCTGGATGTAGGTTTAGGTCTTTTATCCATTTAGATTCAATCTGGGTGTATGGTGAGTGATGTGGGTCTATCTTTTTGTTTCTGCAGGCTATCAACCAGTTGTCCCAGCAGCATTTATTGAGCAGACCTTTCCATTTGCTTGGGTTGTTCTCTGTCTTTTTGTCAAAAATTAATTGACTGTATCTGTGTGGGTTTCCATCTGTTGTTTCTATTCTGTTCCACTGATCTTCCTCTCTATCTTTGTGCCAGTACCAGGCTGTTTTGATGACCACTGCCCTATAGTATGTCCATAGATCTGGTATGGGTGATTCCCCCTGTTAAGTGCCTGTTCTTCAGAGTGGTTCTGGCTATTTGTGGTTTTTTGTGTTTCCAGATGAATCTGTGTATCATTTTTTCCAGTTCGATGAAGAATGCTATGGGTAATTTGATTGGGATTGCATTGAATGTATATATTGCTTTTGGTAGTATAGACATTTTGATGATATTAATTTTGCCTATCCAGGAGCATGGGATGTTGTTTCATCTTTCGAGGTCTTGTTCTATTTGTTTTTTGAGTGTTTTGTACTTTTCTTCATAAAGGTCTTCTACTCTTTTGGTTAAATTTATTCCCAGATATTTCATGCTTTTCTCTGTTATTTTGAATGGTAGCTTGTTGGTTAGCTCTTCTTCCATCTTGCGGCCGTTTGCATACACTATGGCTGTTGATTTTTGTTCATTTATCTTGTATCCTGCCACTCTGCCAAATTCTCGTATGAGTTCTAGGAGTCTTTGTATTGAGTTTTTTGGTTCTTCTATGTAGAGAATCATGTCGTCTGCAAATAGTGAAAGCTTGACTTCTTCATTTCCAATTTGGATTCCTTTGATTTCTTTTTCTTGTCTTATGGCTTCTGCAAGTTCCTCTAGGACTATATTGAATAGCAGTGGTGATAGTGGGCAGCCTTGTCTTGTTCCAGATCTCAATGGGAAGGGATCCAGTTTTACTCCATTTAGTATGATGCTGGCATTGGGTTTTTCATATATTGCTTTGATTATATTGTGGATTGTTCATTCTATCCCCACCCTGGTTAGGGCTTTTAACATGAAGTGGTGTTGAATTTTGTCGAAGGATTTTTCTGCATCTATTGATACTATTATATGGTTTTTGTTTTTCAGTTTTTGGATGTGATGTATCACATTTATGGATTTCCTTATGTTGAACCATCCCTGCATTCCCTGGATGAAACCTACTTGGACTGGATGGATGATCTGTCTGATGTTTTTTTGTATTCTATTGGCTAGGATTTTGTTGAGAATCTTAGCATCAACGTTCATCAGGGAGATCGGTCTGTAGTTTTCCTTCTGTGTTAATTCTCTGTTCGGTTTGGGAATTAAGGTGATATTGGCTTCATAGAATGAGTTTGGAAGAGTTGCTTCCTTTTCTATTGTTTTGAAGAGCTTGTAAAGGATTGGGGTTAGCTCTGGTTGGAAAGTTTTGTAGAATTCTGTGGTAAAACCATCTGGGCCTGGGCTTTTCTTTGTTGGGAGCTCTTTAATCACTGATTCTATTTCTGATTCGGTAATGGGTTTATTCAGGTCTTCTGTTGCTTCTGGGGTGAGTTTTGGTAAGTGGTGGGAGTCTAGGAATCTTTCCATTTCCAAGTGGTTATCGGATTTGTTGGCGTAGTTCTTTGTAAAAATTTCTAATTATTTCCTTAATGGTAGTAGTGTCTGCTGTTATGCTGCCTTTTTCATCTTTGATGCTGCTAATTTTTTCTTTGTCTTGTTTTTTCTTTGTCAATCGAGCCAGTTGGGTATCTATTTTGTTTATCCGCTCAAAGAAACAGCTTTTTGATTCATTTATTTTCTGAATGGTTTTTTTAATTCCTTTCTGATTTAGTTCTTGTCTTGTTTTGATAATTTCTTGTTTGTTCCTGTTTGTGTGGTCCTTCTGCTGTTGCTTTTCCAGTTCCTGGAGGTGTGTGCTTAATTCCTGCATTTGTTGCCTTTCTTGGGCTTTGACATGCGTGTTAATTGCAATAAACTTAACACGTGAAACTGTTTTGGCAGGGTTCCAGAAGTTTTAGACTTTTGTATCTGGGTTTTAGTTGGTTCCCATAAATTTTTTGATCTCGTCTTTAATTTCTTCTCTAACCCATTCTTCGTTTAATAGCACATTGTTAGCCTCTAGGAGTTTACATGTTTCCTGGGACCTTTTGAGTTGTTGACTACCAGTTTCACTCCACGATGGTCTGAGAAGGTATATGGTATGATTCTGATATTTTTGTAGTCAGTAAAATTGCTTTGTGTCCTATTATGTGGTCTATCCTGGAGAAGGAGAATGTCTGTGATTGTGGAGTTGGTGGCATGTGAAACCTGCATGTGGAGCACTCGATTGTGTGGGATGCTCAGCAAGATTCATTTCAATCTTAGGCTCTCAAAGGGCATTAAGCATAGAGTGTGAGAACTGAGTTTCCTTGAGAGCTGCTTGGAAGCCTGATGGTGTGTGAAGTTAGTGAGCCAAATGGAGTTGTTCTCCCACAAGAACCACTCGGCTGATTCTTCTTCAATATGCCCTTCACCAACATGCAGTGTTTCCTTGATTGAAATGGCTCTCACACCAATATTTGCGTCTAGACCCTTTGCATTGAGGGCTATTTGAAAACGGCTTTGGCGCTGAAGTTGCCTGTGAATGTGGAGTTGGTGGCATGTGAAAGCCACATGTGAAGTATTGGTTTGTGTGGGATGCTCTACCAGGTTCATTCCTAGATAATGTACTCAAAGGGAATTAAGCATAGAGTGTGCAAAGTGAGTTTGCTTGAGAGCTGCTTGGAAGCCTGATGGTGTGTGAAGTTAGTGAGCCAAATGGAGTTGTTCTCCCACAACAACCACTCGGCTGATTCTTTTTCAATATGTCCTTCACCAACATGCAGTGTTTCCTTGATTGAATTAGCTCTCACACCAATATTTGCGTCTAGAGCCTTTGCATTGAGGGCTATATAAAAATGGCTTTGGCGATGATGTTGCCTGTGAATGTGGAGTTGGTGGCATGTGAAACCCGAATGTGGAGCATTGGTGTGTGTGGGATGCTCTACCAGGTTCATTCCTAGATAATGCATTAAAAGCCCATGAAGCATAGAGTGTGAAAAGTGAGATTCCTTGAGAGCTGCTTGGAAGCCTTATGGTGTGTGAAGTTAGTGAGCCAAATGGAGTTGTTCTCCCACAAGAACCACTCGGCTGATTCTTTTTCAATATGCCCTTCACCAACATGCAGTGTTTCCTTGATTGAATTAGCTCTCACACCAATATTTGAGTCTAGAGCCTTTGCATTGAGGGCTATCTGAAAATGGCTTTGGCGCTGAAGTTGTCTGTGAATGTGGATTTGGTGGCATGTGAAACCCGCAAGTGGAGCATTGCTTCGTTTGTGTGGGATGCTCACCAAGCTTCTTTTCAGTCCTAGGCAGTCAAAGGGCACTAAGCATAGAGTGTGAAAACTGAGTTTCCTTGAGAGCTGCTTGGAAGCCTGATGGTGTGTGAAGTTAGTGAGCCAAATGGTGTTGTTCTCCCACAAGAACCACTCGGCTGATTCTTCTTCAATATGCCCTTCACCAACATGCAGTGTTTCCTTGATTGAATTAGCTCTCACACCAATATTTGCGGCTAGATCCTTTGCATTGAGGGCTATCTGAAAACGGCTTTGGTGCTGAAGTTGCCTGTGAATGTGGAGTTGGTGGCATGTGAAACCCACATGTGGAGCATTGGTTCATGTTTAAGGCTCACCAAGGTTATTTTCAGTCCTATGCACTCAAAAGGCAGTAAGCATAGAGTGTGAAAACTGAGTTTCCTTGAGAGCTGCTTGGAAGCCTGATGGTGTGTGAAGTTAGTGAGCCAAATGGAGTTGTTCTCCCACAAGAACCACTCGGCTGTTTCTTCTTCAATATGTCCTTCACCAACATGCAGTGTTTCCTTGATTGAATTAGCTCTCACACCAATATTTGCGTCTAGAGCCTTTGCATTGAGGGCTATATGAAAACGGCTTTGGCGCTGATGTTGCCTGTGAATGTGGAGTTGGTGGCATGTGAAACCCGCATGTGGAGCATTGGTGTGTGTGGGATGCTCTACCAGGGTCATTCCTAGAGAATGCACTCAAAGGGCATTAAGCATAGAGTGTGAGAACTGAGTTTCCTTGAGAGCTGCTTGGAAGCCTGATGGTGTGTGAAGATAGTGAGCCAAATGGAGTTGTTCTCCCACAAGAACCACTCGACTTGACTCTTCTTCAATATGCCCTTCACCAACATGCAGTGTTTCCTTGATTGAATTAGCTCTCACACCAATATTTGCATCTAGAGCCTTTTAATTGAGGGCTATGTGAAAACAGCTTTGGTGCTGAAGTTGTCTGTGAATGTGGAGTTGGTGGCATGTGAAACCCACATGTGGAGCATTCGTTTGTGTGGGATGCTCTACCAGGTTCATTCCTAGATAATGTACTCAAAGGGAATTAAGCATAGAGTGTGAAAACTGAGTTTCCTTGAGAGCTGCTTGGAAGCCTGATGGTGTGTGAAGTTAGAGAGCCAAATGGAGTTGTTCTCCCACAAGAACCACTCGGCTGATTCTTCTTCAGTATGCCCTTCACCAACATGCAGTGTTTCCATGATTGAATTAGCTCTCACAACAATATTTGTGTCTAGATCCTTTGCATTGAGGGCTATCTGAAAATGGCTTTGGTGCTGAAGTTGTCTGTGAATGTGAAGTTGGTGGCATGTGAAACCCGCATGTGGAGCATTCGTTTGTGTGGGATGCTCTACCAGGTTCATTCCTAGATAATGCATTCAACGGGCACTAAGCATAGAGTGTGAAAAGTGAGTTTCCTTGAGAGCTGCTTGGAAGCCTGATGGTGTGTGAAGTTAGTGAGCCAAATGGAGTTGTTCTCCCACAAGAACCACTCGGCTGATTCTTTTTCAATATGCCCTTCACCAATATGCAGTGTTTCCTTGATTGAATTAGCTCTCACACCAATATTTGCGTCTAGAGCCTTTGCATTGAGGGCTATCTGAAAACGGCTTTGCCGCTGAAGTTGTTTGTTAATGTGGAGTTGGTGGCATGTGAAACCCGCATGTGGAGCATTGGTTTTTGAGGGATGCACACTAAGCTTCTTTTCAATGCTATGCACTCAAAGGGCATTAAGCATAGAGTGTGAAAAGTGAGTTTCCTTGAGAGCTGCTTGGAAGCCTGATGGTGTGTGAAGTTAGTGAGCCAAATGGAGTTGTTCTCCAACAAGAACCACTCGGCTGATTCTTCTTCAATATGTCCTTCACCAACATGCAGTGTTTCCTTGATTGAATTAGCTCTCACACCAACATTTGCGTTTAGAGCCTTTGCATTGAGGGCTATGTGAAAACGGCTGTGGCGCTGAAGTTGTCTGTGAATGTGGAGTTGGTGTCATGTGAAACCCGCATGTGAAGCATTGGTGTGTGTTTGATGCTCTACCAGGTTCATTCCTACCTAATGCATCCAAAGGGCATGAAGCATAGAGTGTGAAAAGTGAGATTCCTTGAGAGCTGCTTGAAAGCCTGATGGTGTGTGAAGTTAGTGAGGCAAATGGAGTTGTTCTCCAACAAGAACCACTCGGCTGATTCTTCTTCAATATGCCCTTCACCAACATGCAGTGTTTCCTTGATTGAATTAGCTCTGACACCAATATTTGCGTCTAGAGCCTTTGCATTGAGGGCTATCTGAAAACGGCTGTGGCGCTGAAGTTGTCTGTGAATGTGGAGTTGGTGGCATGTGAAACCCATATGTGGAGCATTGGTTCATGATTAAGGCTCACCAAGGTTATTTTCAGTCCTATGCACTCAAAAGGCAGTAAGCATAGAGTGTGAAAACTGAGTTTCCTTGAGAGCTGCTTGGAAGCCTGATGGTGTGTGAAGTTATTGTGCCAAATGGAGCTGTTCTCCCACAAGAACCACTCGGCTGATTCTTCTTCAATATGCCCTTCACCAACATGCAGTGTTTCCTTGACTGAATTAGCTGTCACACCAATATTTGTGCCTAGAGCCTTTACATTGAGGGCTATCTGAAAACGGCTTTGGCACTGAAGTTGTCTGTGAATGTGGAGTTGGTGACATGTGAAAGCCGCATGTGGAACATTCGTTTGTGTGGGATGCTCTACCAGGTTCATTCCTAGATGATGTACGCAAAGGGCATTAAGCATAGAGTGTGAAAAGTGAGTTTCCTTGAGAGCTGCTTGGAAGCCTGATGGTGTGTGAAGTTAGTGAGCCAAATGGAGTTGTTCTCCCACAAGAACCACTCGGCTGATTCTTCTTCAATATGTCCTTCAACAACATGCAGTGTTTCCTTGATTGAATTAGCTCTCACACCAACATTTGCGTCTAGAGCCTTTGCATTGAGGGCTATGTGAAAACGGCTGTGGTGCTGAAGTTGTCTGTGAATGTGGAGTTGGTGGCATGTGAAACCCGCATGTGGAGCATTCATTTGTGTGTTTGATGCTCTACCAGGTTGATTCCTACGTAATGCATTCAAAGGGCATTAAGCATAGCGTGTGAAAAGTGAGATTCCTTGAGAGCTGCTTGAAAGCCTGATGGTGTGTGAAGTTAGTGAGCCAAATGGAGTTGTTCTCCAACAAGAACCACTCGGCTGATTCTTCTTCAATATGCCCTTCACCAACATGCAGTGTTTCCTTGATTGAATTAGCTCTCACACCAATATTTGCGTCTAGAGCCTTTGCATTGAGGGCTATGTGAAAACGGCTGTGGCGCTGAAGTTGCCTGTGAATGTGGAGTTGGTGGCATGTGAAACCCATATGTGGAGCATTGGTGTGTGTGGGATGCTCTACCAGGTTCTTTTGAGATAATGCACTCAAAGGGCATTAAGCATAGAGTGTCAAAACTGAGTTTCCTTGAGAGCTGCTTGGAAGCCTGATGGTGTGTGAAGTTATTGTGCCAAATGGAGTTGTTCTCCCACAAGAACCACTCGGCTGATTCTTCTTCAATATGCCCTTCACCAACATGCAGTGTTTCCTTGACTGAATTAGCTGTCACACCAATATTTGTGCCTAGAGCCTTTGCATTGAGGGCTATCTGAAAATGGCTTTGGCACTGAAGTTGTCTGTGAATGTGGAGTTGGTGACATGTGAAAGCCGCATGTGGAGCATTCGTTTGTGTGGGATGCTCTACCAGGTTCATTCCTAGATAATGCATTCAAAGGGCATGAAGCATAGAGTGTGAAAAGTGAGTTTCCTTGAGAGCTGCTTGGAAGCCTGATGGTGTGTGAAGTTAGAGAGCCAAATGGAGTTGTTCTCCCACAAGAACCACTCAGCTGATTCTTCTTCAATATGCCCTTCACCAACATGCAGTGTTTCCATGATTGAATTAGCTCTCACACCAATATTTGCGTCTAGAGCCTTTGCATTGAGGGCTATCTGAAAACGGCTGTGGCGCTGAAGTTGTCTGTGAATGTGGAGTTGGTGGCATGTGAAACCCACATGTGGAGCATTGGTTCATGTTTGAGGCTCACCGAGGTTATTTTCAGTCCTATGCACTCAAAAGGGCATGAAGCATAGAGTGTGAAAACTGAGTTTCCTTGAGAGCTGCTTGGAAGCCTGATGGTGTATGAAATTAGTGAGCCAAATGGAGTTGTTCTCCAACAAGAACCACTCGGCTGATTCTTCTTCAATATGCCCTTCACCAACATGCAGTGTTTCCTTGATTGAATTAGCTCTCACACCAATATTTGCGTCTAGAGCCTTTGCATTGAGGGCTATGTGAAAACGGCTGTGGCGCTGAAGTTGCCTGTGAATGTGGAGTTGGTGGCATGTGAAAACCACATGTGGAGCATTGGTTCATCTTTGAGGCTCACCAAGGTTATTTTCAGTCCTATGCATTCAAAAGGCGTTAAGCATAGAGTGTGAAAACTGAGTTTCCTTGAGAGCTGCTTGGAAGCCTGATGGTGTGTAAAGTTAGTGAGCCAAATGGCGTTGTTCTTCCACAAGAACCACTCAATTGATTCTTCTTCAATATGCCCTTCACCAACATGCAGTGTTTCCTTGATTGAATTAGCTCTCACACCAACATTTGCGTCTAGAGCCTTTGCATTGAGGGCTATGTGAAAACGGGCTGTGGCGCTGAAGTTGCCTGTGAATGTGCAGTTGGTGGCATGTGAAACCCGCATGTGGAGCTTTCGTTTGTGTGGGATGCTCACCAAGATTAATTTCAGACCTAGCGCCTCAAAGGGCACTAAGCATAGAGTGTGAAAAGTGAGTTTCCTTGAGAGCTGCTTGGAAGCCTGATGGTGTGTGAAGTTAGTGAGGCAAATGGAGTTGTTCTCCCACAAGAGCCACTCAGCTGATTCTTCTTCAATATGCCCTTCACCAACATGCAGTGTTTCCTTGATTGAATTAGCTGTCACACCAATATTTGCGTCTAGAGCCTTTGCATTGAGGGCTATCTGAAAACGTCTTTGGTGCTGAAGTTGCCTGTGAATGTGGAGTTGGTGGCATGTGAAACCCACATGTGGAGCATTGGTTCATGTTTAAGGCTCACCAAGGTTATTTTCAGTCCTATGCACTCAAAAGGCAGTAAGCATAGAGTGTGAAAACTGAGTTTCCTTGAGAGCTGCTTGGAAGCCTGATGGTGTGTGAAGTTAGTGAGCCAAATGGAGTTGTTCTCCCACAAGAACCACTCGGCTGTTTCTTCTTCAATATGTCCTTCACCAACATGCAGTGTTTCCTTGATTGAATTAGCTCTCACACCAATATTTGCGTCTAGAGCCTTTGCATTGAGGGCTATATGAAAACGGCTTTGGCGCTGATGTTGCCTGTGAATGTGGAGTTGGTGGCATGTGAAACCCGCATGTGGAGCTTTCGTTTGTGTGGGATGCTCACCAAGATTAATTTCAGACCTAGCGCCTCAAAGGGCACTAAGCATAGAGTGTGAAAAGTGAGTTTCCTTGAGAGCTGCTTGGAAGCCTGATGGTGTGTGAAGTTAGTGAGGCAAATGGAGTTGTTCTCCCACAAGAGCCACTCAGCTGATTCTTCTTCAATATGCCCTTCACCAACATGCAGTGTTTCCTTGATTGAATTAGCTGTCACACCAATATTTGCGTCTAGAGCCTTTGCATTGAGGGCTATCTGAAAACGTCTTTGGTGCTGAAGTTGCCTGTGAATGTGGAGTTGGTGGCATGTGAAACCCACATGTGGAGCATTGGTTCATGTTTAAGGCTCACCAAGGTTATTTTCAGTCCTATGCACTCAAAAGGCAGTAAGCATAGAGTGTGAAAACTGAGTTTCCTTGAGAGCTGCTTGGAAGCCTGATGGTGTGTGAAGTTAGTGAGCCAAATGGAGTTGTTCTCCCACAAGAACCACTCGGCTGTTTCTTCTTCAATATGTCCTTCACCAACATGCAGTGTTTCCTTGATTGAATTAGCTCTCACACCAATATTTGCGTCTAGAGCCTTTGCATTGAGGGCTATATGAAAACGGCTTTGGCGCTGATGTTGCCTGTGAATGTGGAGTTGGTGGCATGTGAAACCCGCATGTGGAGCATTGGTTTGTGTGGGATGCTCTACCAGGTTCATTCCTAGATAATGCACTCAAAGGGCAGTAAGCATAGAGTGTGAGAACTGAGTTTCCTTGAGAGCTGCTTGGAAGCCTGATGGTGTGTGAAGATAGTGAGTCAAATGGAGTTGTTCTCCCACAAGAACCACTCGACTTGACTCTTCTTCAATATGCCCTTCACCAACATGCAGTGTTTCCTTGATTGAATTAGCTCTCACAACAATATTTGCATCTAGAGCCTTTTAATTGAGGGCTATGTGAAAACAGCTTTGGTGCTGAAGTTGTCTGTGAATGTGGAGTTGGTGGCATGTGAAACCAGCATGTGGAGCATTCGTTTGTGTGGGATGCTCTACCAGGTTCATTCCTAGATAATGTACTCAAAGGGAATTAAGCATAGAGTGTGAAAACTGAGTTTCCTTGAGAGCTGCTTGGAAGCCTGATGGTGTGTGAAGTTAGAGAGCCAAATGGAGTTGTTCTCCCACAAGAACCACTCGGCTGATTCTTCTTCAGTATGCCCTTCACCAACATGTAGTGTTTCCATGATTGAATTAGCTCTCACAACAATATTTGCGTCTAGAGCCTTTGCATTGAGGGCTATCTGAAAATGGCTTTGGTGCTGAAGTTGCCTGTGAATGTGGAGTTGGTGGCATGTGAAACCCGCATGTGGAGCATTCGTTTGTGTGGGATGCTCTACCAGGTTCATTCCTAGATAATGCATTCAACGGGCATGAAGCATAGAGTGTGAAAAGTGAGTTTCCTTGAGAGCTGCTTGGAAGCCTGATGGTGTGTGAAGTTAGTGAGCCAAATGGAGTTGTTCTCCCACAAGAACCACTCGGCTGATTCTTTTTCAATATGCCCTTCACCAATATGCAATGTTTCCTTGATTGAATTAGCTCTCACACCAATATTTGCGTCTAGAGCCTTTGCATTGAGGGCTATCTGAAAACGGCTTTGCCGCTGAAGTTGTTTGTTAATGTGGAGTTGGTGGCATGTGAAACCCGCATATGGAGCATTGGTTTTTTTTTTTTTTTTTTTTTAATTTTATTTTAAATTCATTAATTACATTGTATTATGTGACACAGTTTCATAGGTACTGGGATTCTCCCCACCCCTCCCCAAACCCTCCCACCATGGTGGATTCCTCCACCTTGTTGCATAACCACAGTTCAAGTTCAGTTGAGATTGCCCCATTGCAAGCATATACCAAACATAGAGTCCAGCATCTTATTGTCCAGATAAGTTCAACGGCTTCTTAGGTATACACTCTCTGGTCTGAAGACAGAGCCAGCAGACTATCATCCCGATCAATTAAAAGCTCCAACATACCATCAGCAAAAATTTACATCACCATGGAATTAATTGACATAGTAACGAGTAACCAATATGGTAAAAGTAAATGCGATTTCTTATCCACCTTCTGTGACCACCTCATTGACATTTCAATTTAGGTTTATACACAACATATAACATTCATAACATAACTTGTTATACATAACATCGTGTCATCTTAAATTAAGGCAAACATGTGGTATTTAACCTTTTGGGATTGGCTCATTTCCCTTAGCATTATGGTTTCCAGTTTGGCCCATTTGGCCACAAAGAACTGCATTTTGTTTTGTTTAATAGCTGAGTAGTATTCCATGGAGTAGATGAACCATAGCTTTCTTATCCAATCCTCTGTTGATGGGCATTTTGGTTGCTTCCATGTCTTTGCAATTACTGATTGTGCTGCTATGAGCATAGGAGCGCATGTTGGTTTCTCATAAAACAAGTGTTCTGGATATATTCCTAGGAGTGCTATTGCCGGGTCATACGGTATGTTGTATTTGAGTTGTTTGAATGTTCTCCATACTGATTTCCATAGAGGCTGTACCAGCCTGCAGCCCCACCAGCAGTGGAGTAGGGTTCCCTTTTCCCCGCAACCTCGCCAACAAGTGTTGTTGGTGCTTTTATTCATATGGGCCAGTCTTACTGGCGTTAGGTGGTACCTCATTGATGTTTTAATTTGGATTTCCCTTATTGCCAGGGAACTTGAGCATTTTTTCATATGTTTATTTGCCATTTGGGTTTGTTCCTTTGTGAAGTGTTTGCCCATTTCCAGTGCCCATTTCTTGAGTGGCTTGTTTGTTTTGACATTTTGGTTGTTTTGTAGCTCTTTGTATATTCTGGAGATCAGCCCTCTATCACCTAAGTCGTGTGCAAAGATCTTCTCCCATTCTGTGGGTTGCCTTTTTACTTTGTTGATTGTTTCTCTAGCTGTACAGAAGCTTCTTAGTTTGATGAGGTCCCAATTGTTTATTTTGGTCTTGATTTCTACTGCATTTGGAGTCTTTTTTAGGAAGTGAGGGCCTACCCCTAAGTGTTCCAGTGTGTTTCCAACATTTTCTTCCAAAAGTTTGAAGGTTTCTGGATGTAGGTTTAAATCTTTTATCCATTTGGATTTGATCTTAGTATATGGTGAGAGATGTGGGTCTATCTTTTTGTTTCTGCAGGCTATCAACCAGTTGTCCCAACAGCATTTATTGAACAGACCTTCCCATTTGCCTGGGTTGTCGTTTGTCTTTTTGTCAAAGATTATTTGGCTGTATTTCTGTGGGTTCCCATCTGGTGTTTCTATTCTGCTCCATTGATCTTCTTCTCTATTTTTGTGCCAGTACCAGGCTGTTTTGATAACCACTGCCCTATAGTATGTCCAGAGGTCCGGAACTGTGATTCCCCCTGCTAACTTCCTGTTCTTGAGAATGGTTCTAGCTATTCGTGGTTTTTTGTGCTTCCAGATGAACCTTTGGATCATTGTTTCCAGGTCTGTGAAGAATGTTTTGGGCAATTTGATTGGGATTGCGTTGAATGTATATATTGCTTTTGGCAGTATAGACATTTTAATGATATTGATTTTACCTATCCAGGAGCATGGGATGTTACTCCATCTTTCTAGATCTTGTTCAATTTCTTTTTTAAGTAGTTTGTAGTTTTCCTCGAATAGGTCTCCTACATTTTTGGTTAGGTTAATTCCCAGATACTTCATGCTTTCCTTTGTTACTTTGAATGGTATCTTGCTGGTTAGATCTTTTTCCAACTTGGGGCTGTTAGCATACACTATGGCTGTTGATTTTTGTTCATTAATTTTGTACCCTGCCACTCTACCGAACTCTCGTATAAGTTCTAGTAGTCTCTGTGTTGAGCCTTTTGGCTCTTCCATATAAAGAATCATGTCATCTGCATATAGTGAAAGCTTGACTTCTTCATTTCCCATTTGGATTCCTTTGATTTCTTTTTCTTGTCTTATGGCCTCAGCGAGTACCTCTAGAACTATGTTGAATAGCAGCGGAGAAAGCGGACATCCCTGTCTTGTTCCAGATCTCAGTGGGAAGGGTTCCAGTTTTTCTCCATTCAGTATGATGCTGGCGTTGGGTTTTTCATATATTGCTTTGATTATGTTGTGGATTTTTCCATCTATGCCTACCTTGGTTAGGGTCTTTAGCAGGAAGTTGTGCTGAATTTTGTCGAAAGCTTTTTCTGCATCTATTGATACTATCATGTGATTCTTGTTTTTCAGTTTTTGGATGTGGTGTATCACATTTATGGATTTGCGAATGTTGAACCATCCCTGCATTCCAGGGATGAATCCTACTTGATCTGGATGAATGATCTGTCTGATGTGTTTTTGAATTCTGTTGGCTAGGATTTTGTTGAGAATCTTAGCATCAATGTTCATCAAAGAGATAGGTCTGTAGTTTTCTTTCTCTGTAGGATCTCTGCCCGGTTTTGGGATTAAGGTGATGTTGGCTTCATAGAATGAGTTTGGAAGGGTTGCTTCCTTTTCTATTGTTTTGAAGAGTTTGTAGAGGATTGGAGTTAGTTCTGTTCGGAATGTTTTGTAGAATTCTGGAGTGAAGCCGTCTGGGCCTGGGCTTTTCTTTGTTGGGAGGTCTTTAATCACTGATTCAATCTCTGCTTCAGTTATGGGTTTGTTCAGGTTGATTGTTGCCTCTGGGCTAAGTTTTGGCAGGTTGTGTGAGTCTAAGAACTTTTCCATTTCTTGGTGGTCTTCTGATTTGTTGGAGTACAGTGCTTTGTAGTAATTTCTGATTATGGTCTTAATGGTTGTAATGTCTGTTGTTATGTTGCCTTTTTCATCTTTGATGCTGTTAATTCTTGCTTTCTCTTGTTTTTTCTTTGTCAGACGGGCCAGCGGGGTGTCTATTTTGTTTATCTTTTCAAAAAACCAGCTTTTTGATTCGTTGATTTTGTGTATGGTTTTTTTTATTTCTATCTGGTTGATTTCCTCCCTTGTTTTGATGATTTCTTGTTTCCTGTTGTGTGTGGGGCTCATCTGCTGCTGCTTTTCCAATTCCTGGAGGTGTGTGGTTAGTTCCTGTATTTGGCGACTCTCTTGGGCCTTGACATGAGCTCCAATTGCGATGAGTTTACCCCGTAGCACTGCTTTGGCAGTGTCCCACAAGTTTTGGAATGTTGTGTCAGAGTTTTCATTGGTTTCCATAAATTTTTTGATCTCATCTTTAATTTCTTCCCTGACCCATTGTTCGTTTAATAGCATATTGTTCAGCCTCCAAGAGTTTCTATATTTCCTGGGACATTTTGAATTGCTGATTTCCAGTTTCATTCCGTGGTGGTCTGAGAGGGTACATGGTATGATTCCTATCTTTTTGAAGTTATTTAGATTTGCTTTGTGTCCTATCATGTGGTCGATCCTGGAGAAGGTGCCATGCACTGCTGAAAAAAATGTATAATCTGTGGTCTTAGGATAAAAAATTCTATAAATGTCTACCAAGTCTAGTTGTTCTAATGTTTGTACAAGCTCTGTTGTTTCTTTGTTGAGTTTTTGTTTTGTTGATCTGTCTATAGTTGTTAGTGGGGTGTTAAGATCACCCACTATTATTGTGTGTGTATCTATGTCTCCCCTTAAGTCTGTAAGTAGTTGCTTCACGAAGCTAGGCGCATTGGAATTAGGTGCATATATGTTCACGATTGTAATTACTTCTTGATGGATCAGTCCCTTCACCAATATATAATGTCCTTCTCTGTCCTTTTTGATGTCTGTCAGCTTGAAGTCTAGGTCATCTGAGATTAGAACAGCTACGCCAGCCTTTTTTTCTCGTCCATTGGCATGAAATGTCTTTTTCCATCCTTTCACTTTAAATTTCTTACAGGATTTTCTGGTTAGATGTGTCTCTTGTAGACAACATATAGTTGGGTGCTGTTTGATGATCCATTCCGTTAATCTATGCCTTTTGATTGGTGAGTTTAAGCCATTTGTGTTTAGAGATAATATTGAAAGGAATTGGTTTTGGGCTGCCATGAGTGTAAGTATGCAAGTGTGTATTTGCGACTATTAGAGTTCTTGATTGGTTGACTTTTCTTGTATGGATTTTAGTGGGGAGGTCTTCCCATTTGCCATCTTTGATTTTGGTTTGTATTTTTTCTTTCTGGGTTTAGCACCTTCCTGAGGAGATTTTCCAGAGCTGGTTTCGTGTTGATGTATTCTTCGAGTTTCTCTTTACTGTTGAAGTATTTAATTTCATTCTCAAATATAAATGAGAGCTTTGCTGGGTACATTATTCTTGGTTGGCAGTTGTTTTGTTTCAGGATTTGATAGGTTTTACCCCATTCTCTCCTTGCTTGGAGCGTTTCTTCTGATAGGTCGGCTGTGATCCTGATTTCCCTTCCCCTGAAAGTAATCTTATCCTTTTTTCTTACTTGTCTTAGAATTGTTTCCTTGTGTTCACTTGAAGGTAGCTTGAGGACCACATGTCTGGGAGACGATTTGTTTGGGTCGTATCTCCTGGGGGTTCTTTGCCCTTCCTGGATTTGTGCTGGATTTATATTTCCAATATTCTGGAAGTTCTCCTGTATTATCTCATTGAGCACCCGTTGCAAGCCTGTCTCCTTTTCCACTCCTTCGGGAAGGCCTATTATTCTAATATTTGATTTTTTGAGGTTGTCTTTCATTTCCTGTATGGACCTATTGGCTTTCTCTAGATTTGTCTCCAACTGTTTGATGAGCTGCTGCCTTTCATTCTGATTGTCTTCCAATTCTGATATTCTGTCCTCTGCTGTGTTCATTCTGTTGGTTAGGCTTTCAATTTTGTGCTCTATATCGAGGATTCCCTTTTTGATTTGATTTATTTCTGCAGTGATATGGTTTTCGAATGCCTTAGACTCTTCCCAGCGCTTTTCACTCTCTCTGACGAATTTCATCATTAGCTTCTTAAAGTCCTTATCTGATAGTTCCTCTATGTCTTCATCTTGCATCTCAGATATTGAGATTAGTTTTTGGTTGTATTGGGAGGGAGTGCTTGATCTTTCCTCTGGGTCATTGCTTTTTCTGATACTTCTCCTCATTGTGTTTTTGCTTCTTGTTGTTTTGAGATTTTAGCGGTGATTCAGCTGAGCTGGCTCTGGTTTGGGGCCTCCGGCTGAGCCCAGCAGGGCTTACTGCCTGAGTCACCAGCTGCTTTCAGGGTCTGTAGATCACAGCCCTGAGCTGGGTCAGGAGGCTTTGTGGGCCAGCCCCAGTGCCAGGCCCCTTCCCCTGTGGCTCCCTCTGCTGAGCCGCGCCTGGGCTTTGGGTCACAAGGCTAATACAGCGGGGGTCTCCGCCTCAGTGCTGAGCCGAGACTCTCCTTCAGGGTTTGAGGTTAGCACAGCAGGGGCTCCTGCTGCTCGGAGTCTAAAATCCCAACCCCGGCCTGTGCTGGGCTGGAAATCTCCTCGGCCCCAGTGCCAAACTCGGAAGCGCTGCTCCGCTGAGGGCTGCAACACCACAGGCAGGTCTTTCCGAGTGGGCTCCTGCTGGGAAAACCTGTCTGGCCAGTTCAGCTGAGCCCGCTCTGGTCTGGCCTCTCTAGCTGAGCCCAGCTGGGGACTCTGCCCTGAAGAAGCCACTTCCTCAGCTGCACTCTCTCAAGGGTAGAAGCGGATCTCTGAGAGGCACAGAGCCCTTGAGGTAAAATGTGCCCCCACTAGTCCGCTCCTCTGACCAGGACGTGAGGCCCTGTCGAGCGTTGCCCAGCCTCTGGGGCTCAGGGCTAGTCCAGCAACAGGATCCACTGACTCTCCCGCAGCCAGTCCACAGCTCAGAGCCGATACGGGGATCTCTGAGCCCCAGTCCCACAGCGCCGCTCCTGTTCCCTCTGCACTCTCCCTCAGCCGCTGAGCAGCGGGTAGGCAAGCCTCTGGGAAATCTCCCCTGCTTTTCCTCCACTTCTGCAGGGATGATGCACCCAATGATCAGTCCAGTAGCCTCCTCTGGGGTTTCCTGCCTTTCAGGGGACTGGTGCCCCTGTCGGTGTGGGCGCCTATCCTTCCGGCCGCCTCTGTTTTCCCTGGGGCGGTAGAGCCTCCGCCGCCTTCCCCCTGCCTGGGATCGTGACTCACCAGGTTTCTCGCGGTGTGCTGTATTTTCTTTCCTACTTTTTGCGGCTGTTCCTTCACGCTGTGTAGATCTTCTTGCTTTAGTGAACTCCAGTGACCTTCTCGTTCTTCTCCCTACAGTTTCGCACCTCCTGGCCTGTTTCTCTGCTGGATCGGCTCCCCTCCTTCCCTACTCCACCCTACACCAGCTCTCTGCAGTCGGCCATCTTTTTTCGGAGCATTGGTTTTTGAGGGATGCACACTAAGCTTTTTTTCAATGCTATGCACTCAAAGGGCATTAAGCATAGAGTGTGAAAAGTGAGTTTCCTTGAGAGCTGCTTGGAAGCCTGATGGTGTGTGAAGTTAGTGAGCCAAATGGAGTTGTTCTCCAACAAGAACCACTCGGCTGATTCTTCTTCAATATGTCCTTCACCAACATGCAGTGTTTCCTTGATTGAATTAGCTCTCACACCAACATTTGCGTTTAGAGCCTTTGCATTGAGGGCTATGTGAAAACGGCTGTGGCGCTGAAGTTGTCTGTGAATGTGGAGTTGGTGGCATGTGAAACCCGCATGTGAAGCATTGGTGTGTGTTTGATGCTCTACCAGGTTCATTCCTACCTAATGCATCCAAAGGGCATGAAGCATAGAGTGTGAAAAGTGAGATTCCTTGAGAGCTGCTTGGAAGCCTGATGGTGTGTGAAGTTAGTGAGGCAAATGGAGTTGTTCTCCAACAAGAATCACTCGGCTGATTCTTCTTCAATATGCCCTTCACCAACATGCAGTGTTTCCTTGATTGAATTAGCTCTCACACCAATATTTGCGTCTAGAGCCTTTGCATTGAGGGCTATCTGAAAACGGCTTTGGCGCTGAAGTTGTCTGTGAATGTGGAGTTGGTGGCATGTGAAACCCATATGTGGAGCATTGGTTCATGATTAAGGCTCACCAAGGTTATTTTCAGTCCTATGCACTCAAAAGGCAGTAAGCATAGAGTGTGAAAACTGAGTTTCCTTGAGAGCTGCTGGGAAGCCTGATGGTGTGTGAAGTTAGTGAGCCAAATGGAGTTGTTCTCCCACAAGAACCACTCGGCTGTTTCTTCTTCAATATGTCCTTCACCAACATGCAGTGTTTCCTTGATTGAAGTAGCTCTCACACCAATACTTGAGTCTAGAGCCTTTGCATTGAGGGCTATATGAAAACGGCTTTGGCGCTGATGTTGCCTGTGAATGTGGAGTTGGTGGCATGTGAAACCCGCATGTGAAGCATTGGTGTGTGTGGGATGCTCTACCAGGTTCATTCCTAGATAATGCACTCAAAGGGCACTAAGCATAGAGTGTGAAAACTGAGTTTCCTTGAGAGCTGCTTGGAAGCCTGATGGTGTGTGAAGAGAGTGAGTCAAATGGAGTTGTTCTCCCACAAGAACCACTCAGCTGATTCTTATTCAATATGCCCTTCACCAACATGCAGTGTTTCCTTGATTGAATTAGCTCTCACACCAATATTTGAGTCTAGAGCCTTTGCATTGAGGGCTATCTGAAAATGGCTTTGGCGCTGAAGTTGTCTGTGAATGTGGATTTGGTGGCATGTGAAACCCGCATGTGGAGCATTGCTTCGTTTGTGTGGGATGCTCACCAAGCTTCTTTTCAGACCTAGGCACTCAAAGGGCAGTAAGCATAGAGTGTGAAAACTGAGTTTCCTTGAGAGCTGCTTGGAAGCCTGATGGTGTGTGAAGTTATTGTGCCAAATGGAGCTGTTCTCCCACAAGAACCACTCGGCTGATTCTTCTTCAATATGCCCTTCAGCAACATGCAGTGTTTCCTTGACTGAATTAGCTCTCACACCAATATTTGTGCCTAGAGCCTTTGCATTGAGGGCTATCTGAAAACGGCTTTGGCACTGAAGTTGTCTGTGAATGTGGAGTTGGTGACATGTGAAAGCCGCATGTGGAACATTCGTTTGTGTGGGATGCTCTACCAGGTTCATTCCTAGATGATGCACGCAAAGGGCCCATGAAGCATAGAGTGTGAAAACTGAGTTTCCTTGAGAGCTGCTTGGAAGCCTGATGGTGTGTGAAGTTAGTGAGCCAAATGGAGTTGTTCTCCCACAAGAACCACTCGGCTGATTCTTCTTCAATATGTCCTTCAACAACATGCAGTGTTTCCTTGATTGAATTAGCTCTCACACCAACATTTGCGTCTAGAGCCTTTGCATTGAGGGCTATGTGAAAACGGCTGTGGTGCTGAAGTTGTCTGTGAATGTGGAGTTGGTGGCATGTGAAACCCGCATGTGGAGCATTCATTTGTGTGTTTGATGCTCTACCAGGTTGATTCCTACGTAATGCATTCAAAGGGCAGTAAGCATAGAGTGTGAAAAGTGAGATTCCTTGAGAGCTGCTTGAAAGCCTGATGGTGTGTGAAGTTAGTGAGGCAAATGGAGTTGTTCTCCAACAAGAACCACTCGGCTGATTCTTCTTCAATATGCCCTTCACCAACATGCAGTGTTTCCTTGATTGAATTAGCTCTCACACCAATATTTGCGTCTAGAGCCTTTGCATTGAGGGCTATCTGAAAACGGCTTTGGCACTGAAGTTGTCTGTGAATGTGGAGTTGGTGACATGTGAAAGCCGCATGTGGAGCATTGGTTTGTGTGGGATGCTCTTCCAGGTTCATTCCTAGATGATGTACGCAAAGGGCATTAAGCATAGAGTGTGAAAAGTGAGTTTCCTTGAGACCTGCTTGGAAGCCTGATGGTGTGTGAAGTTAGTGAGCCAAATGGAGTTGTTCTCCCACAAGAACCACTCGGCTGATTCTTCTTCAATATGTCCTTCAACAACATGCAGTGTTTCCTTGATTGAATTAGCTCTCACACCAACATTTGCGTCTAGAGCCTTTGCATTGAGGGCTATGTGAAAACGGCTGTGGTGCTGAAGTTGTCTGTGAATGTGGAGTTGGTGGCATGTGAAACCCGCATGTGGAGCATTCATTTGTGTGTTTGATGCTCTACCAGGTTGATTCCTACGTAATGCATTCAAAGGGCAGTAAGCATAGAGTGTGAAAAGTGAGATTCCTTGAGAGCTGCTTGAAAGCCTGATGGTGTGTGAAGTTAGTGAGCCAAATGGAGTTGTTCTCCAACAAGAACCACTCGGCTGATTCTTCTTCAATATGCCCTTCACCAACATGCAGTGTTTCCTTGATTGAATTAGCTCTCACACCAATATTTGCGTCTAGAGCCTTTGCATTGAGGACTATCTGAAAACGGCTGTGGCGCTGAAGTTGCCTGTGAATGTGGAGTTGGTGGCATGTGAAACCCATATGTGGAGCATTGGTGTGTGTGGGATGCTCTACCAGGTTCTTTTGAGAAAATGCACTCAAAGGGCATTAAGCATAGAGTGTGAAAACTGAGTTTCCTTGAGAGCTGCTTGGAAGCCTGATGGTGTGTGAAGTTATTGTGCCAAATGGAGTTGTTCTCCCACAAGAACCACTCGGCTGATTCTTCTTCAATATGCCCTTCACCAACATGCAGTGTTTCCTTGACTGAATTAGCTGTCACACCAATATTTGTTCCTAGAGCCTTTGCATTGAGGGCTATCTGAAAATGGCTTTGGCACTGAAGTTGTCTGTGAATGTGGAGTTGGTGACATGTGAAAGCCGCATGTGGAGCATTCGTTTGTGTGGGATGCTCTACCAGGTTGATTCCTAGATAATGCATTCAAAGGGCATGAAGCATAGAGTGTGAAAAGTGAGTTTCCTTGAGAGCTGCTTGGAAGCCTGATGGTGTGTGAAGTTAGAGAGCCAAATGGAGTTGTTCTCCCACAAGAACCACTCAGCTGATTCTTCTTCAATATGCCCTTCACCAACATGCAGTGTTTCCATGATTGAATTAGCTCTCACACCAATATTTGCGTCTAGAGCCTTTGCATTGAGGGCTATCTGAAAACGGCTGTGGCGCTGAAGTTGTCTGTGAATGTGGAGTTGGTGGCATGTGAAACCAACATGTGGAGCATTGGTTCATGTTTGATGCTCACCGAGGTTATTTTCAGTCCTATGCACTCAAAAGGGCATGAAGCATAGAGTGTGAAAACTGAGTTTCCTTGAGAGCTGCTTGGAAGCCTGATGGTGTGTGAAATTAGTGAGCCAAATGGAGTTTTTCTCCAACAAGAACCACTCGGCTGATTCTTCCTCAATATGCCCTTCAGCAACATGCAGTGTTTTCTTGATTGAATTAGCTCTCACACCACTATTTGCGTCTAGAGCCTTTGCATTGAGGGCTATCTGAAAACGGCTTTGGCGCTGAAGTTGTCTGTGAATGTGGAGTTGGTGGCATGTGAAACCCATATGTGGAGCATTGGTGTGTGTGGGATGCTCTACCAGGTTCATTCCTAGATAATGCACTCAAAGGGCACTAAGCATAGAGTGTGAAAACTGAGATTCCTTGAGAGCTGCTTGGAAGCCTGATGGTGTGTGAATTTGTTGTGCCAAATGGAGTTGTTCTCCCACGAGAACCACTCGGCTGATTCTTCTTCAATATGCCCTTCACCAACATGCAGTGTTTCCTTGACTGAATTAGCTCTCACACAAATATTTGTGCCTAGAGCCGTTGCATTGAGGGCTATCTGAAAACGGCTTTGGCACTGAAGTTGTCTGTGAATGTGGAGTTGGTGACATGTGAAAGCCGCATGTGGGGTATTCGTTTGTGTGGGATGCTCTACCAGGTTCATTCCTAGATGATGCACTCAAAGGGCATTAAGCATAGCGTGTGCAAAGTGAGTTTCCTTGAGAGCTGCTTGGAAGCCTGATGGTGTGTGAAGTTAGTGAGCCAAATGGAGTTGTTCTCCCACAAGAACCACTCGGCTGATTCTTCTTCAATATGCCCTTCACCAACATGCAGTGTTTCCTTGATTGAATTAGCTCTCACACCAATATTTGCGTCTAGAGCCTTTGCATTGAGGGCTATCTGAAAACGGCTGTGGCGCTGAAGTTGCCTGTGAATGTGGAGTTGGTGGCATGTGAAAACCACATGTGGAGCATTCGTTTGTGTGGGATGCTCTACCAGGTTCATTCCTAGATAATGTACTCAAAGGGAATTAAGCATAGAGTGTGAAAACTGAGTTTCCTTGAGAGCTGCTTGGAAGCCTGATGGTGTGTGAAGTTAGAGAGCCAAATGGAGTTGTTCTCCCACAAGAACCACTCGGCTGATTCTTCTTCAGTATGCCCTTCACCAACATGCAGTGTTTCCATGATTGAATTAGCTCTCACAACAATATTTGTGTCTAGAGCCTTTGCATTGAGGGCTATCTGAAAATGGCTTTGGTGCTGAAGTTGTCTGTGAATGTGAAGTTGGTGGCATGTGAAACCCGCATGTGGAGCATTCGTTTGTGTGGGATGCTCTACCAGGTTCATTCCTAGATAATGCATTCAACGGGCATGAAGCATAGAGTGTGAAAAGTGAGTTTCCTTGAGAGCTGCTTGGAAGCCTGATGGTGTGTGAAGTTAGTGAGCCAAATGGAGTTGTTCTCCCACAAGAACCACTCGGCTGATTCTTTTTCAATATGCCCTTCACCAATATGCAGTGTTTCCTTGATTGAATTAGCTCTCACACCAATATTTGCGTCTAGAGCCTTTGCATTGAGGGCTATCTGAAAACGGCTTTGCCGCTGAAGTTGTTTGTTAATGTGGAGTTGGTGGCATGTGAAATCCGCATGTGGAGCATTGGTTTTTGAGGGATGCACACTAAGCTTCTTTTCAATGCTATGCACTCAAAGGGCATTAAGCATAGAGTGTGAAAAGTGAGTTTCCTTGAGAGCTGCTTGGAAGCCTGATGGTGTGTGAAGTTAGTGAGCCAAATGGAGTTGTTCTCCAACAAGAACCACTCGGCTGATTCTTCTTCAATATGTCCTTCACCAACATGCAGTGTTTCCTTGATTGAATTAGCTCTCACACCAACATTTGCGTTTAGAGCCTTTGCATTGAGGACTATGTGAAAACGGCTGTGGCGCTGAAGTTGTCTGTGAATGTGGAGTTGGTGTCATGTGAAACCCGCATGTGAAGCATTGGTGTGTGTTTGATGCTCTACCAGGTTCATTCCTACCTAATGCATCCAAAGGGCATGAAGCATAGAGTGTGAAAAGTGAGATTCCTTGAGAGCTGCTTGGAAGCCTGATGGTGTGTGAAGTTAGTGAGGCAAATGGAGTTGTTCTCCCACAAGAACCACTCGGCTGATTCTTCTTCAATATGCCCTTCACCAACATGCAGTGTTTCCTTGATTGAATTAGCTCTGACACCAATATTTGCGTCTAGAGCCTTTGCATTGAGGGCTATCTGAAAACGGCTGTGGCGCTGAAGTTGTCTGTGAATGTGGAGTTGGTGGCATGTGAAACCCATATGTGGAGCATTGGTTCATGATTAAAGCTCACCAAGGTTATTTTCAGTCCTATGCACTCAAAAGGCATTAAGCATAGAGTGTGAAAACTCAGTTTCCTTGAGAGCTGCTTGGAAGCCTGATGGTGTGTGAAGTTAGTGAGCCAAATGGAGTTGTTCTCCCACAACAACCACTCGGCTGTTTCTTCTTCAATATGTCCTGCACCAACATGCAGTGTTTCCTTGATTGAAGTAGCTCTCACACCAATACTTGAGTCTAGAGCCTTTGCATTGAGGGCTATATGAAAACGGCTTTGGCGCTGATGTTGCCTGTGAATGTGGAGTTGGTGGCATGTGAAACCCGCATGTGAAGCATTGGTGTGTGTGGGATGCTCTACCAGGTTCATTCCTAGATAATGCACTCAAAGGGCACTAAGCATAGAGTGTGAAAACTGAGTTTCCTTGAGAGCTGCTTGGAAGCCTGATGGTGTGTGAAGATAGTGAGTCAAATGGAGTTGTTCTCCCACAAGAACCACTCAGCTGATTCTTATTCAATATGCCCTTCACCAACATGCAGTGTTTCCTTGATTGAATTAGCTCTCACACCAATATTTGAGTCTAGAGCCTTTGCATTGAGGGCTATCTGAAAATGGCTTTGGCGCTGAAGTTGTCTGTGAATGTGGAGTTGGTGGCATGTGAAACCCGCATGTGGAGCATTGCTTCGTTTGTGTGGGATGCTCACCAAGCTTCTTTTCAGTCCTAGGCACTCAAAGGGCAGTAAGCATAGAGTGTGAAAACTGAGTTTCCTTGAGAGCTGCTTGGAAGCCTGATGGTGTGTGAAGTTATTGTGCCAAATGGAGCTGTTCTCCCACAAGAACCACTCGGCTGATTCTTCTTCAATATGCCCTTCACCAACATGCAGTGTTTCCTTGACTGAATTAGCTCTCACACCAATATTTGTGCCTAGAGCCTTTGCATTGAGGGCTATCTGAAAACGGCTTTGGCACTGAAGTTGTCTGTGAATGTGGAGTTGGTGACATGTGAAAGCCGCATGTGGAACATTCGTTTGTGTGGGATGCTCTACCAGGTTCATTCCTAGATGATGTACGCAAAGGGCATTAAGCATAGAGTGTGAAAAGTGAGTTTCCTTGAGAGCTGCTTGGAAGCCTGATGGTGTGTGAAGTTAGTGAGCCAAATGGAGTTGTTCTCCCACAAGAACCACTCGGCTGATTCTTCTTCAATATGTCCTTCAACAACATGCAGTGTTTCCTTGATTGAATTAGCTCTCACACCAACATTTGCGTCTAGAGCCTTTGCATTGAGGGCTATGTGAAAACGGCTGTGGTGCTGAAGTTGTCTGTGAATGTGGAGTTGGTGGCATGTGAAACCCGCATGTGGAGCATTCATTTGTGTGTTTGATGCTCTACCAGGTTGATTCCTACGTAATGCATTCAAAGGGCAGTAAGCATAGAGTGTGAAAAGTGAGATTCCTTGAGAGCTGCTTGAAAGCCTGATGGTGTGTGAAGTTAGTGAGCCAAATGGAGTTGTTCTCCAACAAGAACCACTCGGCTGATTCTTCTTCAATATGCCCTTCACCAACATGCAGTGTTTCCTTGATTGAATTAGCTCTCACACCAATATTTGCGTCTAGAGCCTTTGCATTGAGGGCTATGTGAAAACGGCTGTGGCGCTGAAGTTGCCTGTGAATGTGGAGTTGGTGGCATGTGAAACCCATATGTGGAGCATTGGTGTGTGTGGGATGCTCTACCAGGTTCTTTTGAGATAATGCACTCAAAGGGCATTAAGCATAGAGTGTGAAAACTGAGTTTCCTTGAGAGCTGATTGGAAGCCTGATGGTGTGTGAAGTTATTGTGCCAAATGGAGTTGTTCTCCCACAAGAACCACTCGGCTGATTCTTCTTCAATATGCCCTTCACCAACATGCAGTGTTTCCTTGACTGAATTAGCTGTCACACCAATATTTGTGCCTAGAGCCTTTGCATTGAGGGCTATCTGAAAATGGCTTTGGCACTGAAGTTGTCTGTGAATGTGGAGTTGGTGACATGTGAAAGCCGCATGTGGAGCATTCGTTTGTGTGGGATGCTCTACCAGGTTCATTCCTAGATAATGCATTCAAAGGGCATGAAGCATAGAGTGTGAAAAGTGAGTTTCCTTGAGAGCTGCTTGGAAGCCTGATGGTGTGTGAAGTTAGAGAGCCAAATGGAGTTGTTCTCCCACAAGAACCACTCAGCTGATTCTTCTTCAATATGCCCTTCACCAACATGCAGTGTTTCCATGATTGAATTAGCTCTCACACCAATATTTGCGTCTAGAGCCTTTGCATTGAGGGCTATCTGAAAACGGCTGTGGCGCTGAAGTTGTCTGTGAATGTGGAGTTGGTGGCATGTGAAACCCACATGTGGAGCATTGGTTCATGTTTGAGGCTCACCGAGGTTATTTTCAGTCCTATGCACTCAAAAGGGCATGAAGCATAGAGTGTGAAAACTGAGTTTCCTTGAGAGCTGCTTGGAAGCCTGATGGTGTGTGAAATTAGTGAGCCAAATGGAGTTGTTCTCCAACAAGAACCACTCGGCTGATTCTTCCTCAATATGCCCTTCAGCAACATGCAGTGTTTTCTTGATTGAATTAGCTCTCACACCACTATTTGCGTCTAGAGCCTTTGCATTGAGGGCTATCTGAAAACGGCTTTGGCGCTGAAGTTGTCTGTGAATGTGGAGTTGGTGGCATGTGAAACCCATATGTGGAGCATTGGTGTGTGTGGGATGCTCTACCAGGTTCATTCCTAGATAATGCACTCAAAGGGCACTAAGCATAGAGTGTGAAAACTGAGATTCCTTGAGAGCTGCTTGGAAGCCTGAATGTGTGTGAAGTTAGTGAGCCAAATGGAGTTGTTCTCCCACAAGAACCACTCGGCTGATTCTTCTTCAATATGCCCTTCACCAACATGCAGTGTTTCCTTGATTGAATTAGCTCTCACACCAATATTTGCGTCTAGAGCCTTTGCATTGAGGGCTATCTGAAAACGGCTGTGGCGCTGAAGTTGCCTGTGAATGTGGAGTTGGTGGCATGTGAAAACCACATGTGGAGCATTGGTTCATCTTTGAGGCTCACCAAGGTTATTTTCAGTCCTATGCATTCAAAAGGCGTTAAGCATAGAGTGTGAAAACTGAGTTTCCTTGAGAGCTGCTTGGAAGCCTGATGGTGTGTAAAGTTAGTGAGCCAAATGGCGTTGTTCTTCCACAAGAACCACTCAATTGATTCTTCTTCAATATGCCCTTCACCAACATGCAGTGTTTCCTTGATTGAATTAGCTGTCACACCAACATTTGCGTCTAGAGCCTTTGCATTGAGGGCTATGTGAAAACGGGCTGTGGCGCTGAAGTTGCCTCTGAATGTGCAGTTGGTGGCATGTGAAACCCGCATGTGGAGCTTTCGTTTGTGTGGGATGCTCACCAAGATTAATTTCAGACCTAGCGCCTCAAAGGGCACTAAGCATAGAGTGTGAAAAGTGAGTTTCCTTGAGAGCTGCTTGGAAGCCTGATGGTGTGTGAAGTTAGTGAGGCAAATGGAGTTGTTCTCCCACAAGAGCCACTCAGCTGATTCTTCTTCAATATGCCCTTCACCAACATGCAGTGTTTCCTTGATTGAATTAGCTGTCACACCAATATTTGCGTCTAGAGCCTTTGCATTGAGGGCTATCTGAAAACGTCTTTGGTGCTGAAGTTGCCTGTGAATGTGGAGTTGGTGGCATGTGAAACCCACATGTGGAGCATTGGTTCATGTTTAAGGCTCACCAAGGTTATTTTCAGTCCTATGCACTCAAAAGGCAGTAAGCATAGAGTGTGAAAACTGAGTTTCCTTGAGAGCTGCTTGGAAGCCTGATGGTGTGTGAAGTTAGTGAGCCAAATGGAGTTGTTCTCCCACAAGAACCACTCGGCTGTTTCTTCTTCAATATGTCCTTCACCAACATGCAGTGTTTCCTTGATTGAATTAGCTCTCACACCAATATTTGCGTCTAGAGCCTTTGCATTGAGGGCTATATGAAAACGGCTTTGGCGCTGATGTTGCCTGTGAATGTGGAGTTGGTGGCATGTGAAACCCGCATGTGGAGCATTGGTTTGTGTGGGATGCTCTACCAGGTTCATTCCTAGATAATGCACTCAAAGGGCAGTAAGCATAGAGTGTGAGAACTGAGTTTCCTTGAGAGCTGCTTGGAAGCCTGATGGTGTGTGAAGATAGTGAGTCAAATGGAGTTGTTCTCCCACAAGAACCACTCGACTTGACTCTTCTTCAATATGCCCTTCACCAACATGCAGTGTTTCCTTGATTGAATTAGCTCTCACAACAATATTTGCATCTAGAGCCTTTTAATTGAGGGCTATATGAAAACAGCTTTGGTGCTGAAGTTGTCTGTGAATGTGGAGTTGGTGGCATGTGAAACCAGCATGTGGAGCATTCGTTTGTGTGGGATGCTCTACCAGGTTCATTCCTAGATAATGTACTCAAAGGGAATTAAGCATAGAGTGTGAAAACTGAGTTTCCTTGAGAGCTGCTTGGAAGCCTGATGGTGTGTGAAGTTAGAGAGCCAAATGGAGTTGTTCTCCCACAAGAACCACTCGGCTGATTCTTCTTCAGTATGCCCTTCACCAACATGTAGTGTTTCCATGATTGAATTAGCTCTCACAACAATATTTGTGTCTAGAGCCTTTGCATTGAGGGCTATCTGAAAATGGCTTTGGTGCTGAAGTTGCCTGTGAATGTGGAGTTGGTGGCATGTGAAACCCGCATGTGGAGCATTCGTTTGTGTGGGATGCTCTACCAGGTTCATTCCTAGATAATGCATTCAACGGGCATGAAGCATAGAGTGTGAAAAGTGAGTTTCCTTGAGAGCTGCTTGGAAGCCTGATGGTGTGTGAAGTTAGTGAGCCAAATGGAGTTGTTCTCCCACAAGAACCACTCGGCTGATTCTTTTTCAATATGCCCTTCACCAATATGCAGTGTTTCCTTGATTGAATTAGCTCTCACACCAATATTTGCGTCTAGAGCCTTTGCATTGAGGGCTATCTGAAAACGGCTTTGCCGCTGAAGTTGTTTGTTAATGTGGAGTTGGTGGCATGTGAAACCCGCATGTGGAGCATTGGTTTTTTTTTTTTTTTTTTTTTTAATTTTATTTTAAATTCATTAATTACATTGTATTATGTGACACAGTTTCATAGGTACTGGGATTCTCCCCACCCCTCCCCAAACCCTCCCACCCTGGTGGATTCCTCCACCTTGTTCCATAACCACAGTTCAAGTTCAGTTGAGATTCCCCCATTGCAAGCATATACCAAACATAGAGTCCAGCATCTTATTGTCCAGATAAGTTCAACGGCTTCTTAGGTATACACTCTGGTCTGAAGACAGAGCCAGCAGACTATCATCCCGATCAATTAAAAGCTCCAACATACCATCAGCAAAAATTTACATCACCATGGAATTAATTGACATAGTAACGAGTAACCAATATGGTAAAAGTAAATGCGATTTCTTATCCACCTTCTGTGACCACCTCATTGACATTTCAATTTAGGTTTATACACAACATATAACATTCATAACATAACTTGTTATACATAACATCGTGTCATCTTAAATTAAGGCAAACATGTGGTATTTAACCTTTTGGGATTGGCTCATTTCCCTTAGCATTATGGTTTCCAGTTTGGCCCATTTGGCCACAAAGAACTGCATTTTGTTTTGTTTAATAGCTGAGTAGTATTCCATGGAGTAGATGAACCATAGCTTTCTTATCCAATCCTCTGTTGATGGGCATTTTGGTTGCTTCCATGTCTTTGCAATTACTGATTGTGCTGCTATGAGCATAGGAGCGCATGTTGGTTTCTCATAAAACAAGTGTTCTGGATATATTCCTAGGAGTGCTATTGCCGGGTCATACGGTATGTTGTATTTGAGTTGTTTGAATGTTCTCCATACTGATTTCCATAGAGGCTGTACCAGCCTGCAGCCCCACCAGCAGTGGAGTAGGGTTCCCTTTTCCCCGCAACCTCGCCAACAAGTGTTGTTGGTGCTTTTATTCATATGGGCCAGTCTTACTGGCGTTAGGTGGTACCTCATTGATGTTTTAATTTGGATTTCCCTTATTGCCAGGGAACTTGAGCATTTTTTCATATGTTTATTTGCCATTTGGGTTTGTTCCTTTGTGAAGTGTTTGCCCATTTCCCGTGCCCATTTCTTGAGTGGCTTGTTTGTTTTGACATTTTGGTTGTTTTGTAGCTCTTTGTATATTCTGGAGATCAGCCCTCTATCACCTAAGTCGTGTGCAAAGATCTTCTCCCATTCTGTGGGTTGCCTTTTTACTTTGTTGATTGTTTCTCTAGCTGTACAGAAGCTTCTTAGTTTGATGAGGTCCCAATTGTTTATTTTGGTCTTGATTTCTACTGCATTTGGAGTCTTTTTTAGGAAGTGAGGGCCTACCCCTAAGTGTTCCAGTGTGTTTCCAACATTTTCTTCCAAAAGTTTGAAGGTTTCTGGATGTAGGTTTAAATCTTTTATCCGTTTGGATTTGATCTTAGTATATGGTGAGAGATGTGGGTCTATCTTTTTGTTTCTGCAGGCTATCAACCAGTTGTCCCAACAGCATTTATTGAACAGACCTTCCCATTTGCCTGGGTTGTCGTTTGTCTTTTTGTCAAAGATTATTTGGCTGTATTTCTGTGGGTTCCCATCTGGTGTTTCTATTCTGCTCCATTGATCTTCTTCTCTATTTTTGTGCCAGTACCAGGCTGTTTTGATAACCACTGCCCTATAGTATGTCCAGAGGTCCGGAACTGTGATTCCCCCTGCTAACTTCCTGTTCTTGAGAATGGTTCTAGCTATTCGTGGTTTTTTGTGCTTCCAGATGAACCTTTGGATCATTGTTTCCAGGTCTGTGAAGAATGTTTTGGGCAATTTGATTGGGATTGCGTTGAATGTATATATTGCTTTTGGCAGTATAGACATTTTAATGATATTGATTTTACCTATCCAGGAGCATGGGATGTTACTCCATCTTTCTAGATCTTGTTCAATTTCTTTTTTAAGTAGTTTGTAGTTTTCCTCGAATAGGTCTCCTACATTTTTGGTTAGGTTAATTCCCAGATACTTCATGCTTTCCTTTGTTACTTTGAATGGTATCTTGCTGGTTAGATCTTTTTCCAACTTGGGGCTGTTAGCATACACTATGGCTGTTGATTTTTGTTCATTAATTTTGTACCCTGCCACTCTACCGAACTCTCGTATAAGTTCTAGTAGTCTCTGTGTTGAGCCTTTTGGCTCTTCCATATAAAGAATCATGTCATCTGCATATAGTGAAAGCTTGACTTCTTCATTTCCCATTTGGATTCCTTTGATTTCTTTTTCTTGTCTTATGGCCTCAGCGAGTACCTCTAGAACTATGTTGAATAGCAGCGGAGAAAGCGGACATCCCTGTCTTGTTCCAGATCTCAGTGGGAAGGGTTCCAGTTTTTCTCCATTCAGTATGATGCTGGCGTTGGGTTTTTCATATATTGCTTTGATTATGTTGTGGATTTTTCCATCTATGCCTACCTTGGTTAGGGTCTTTAGCAGGAAGTTGTGCTGAATTTTGTCGAAAGCTTTTTCTGCATCTATTGATACTATCATGTGATTCTTGTTTTTCAGTTTTTGGATGTGGTGTATCACATTTATGGATTTGCGAATGTTGAACCATCCCTGCATTCCAGGGATGAATCCTACTTGATCTGGATGAATGATCTGTCTGATGTGTTTTTGAATTCTGTTGGCTAGGATTTTGTTGAGAATCTTAGCATCAATGTTCATCAAAGAGATAGGTCTGTAGTTTTCTTTCTCTGTAGGATCTCTGCCCGGTTTTGGGATTAAGGTGATGTTGGCTTCATAGAATGAGTTTGGAAGGGTTGCTTCCTTTTCTATTGTTTTGAAGAGTTTGTAGAGGATTGGAGTTAGTTCTGTTCGGAATGTTTTGTAGAATTCTGGAGTGAAGCCGTCTGGGCCTGGGCTTTTCTTTGTTGGGAGGTCTTTAATCACTGATTCAATCTCTGCTTCAGTTATGGGTTTGTTCAGGTTGATTGTTGCCTCTGGGCTAAGTTTTGGCAGGTTGTGTGAGTCTAAGAACTTTTCCATTTCTTGGTGGTCTTCTGATTTGTTGGAGTACAGTGCTTTGTAGTAATTTCTGATTATGGTCTTAATGGTTGTAATGTCTGTTGTTATGTTGCCTTTTTCATCTTTGATGCTGTTAATTCTTGCTTTCTCTTGTTTTTTCTTTGTCAGACGGGCCAGCGGGGTGTCTATTTTGTTTATCTTTTCAAAAAACCAGCTTTTTGATTCGTTGATTTTGTGTATGGTTTTTTTTATTTCTATCTGGTTGATTTCCTCCCTTGTTTTGATGATTTCTTGTTTCCTGTTGTGTGTGGGGCTCATCTGCTGCTGCTTTTCCAATTCCTGGAGGTGTGTGGTTAGTTCCTGTATTTGGCGACTCTCTTGGGCCTTGACATGAGCTCCAATTGCGATGAGTTTACCCCGTAGCACTGCTTTGGCAGTGTCCCACAAGTTTTGGAATGTTGTGTCAGAGTTTTCATTGGTTTCCATAAATTTTTTGATCTCATCTTTAATTTCTTCCCTGACCCATTGTTCGTTTAATAGCATATTGTTCAGCCTCCAAGAGTTTCTATATTTCCTGGGACATTTTGAATTGCTGATTTCCAGTTTCATTCCGTGGTGGTCTGAGAGGGTACATGGTATGATTCCTATCTTTTTGAAGTTATTTAGATTTGCTTTGTGTCCTATCATGTGGTCGATCCTGGAGAAGGTGCCATGCACTGCTGAAAAAAATGTATAATCTGTGGTCTTAGGATAAAAAATTCTATAAATGTCTACCAAGTCTAGTTGTTCTAATGTTTGTACAAGCTCTGTTGTTTCTTTGTTGAGTTTTTGTTTTGTTGATCTGTCTATAGTTGTTAGTGGGGTGTTAAGATCACCCACTATTATTGTGTGTGTATCTATGTCTCCCCTTAAGTCTGTAAGTAGTTGCTTCACGAAGCTAGGCGCATTGGAATTAGGTGCATATATGTTCACGATTGTAATTACTTCTTGATGGATCAGTCCCTTCACCAATATATAATGTCCTTCTCTGTCCTTTTTGATGTCTGTCAGCTTGAAGTCTAGGTCATCTGAGATTAGAACAGCTACGCCAGCCTTTTTTTCTCGTCCATTGGCATGAAATGTCTTTTTCCATCCTTTCACTTTAAATTTCTTACAGGATTTTCTGGTTAGATGTGTCTCTTGTAGACAACATATAGTTGGGTGCTGTTTGATGATCCATTCCGTTAATCTATGCCTTTTGATTGGTGAGTTTAAGCCATTTGTGTTTAGAGATAATATTGAAAGGAATTGGTTTTGGGCTGCCATGAGTGTAAGTATGCAAGTGTGTATTTGCGACTATTAGAGTTCTTGATTGGTTGACTTTTCTTGTATGGATTTTAGTGGGGAGGTCTTCCCATTTGCCATCTTTGATTTTGGTTTGTATTTTTTCTTTCTGGGTTTAGCACCTTCCTGAGGAGATTTTCCAGAGCTGGTTTCGTGTTGATGTATTCTTCGAGTTTCTCTTTACTGTTGAAGTATTTAATTTCATTCTCAAATATAAATGAGAGCTTTGCTGGGTACATTATTCTTGGTTGGCAGTTGTTTTGTTTCAGGATTTGATAGGTTTTACCCCATTCTCTCCTTGCTTGGAGCGTTTCTTCTGATAGGTCGGCTGTGATCCTGATTTCCCTTCCCCTGAAAGTAATCTTATCCTTTTTTCTTACTTGTCTTAGAATTGTTTCCTTGTGTTCACTTGAAGGTAGCTTGAGGACCACATGTCTGGGAGACGATTTGTTTGGGTCGTATCTCCTGGGGGTTCTTTGCCCTTCCTGGATTTGTGCTGGATTTATATTTCCAATATTCTGGAAGTTCTCCTGTATTATCTCATTGAGCACCCGTTGCAAGCCTATCTCCTTTTCCACTCCTTCGGGAAGGCCTATTATTCTAATATTTGATTTTTTGAGGTTGTCTTTCATTTCCTGTATGGACCTATTGGCTTTCTCTAGATTTGTCTCCAACTGTTTGATGAGCTGCTGCCTTTCATTCTGATTGTCTTCCAATTCTGATATTCTGTCCTCTGCTGTGTTCATTCTGTTGGTTAGGCTTTCAATTTTGTGCTCTATATCGAGGATTCCCTTTTTGATTTGATTTATTTCTGCAGTGATATGGTTTTCGAATGCCTTAGACTCTTCCCAGCGCTTTTCACTCTCTCTGACGAATTTCATCATTAGCTTCTTAAAGTCCTTATCTGATAGTTCCTCTATGTCTTCATCTTGCATCTCAGATATTGAGATTAGTTTTTGGTTGTATTGGGAGGGAGTGCTTGATCTTTCCTCTGGGTCATTGCTTTTTCTGATACTTCTCCTCATTGTGTTTTTGCTTCTTGTTGTTTTGAGATTTTAGCGGTGATTCAGCTGAGCTGGCTCTGGTTTGGGGCCTCCGGCTGAGCCCAGCAGGGCTTACTGCCTGAGTCACCAGCTGCTTTCAGGGTCTGTAGATCACAGCCCTGAGCTGGGTCAGGAGGCTTTGTGGGCCAGCCCCAGTGCCAGGCCCCTTCCCCTGTGGCTCCCTCTGCTGAGCCGCGCCTGGGCTTTGGGTCACAAGGCTAATACAGCGGGGGTCTCCGCCTCAGTGCTGAGCCGAGACTCTCCTTCAGGGTTTGAGGTTAGCACAGCAGGGGCTCCTGCTGCTCGGAGTCTAAAATCCCAACCCCGGCCTGTGCTGGGCTGGAAATCTCCTCGGCCCCAGTGCCAAACTCGGAAGCGCTGCTCCGCTGAGGGCTGCAACACCACAGGCAGGTCTTTCCGAGTGGGCTCCTGCTGGGAAAACCTGTCTGGCCAGTTCAGCTGAGCCCGCTCTGGTCTGGCCTCTCTAGCTGAGCCCAGCTGGGGACTCTGCCCTGAAGAAGCCACTTCCTCAGCTGCACTCTCTCAAGGGTAGAAGCGGATCTCTGAGAGGCACAGAGCCCTTGAGGTAAAATGTGCCCCCACTAGTCCGCTCCTCTGACCAGGACGTGAGGCCCTGTCGAGCGTTGCCCAGCCTCTGGGGCTCAGGGCTAGTCCAGCAACAGGATCCACTGACTCTCCCGCAGCCAGTCCACAGCTCAGAGCCGATACGGGGATCTCTGAGCCCCAGTCCCACAGCGCCGCTCCTGTTCCCTCTGCACTCTCCCTCAGCCGCTGAGCAGCGGGTAGGCAAGCCTCTGGGAAATCTCCCCTGCTTTTCCTCCACTTCTGCAGGGATGATGCACCCAATGATCAGTCCAGTAGCCTCCTCTGGGGTTTCCTGCCTTCCAGGGGACTGGTGCCCCTGTCGGTGTGGGCGCCTATCCTTCCGGCCGCCTCTGTTTTCCCTGGGGCGGTAGAGCCTCCGCCGCCTTCCCCCTGCCTGGGATCGTGACTCACCAGGTTTCTCGCGGCGTGCTGTATTTTCTTTCCTACTTTTTGCGGCTGTTCCTTCACGCTGTGTAGATCTTCTTGCTTTAGTGAACTCCAGTGACCTTCTCGTTCTTCTCCCTACAGTTTCGCACCTCCTGGCCTGTTTCTCTGCTGGATCGGCTCCCCTCCTTCCCTACTCCACCCTACACCAGCTCTCTGCAGTCGGCCATCTTTTTTCGGAGCATTGGTTTTTGAGGGATGCACACTAAGCTTCTTTTCAATGCTATGCACTCAAAGGGCATCAAGCATAGAGTGTGAAAAGTGAGTTTCCTTGAGAGCTGCTTGGAAGCCTGATGGTGTGTGAAGTTAGTGAGCCAAATGGAGTTGTTCTCCAACAAGAACCACTCGGCTGATTCTTCTTCAATATGTCCTTCACCAACATGCAGTGTTTCCTTGATTGAATTAGCTCTCACACCAACATTTGCGTTTAGAGCCTTTGCATTGAGGGCTATGTGAAAACGGCTGTGGCGCTGAAGTTGTCTGTGAATGTGGAGTTGGTGTCATGTGAAACCCGCATGTGAAGCATTGGTGTGTGTTTGATGCTCTACCAGGTTCATTCCTACCTAATGCATCCAAAGGGCATGAAGCATAGAGTGTGAAAACTGAGTTTCCTTGAGAGCTGCTTGGAAGCCTGATGGTGTGTGAAGATAGTGAGTCAAATGGAGTTGTTCTCCCACAAGAACCACTCAGCTGATTCTTATTCAATATGCCCTTCACCAACATGCAGTGTTTCCTTGATTGAATTAGCTCTCACACCAATATTTGAGTCTAGAGCCTTTGCATTGAGGGCTATCTGAAAATGGCTTTGGCGCTGAAGTTGTCTGTGAATGTGGATTTGGTGGCATGTGAAACCCGCATGTGGAGCGTTGCTTCGTTTGTGTGGGATGCTCACCAAGCTTCTTTTCAGACCTAGGCACTCAAAGGGCAGTAAGCATAGAGTGTGAAAACTGAGTTTCCTTGAGAGCTGCTTGGAAGCCTGATGGTGTGTGAAGTTATTGTGCCAAATGGAGCTGTTCTCCCACAAGAACCACTCGGCTGATTCTTCTTCAATATGCCCTTCAGCAACATGCAGTGTTTCCTTGACTGAGTTAGCTCTCACACCAATATTTGTGCCTAGAGCCTTTGCATTGAGGGCTATCTGAAAACGGCTGTGGCACTGAAGTTGTCTGTGAATGTGGAGTTGGTGACATGTGAAAGCCGCATGTGGAACATTCGTTTGTGTGGGATGCTCTACCAGGTTCATTCCTAGATGATGCACGCAAAGGGCATTAAGCATAGAGTGTGAAAACTGAGTTTCCTTGAGAGCTGCTTGGAAGCCTGATGGTGTGTGAAGTTAGTGAGCCAAATGGAGTTGTTCTCCCACAAGAACCACTCGGCTGATTCTTTTTCAATATGTCCTTCACCAACATGCAGTGTTTCCTTGATTGAATTAGCTCTCACACCAACATTTGCGTCTAGAGCCTTTGCATTGAGGGCTATGTGAAAACGGCTGTGGTGCTGAAGTTGTCTGTGAATGTGGAGTTGGTGGCATGTGAAACCCGCATGTGGAGCATTCATTTGTGTGTTTGATGCTCTACCAGGTTGATTCCTACGTAATGCATTCAAAGGGCAGTAAGCATAGAGTGTGAAAAGTGAGATTCCTTGAGAGCTGCTTGAAAGCCTGATGGTGTGTGAAGTTAGTGAGGCAAATGGAGTTGTTCTCAAACAAGAACCACTCGGCTGATTCTTCTTCAATATGCCCTTCACCAACATGCAGTGTTTCCTTGATTGAATTAGCTCTCACACCAATATTTGCGTCTAGAGCCTTTGCATTGAGGGCTATCTGAAAACGGCTGTGGCGCTGAAGTTGCCTGTGAATGTGGAGTTGGTGGCATGTGAAACCCATATGTGGAGCATTGGTGTGTGTGGGATGCTCTACCAGGTTCTTTTGAGATAATGCACTCAAAGGGCATTAAGCATAGAGTGTGAAAACTGAGTTTCCTTGAGAGCTGCTTGGAAGCCTGATGGTGTGTGAAGTTATTGTGCCAAATGGAGTTGTTCTCCCACAAGAACCACTCGGCTGATTCTTCTTCAATATGCCCTTCACCAACATGCAGTGTTTCCTTGACTGAATTAGCTGTCACACCAATATTTGTGCCTAGAGCCTTTGCATTGAGGGCTATCTGAAAATGGCTTTGGCACTGAAGTTGTCTGTGAATGTGGAGTTGGTGACATGTGAAAGCCGCATGTGGAGCATTCGTTTGTGTGGGATGCTCTACCAGGTTCATTCCTAGATAATGCATTCAAAGGGCATGAAGCATAGAGTGTGAAAAGTGAGTTTCCTTGAGAGCTGCTTGGAAGCCTGATGGTGTGTGAAGTTAGAGAGCCAAATGGAGTTGTTCTCCCACAAGAACCACTCAGCTGATTCTTCTTCAATATGCCCTTCACCAACATGCAGTGTTTCCATGATTGAATTAGCTCTCACACCAATATTTGCGTCTAGAGCCTTTGCATTGAGGGCTATCTGAAAACGGCTGTGGCGCTGAAGTTGCCTGTGAATGTGGAGTTGGTGGCATGTGAAACCCACATGTGGAGCATTGGTTCATCTTTGAGGCTCACCAAGGTTATTTTCAGTCCTATGCACTCAAAAGGCGTTAAGCATAGAGTGTGAAAACTGAGTTTGCTTGAGAGCTGCTTGGAAGCCTGATGGTGTGTAAAGTTAGTGAGCCAAATGGCGTTGTTCTTCCACAAGAACCACTCAATTGATTCTTCTTCAATATGCCCTTCACCAACATGCAGTGTTTCCTTGATTGAATTAGCTCTCACACCAACATTTGCGTCTAGAGCCTTTGCATTGAGGGCTATGTGAAAACGGGCTGTGGCGCTGAAGTTGCCTGTGAATGTGGAGTTGGTGGCATGTGAGACCCGCATGTGGAGCATTCGTTTGTGTGGGATGCTCTACCAGGTTCATTCCTAGATAATGCACTCAAAGGGCACTAAGCATAGAGTGTGAAAAGTGAGTTTCCTTGAGAGCTGCTTGGAAGCCTGATGGTGTGTGATGTTAGTGAGGCAAATGGAGTTGTTCTCCCACAAGAGCCACTCAGCTGATTCTTCTTCAATATGCCCTTCACAAACATGCAGTGTTTCCTTGATTGAATTAGCTGTCACACCAATATTTGCGTCTAGAGCCTTTGCATTGAGGGCTATCTGAAAACGTCTTTGGTGCTGAAGTTGCCTGTGAATGTGGAGTTGGTGGCATGTGAAACCAGCATGTGGAGCATTCGTTTGTGTGGGATGCTCTACCACGTTCATACCTACGTAATGCATTCAAAGGGCACTAAGCATAGAGTGTGAAAACTGAGTTTCCTTGAGAGCTGCTTGGAAGCCTGATAGTGTGTGAAGATAGTGAGCCAAATGGAGTTGTTCTCCGACAAGAACCACTCTGCTGATTCTTCTTCAATATGCCCTTCACCAACATGCAGTGTTTCCTTGATTGAATTAGCTCTCACACCAATATTTGAGTCTAGAGCCTTTGCATTGAGGGCTATGTGAATACGGCTTTGGCCCTGAAGTTGCCTGTGAATGTGGAGTTGGTGGCATGTAAAACCTGCATGTGGAGCATTCGTTTGTGTGTAATGCTCACCAAGCTTCATTTCAGTCCTAGGCGCTCAAAGGGCAGTAAGCATAGAGTGTGAAAACTGAGTTTCCTTGAGAGCTGATTGGAAGCCTGATGGTGTGTGAAGTTATTGTGCCAAATGGAGTTGTTCTCCCACAAGAACCACTCGGCTGATTCTTCTTCAATATGCCCTTCACCAACATGCAGTGTTTCCTTGATTGAATTAGCTCTCACACCAATATTTGCATCTAGAGCCTTTGCATTGAGGGCTATCTGAAAACGGCTGTGGCGCTGAAGTTGCCTGTGAATGTGGAGTTGGTGGCATGTGAAACCCGCATGTGGAGCATTCGTTTGTGTGGGATGTTCTACCAGGTTCATTCCTAGATAATGTACTCAAAGGGCACTAAGCATAGAGTGTGAAAACTGAGTTTGCTTGAGAGCTGCTTGGAAGCCTGATGGTGTGTGAAGTTAGTGAGCCAAATGGAGTTGTTCTTCCACAAGAAACTCTCGGCTGATCCTTCTTCAATATGCCCTTCACCAACATGCAGTGTTTCCTTGATTGAATTAGCTCTCACACCAATATTTGCGTCTAGAGCCTTTGCATTGAGGGCTATCTGAAAACGGCTGTGGCGCTGAAGTTGCCTGTGAATGTGGAGTTGGTGGCATGTGAAACCCGCATGTGGAGCATTCGTTTGTGTGGGATGCTCACCAAGCTTCATTTCAGTCCTAGGCATTCAAAGGGCACTAAGCATAGAGTGTAAAAACTGAGTTTGCTTGAGAGCTGCTTGGAAGCCTGATGGTGTGTGAAGTTAGTGAGCCAATTGGAGTTGTTCTCCCACAACAACCACTCGGCTGATTCTTCTTCAATATGCCCTTCACCAACATGCAGTGTTTCCTTGATTGAATTAGCTCTCACACCAATATTTGCGTCTAGAGCCTTTGCATTGAGGGCTATCTGAAAACGGCTGTGGCGCTGAAGTTGTCTGTGAATGTGGAGTTGGTGGCATGTGAAACCCATATGTGGAGAATTGGTGTGTGTGGAATGCTCTACCGCGTTCATTCGAGATAATGCACTCAAAAGGCATTAAGCATAGAGTGTGCAAACTGAGTTTGCTTGAGAGCTGCTTGGAAGCCTGATGATGTGTGAAGTTCGTGAGCCAAATGGAGTTGTTCTCCCACAAGAACCACTCGGCTGATTCTTCTTCAGTATGCTCTTCACCAACATGCAGTGTTTCCTTGATTGAATTAGCTCTCATACAAATATTTGAGTCTAGAGCCTTTGCATTGAGGGCTATGTGAAAACGGCTGTGGCGCTGAAGTTGCCTGTGAATGTGGAGTTGGTGGCATGTGAGACCCGCATGTGGAGCATTCGTTTGTGTGGGATGCTCTACCAGGTTCATTCCTAGATAATGCACTCAAAGGGCACTAAGCATAGAGTGTGAAAAGTGAGTTTCCTTGAGAGCTGCTTGGAAGCCTGATGGTGTGTGATGTTAGTGAGGCAAATGGAGTTGTTCTCCCACAAGAACTACTCGGCTGATTCTTCTGCAATATGCCCTTCACCAACATGCAGTGTTTCCTTGATTGAATTAGCTGTCACACCAATATTTGCGTCTAGAGCCTTTGCATTGAGGGCTATCTGAAAACGTCTTTGGTGCTGAAGTTGCCTGTGAATGTGGAGTTGGTGGCATGTGAAACCAGCATGTGGAGCATTCGTTTGTGTGGGATGCTCTACCAGGTTCATACCTACGTAATGCATTCAAAGGGCACTAAGCATAGAGTGTGAAAACTGAGTTTCCTTGAGAGCTGCTTGGAAGCCTGATGGTGTGTGAAGATAGTGAGCCAAATGGAGTTGTTCTCCGACAAGAACCACTCTGCTGATTCTTCTTCAATATGCCCTTCACCAACATGCAGTATTTCCTTGATTGAATTAGCTCTCACACCAACATTTGCATCTAGAGCCTTTGCATTGAGGGCTATCTGAAAACGGCTGTGGCGCTGAAGTTGCCTGTGAATGTGGAGTTGGTGGCATGTGAGACCCGCATGTGGAGCATTCATTTGTGTGTTTGATGCTCTACCAGGTTCATTCCTAGATAATGCACTCAAAGGGCACTAAGCATAGAGTGTGAAAAGTGAGTTTCCTTGAGAGCTGCTTGGAAGCCTGATGGTGTGTGATGTTAGTGAGGCAAATGGAGTTGTTCTCCCACAAGAACTACTCGGCTGATTCTTCTGCAATATGCCCTTCACCAACATGCAGTGTTTCCTTGATTGAATTAGCTGTCACACCAATATTTGCGTCTAGAGCCTTTGCATTGAGGGCTATCTGAAAACGTCTTTGGTGCTGAAGTTGCCTGTGAATGTGGAGTTGGTGGCATGTGAAACCAGCATGTGGAGCATTCGTTTGTGTGGGATGCTCTACCAGGTTCATTCCTAGATAATGCATTCAAAGGGCACTAAGCATAGAGTGTGAAAACTGAGTTTCCTTGAGAGCTGCTTGGAAGCCTGATGGTGTGTGAAGAGAGTGAGCCAAATGGAGTTGTTCTCCGACAAGAACCACTCTGCTGATTCTTCTTCAATATGCCCTTCACCAACATGCAGTGTTTCCTTGATTGAATTAGCTCTCACACCAACATTTGCATCTAGAGCCTTTGCATTGAGGGCTTTCTGAAAACGGCTGTGGCGCTGAAGTTGCCTGTGAATGTGGAGTTGGTGGCATGTGAAACCCGCATGTGGAGCATTGGTTTGTGTGGGATGCTCACCAAGCTTCATTTCAGTCCTAGGCACTCAAAGGGCACTAAGCATAGAGTGTGAAAACTGAGTTTGCTTGAGAGCTGCTTGGAAGCCTGATGGTGTGTGAAGTTAGTGAGCAAAATGGAGTTGTTCTCCCACAAGAACCACTCGGCTGATCCTTCTTCAATATGCCCTTCACCAACAGGCAGTGTTTCCTTGATTGAATTAGCTCTCACAGCAATATTTGAGTCTAGAGCCTTTGCATTGAGGGCTATCTGAAAACGGCTGTGGCGCTGAAGTTGCCTGTGAATGTGGAGTTGGTGGCATGTGAAACCCGCATGTGGAGCATTCGTTTGTGTGGGATGCTCACCAAGCTTCATTTCAGTCCTAGGCATTCAAAGGGCACTAAGCATAGAGTGTGAAAACTGAGTTTCCTTGAGAGCTGCTTGGAAGCCTGATGGTGTGTGAAGTTAGTGAGCCAAATGGAGTTGTTCTCCCACAACAACCACTCGGCTGTTTCTTCTTCAATATGCCCTTCACCAACATGCAGTGTTTCCTTGATTGAATTAGCTCTCACACCAATATTTGCGTCTAGAGCCTTTGCATTGAGGGCTATCTGAAAACGGCTGTGGCGCTGAAGTTGTCTGTGAATGTGGAGTTGGTGGCATGTGAAACCCATATGTGGAGCATTGGTGTGTGTGGAATGCTCTACCGCGTTCATTCGAGATAATGCACTCAAAGGGCATTAAGCATAGAGTGTGAAAACTGAGTTTGCTTGAGAGCTGCTTGGAAGCCTGATGATGTGTGAAGTTCGTGAGCCAAATGGAGTTGTTCTCCCACAAGAACCACTCGGCTGATTCTTCTTCAGTATGCTCTTCACCAACATGCAGTGTTTCCTTGATTGAATTAGCTCTCATACAAATATTTGAGTCTAGAGCCTTTGCATTGAGGGCTATCTGAAAACGGTTGTGGCGCTGAAGTTGCCTGTGAATGTGGAGTTGGTGGCATGTGAGACCCGCATGTGGAGCATTCGTTTGTGTGGGATGCTCTACCAGGTTCATTCCTAGATAATGCACTCAAAGGGCACTAAGCATAGAGTGTGAAAACTGAGTTTGCTTGAGAGCTGCTTGGAAGCCTGATGGTGTGTGAAGTTAGTGAGCCAAATGGAGTTATTCTCCCACAAGAACCACTCGGCTGATTCTTCTTCAATATGCCCTTCACCAACATGCAGTGTTTCCTTGATTGAATTAGCTCTCATACCAATATTTGAGTGTAGAGCCTTTGCATTGAGGGCTATCTGAAAACGGCTGTGGCGCTGAAGTTGCCTGTGAATGTGGAGTTGGTGGCATGTGAAACCCGCATGTGGAGCATTCGTTTGTGTGTAATGCTCACCAAGCTTCATTTCAGACATAGGCACTCAAAGGGCACTAAGCCTAGAGTGTGAAAACTGAGTTTCCTTGAGAGCTGCTTGGAAGCCTGATGGTGTGTGAAATTAGTGAGGCAAATGGAGTTGTTCAACAAGAACCACTCGGCTGATTCTTCCTCAATATGCCCTTCAGCAACATGCAGTGTTTTCTTGATTGAATTAGCTCTCACACCAATATTTGCGTCTAGATCCTTTGCATTGAGGGCTATCTGAAAACGGCTGTGGCGCTGAAGTTGTCTGTGAATGTGGAGTTGGTGGCATGTGAAACCCATATGTGGAGCATTGGTGTGTGTGGGATGCTCTACCAGGTTCATTCCTAGATAATGCACTCAAAGGGCACTAAGCATAGAGTGTGAAAACTGAGTTTCCTTGAGAGCTGCTTGGAAGCCTGATGGTGTGTGAATTTGTTGTGCCAAATGGAGTTGTTCTCCCACGAGAACCACTCGGCTGATTCTTCTTCAATATGCCCTTCACCAACATGCAGTGTTTCCTTGACTGAATTAGCTCTCACACAAATATTTGTGCCTAGAGCCTTTGCATTGAGGGCTATCTGAAAACGGCTTTGGCACTGAAGTTGTCTGTGAATGTGGAGTTGGTGACATATGAAAGCCGCATGTGGAGTATTCGTTTGTGTGGGATGCTCTACCAGGTTCATTCCTAGATGATGCACTCAAAGGGCATTAAGCATAGCGTGTGCAAAGTGAGTTTCCTTGAGAGCTGCTTGGAAGCCTGATGGTGTGTGAAGTTAGTGAGCCAAATGGAGTTGTTCTCCCACAAGAACCACTCGGCTGATTCTTCTTCAATATGCCCTTCACCAACATGCAGTGTTTCCTTGATTGAATTAGCTCTTACACCAATATTTGCGTCTAGAGCCTTTGCATTGAGGGCTATCTGAAAACGGCTGTGGCGCTGAAGTTGCCTGTGAATGTGGAGTTGGTGGAATGTGAAACCCACATGTGGAGCATTGGTTCATCTTTGAGGCTCACCAAGGTTATTTTCAGTCCTATGCACTCAAAAGGCGTTAAGCATAGAGTGTGAAAACTGAGTTTCCTTGAGAGCTGCTTGGAAGCCTGATGGTGTGTAAAGTTAGTGAGCCAAATGGCATTGTTCTTCCACAAGAACCACTCAATTGATTCTTCTTCAATATGCCCTTCACCAACATGCAGTGTTTCCTTGATTGAATTAGCTCTCACACCAACATTTGCGTCTAGAGCCTTTGCATTGAGGGCTATGTGAAAACGGGCTGTGGCGCTGAAGTTGCCTGTGAATGTGCAGTTGGTGGCATGTGAAACCCGCATGTGGAGCTTTCGTTTGTGTGGGATGCTCACCAAGATTAATTTCAGACCTAGCGCCTCAAAGGGCACTAAGCATAGAGTGTGAAAACTGAGTTTCCTTGAGAGCTGCTTGGAAGCCTGATGGTGTGTGAAGTTAGTGAGGCAAATGGAGTTGTTCTCCCACAAGAACCACTCGGCTGATTCTTCTTCAATATGCCCTTCACCAACATGCAGTGTTTCCTTGATTGAATTAGCTCTCACACCAATATTTGAGTCTAGAGCCTTTGCATTGAGGGCTATCTGAAAACGGCTTTGGCGCTGAAGTTGCCTGTGAATGTGGAGTTGGTGGCATGTGAAACCCACATGTGGAGCATTGGTGTGTGTATGATGCTCTACCAGGTTCATTCCTAGATAATGCACTCAAAGGGCAGTAAGCATAGAGTGTGAAAACTGAGTTTCCTTGAGAGCTGCTTGGAAGCCTGATGGTGTGTGAAGTTAGTGAGGCAAATGGAGTTGTTCTCCCACAAGAACCACTCGGCTGATTCTTCTTCAATATGCCCTTCACCAACATGCAGTGTTTCCTTGATTGAATTAGCTCTCACACCAACATTTGCATCTAGATCCTTTGCATTGAGGGCTATCTGAAAACGGCTGTGGCGCTGAAGTTGCCTGTGAATGTGGAGTTGGTGGCATGTGAAACCCGCATGTGGAGCATTCGTTTGTGTGGGATGCTCACCAAGCTTCATTTCAGTCCTAGGCACTCAAAGGGCACTAAGCATAGAGTGTGAAAACTGAGTTTGCTTGAGAGCTGCTTGGAAGCCTGATGGTGTGTGAAGTTAGTGAGCAAAATGGAGTTGTTCTCCCACAAGAACCACTCGGCTGATCCTTCTTCAATATGCCCTTCACCAACAGGCAGTGTTTCCTTGATTGAATTAGCTCTCACAGCAATATTTGAGTCTAGAGCCTTTGCATTGAGGGCTATCTGAAAACGGCTGTGGCGCTGAAGTTGCCTGTGAATGTGGAGTTGGTGGCATGTGAAACCCGCATGTGGAGCATTCGTTTGTGTGGGATGCTCACCAAGCTTCATTTCAGTCCTAGGCATTCAAAGGGCACTAAGCATAGAGTGTGAAAAGTGAGTTTCCTTGAGAGCTGCTTGGAAGCCTGATGGTGTGTGAAGTTAGTGAGCCAAATGGAGTTGTTCTCCCACAACAACCACTCGGCTGTTTCTTCTTCAATATGCCCTTCACCAACATGCAGTGTTTCCTTGATTGAATTAGCTCTCACACCAATATTTGCGTCTAGAGCCTTTGCATTGAGGGCTATCTGAAAACGGCTGTGGCGCTGAAGTTGCCTGTGAATGTGGAGTTGGTGGCATGTGAAACCCATATGTGGAGCATTGGTGTGTGTGGAATGCTCTACCGTGTTCATTCGAGATAATGCACTCAAAGGGCATTAAGCATAGAGTGTGAAAACTGAGTTTGCTTGAGAGCTGCTTGGAAGCCTGATGATGTGTGAAGTTCGTGAGCCAAATGGAGTTGTTCTCCCACAAGAACCACTCGGCTGATTCTTCTTCAGTATGCTCTTCACCAACATGCAGTGTTTCCTTGATTGAATTAGCTCTCATACAAATATTTGAGTCTAGAGCCTTTGCATTGAGGGCTATCTGAAAACGGTTGTGGCGCTGAAGTTGCCTGTGAATGTGGAGTTGGTGGCATGTGAGACCCGCATGTGGAGCATTCGTTTGTGTGGGATGCTCTACCAGGTTCATTCCTAGATAATGCACTCAAAGGGCACTAAGCATAGAGTGTGAAAACTGAGTTTGCTTGAGAGCTGCTTGGAAGCCTGATGGTGTGTGAAGTTAGTGAGCCAAATGGAGTTATTCTCCCACAAGAACCACTCGGCTGATTCTTCTTCAATATGCCCTTCACCAACATGCAGTGTTTCCTTGATTGAATTAGCTCTCATACCAATATTTGAGTCTAGAGCCTTTGCATTGAGGGCTATCTGAAAACGGCTGTGGCGCTGAAGTTGCCTGTGAATGTGGAGTTGGTGGCATGTGAAACCCGCATGTGGAGCATTCGTTTGTGTGGGATGCTCACCAAGCTTCATTTCAGACATAGGCACTCAAAGGGCACTAAGCATAGAGTGTGAAAACTGAGTTTCCTTGAGAGCTGCTTGGAAGCCTGATGGTGTGTGAAATTAGTGAGGCAAATGGAGTTGTTCTCCAACAAGAACCACTCGGCTGATTCTTCCTCAATATGCCCTTCAGCAACATGCAGTGTTTCCTTGATTGAATTAGCTCTCACACCAATATTTGCGTCTAGATCCTTTGCATTGAGGGCTATCTGAAAACGGCTTTGGCGCTGAAGTTGTCTGTGAATGTGGAGTTGGTGGCATGTGAAACCCATATGTGGAGCATTGGTGTGTGTGGGATGCTCTACCAGGTTCATTCCTAGATAATGCACTCAAAGGGCACTAAGCATAGAGTGTGAAAACTGAGTTTCCTTGAGAGCTGCTTGGAAGCCTGATGGTGTGTGAATTTGTTGTGCCAAATGGAGTTGTTCTCCCACGAGAACCACTCGGCTGATTCTTCTTCAATATGCCCTTCACCAACATGCAGTGTTTCCTTGACTGAATTAGCTCTCACACAAATATTTGTGCCTAGAGCCTTTGCATTGAGGGCTATCTGAAAACGGCTTTGGCACTGAAGTTGTCTGTGAATGTGGAGTTGGTGACATGTGAAAGCCGCATGTGGAGTATTCGTTTGTGTGGGATGCTCTACCAGGTTCATTCCTAGATGATGCACTCAAAGGGCATTAAGCATAGCGTGTGCAAAGTGAGTTTCCTTGAGAGCTGCTTGGAAGCCTGATGGTGTGTGAAGTTAGTGAGCCAAATGGAGTTGTTCTCCCACAAGAACCACTCGGCTGATTCTTCTTCAATATGCCCTTCACCAACATGCAGTGTTTCCTTGATTGAATTAGCTCTTACACCAATATTTGCGTCTAGAGCCTTTGCATTGAGGGCTATCTGAAAACGGCTGTGGCGCTGAAGTTGCCTGTGAATGTGGAGTTGGTGGCATGTGAAACCCACATGTGGAGCATTGGTTCATCTTTGAGGCTCACCAAGGTTATTTTCAGTCCTATGCACTCAAAAGGCGTTAAGCATAGAGTGTGAAAACTGCGTTTCCTTGAGAGCTGCTTGGAAGCCTGATGGTGTGTAAAGTTAGTGAGCCAAATGGCGTTGTTCTTCCACAAGAACCACTCAATTGATTCTTCTTCAATATGCCCTTCACCAACATGCAGTGTTTCCTTGATTGAATTAGCTCTCACACCAACATTTGCGTCTAGAGCCTTTGCATTGAGGGCTATGTGAAAACGGGCTGTGGCGCTGAAGTTGCCTGTGAATGTGCAGTTGGTGGCATGTGAAACCCGCATGTGGAGCTTTCGTTTGTGTGGGATACTCACCAAGATTAATTTCAGACCTAGCGCCTCAAAGGGCACTAAGCATAGAGTGTGAAAACTGAGTTTCCTTGAGAGCTGCTTGGAAGCCTGATGGTGTGTGAAGTTAGTGAGCCAAATGGAGTTGTTCTCCCACAAGAACCACTCGGCTGATTCTTCTTCAATATGCCCTTCACCAACATGCAGTGTTTCCTTGATTGAATTAGCTCTCACACCAATATTTGAGTCTAGAGCCTTTGCATTGAGGGCTATCTGAAAACGGCTTTGGCGCTGAAGTTGCCTGTGAATGTGGAGTTGGTGGCATGTGAAACCCACATGTGGAGCATTGGTGTGTGTATGATGCTCTACCAGGTTCATTCCTAGATAATGCACTCAAAGGGCACTAAGCATAGAGTGTGAAAAGTGAGTTTCCTTGAGAGCTGCTTGGAAGCCTGATGGTGTGTGATGTTAGTGAGGCAAATGGAGTTGTTCTCCCACAAGAGCCACTCTTCTGATTCTTCTTCAATATGCCCTTCACCAACATGCAGTGTTTCCTTGATTGAATTAGCTGTCACACCAATATTTGCGTCTAGAGCCTTTGCATTGAGGGCTATCTGAAAACGTCTTTGGTGCTGAAGTTGCCTGTGAATGTGGAGTTGGTGGCATGTGAAACCAGCATGTGGAGCATTCGTTTGTGTGGGATGCTCTACCACGTTCATACCTACGTAATGCATTCAAAGGGCACTAAGCATAGAGTGTGAAAACTGAGTTTGCTTGAGAGCTGCTTGGAAGCCTGATAGTGTGGTAAGATAGTGAGCCAAATGGAGTTGTTCTCCGACAAGAACCACTCTGCTGATTCTTCTTCAATATGCCCTTCACCAACATGCAGTGTTTCCTTGATTGAATTAGCTCTCACACCAATATTTGAGTCTAGAGCCTTTGCATTGAGGGCTATGTGAATACGGCTTTGGCCCTGAAGTTGCCTGTGAATGTGGAGTTGGTGGCATGTAAAACCTGCATGTGGAGCATTCGTTTGTGTGTAATGCTCACCAAGATTCATTTCAGTCCTAGGCACTCAAAGGGCAGTAAGCATAGAGTGTGAAAACTGAGTTTCCTTGAGAGCTGCTTGGAAGCCTGATGGTGTGTGAAGTTAGTGAGGCAAATGGAGTTGTTCTCCCACAAGAACCACTCGGCTGATTCTTCTTCAATATGCCCTTCACCAACATGCAGTGTTTCCTTGATTGAATTAGCTCTCACACCAATATTTGAGTCTAGAGCCTTTGCATTGAGGGCTATCTGAAAACGGCTGTGGCGCTGAAGTTGCCTGTGAATGTGGAGTTGGTGGCATGTGAAACCAGCATGTGGAGCATTCGTTTGTGTGGGATGTTCTACCAGGTTCATTCCTAGATAATGTACTCAAAGGGCACTAAGCATAGAGTGTGAAAACTGAGTTTGCTTGAGAGCTGCTTGGAAGCCTGATGGTGTGTGAAGTTAGTGAGCCAAATGGAGTTGTTCTTCCACAAGAAACACTCGGCTGATCCTTCTTCAATATGCCCTTCACCAACATGCAGTGTTTCCTTGATTGAATTAGCTTTCACACCAATATTTGCGTCTAGAGCCTTTGCATTGAGGGCTATCTGAAAACGGCTGTGGCGCTGAAGTTGCCTGTGAATGTGGAGTTGGTGGCATGTGAAACCCGCATGTGGAGCATTCGTTTGTGTGGGATGCTCACCAAGCTTCATTTCAGTCCTAGGCATTCAAAGGGCACTAAGCATAGAGTGTGAAAACTGAGTTTGCTTGAGAGCTGCTTGGAAGCCTGATGGTGTGTGAAGTTAGTGAGCCAAATGGAGTTGTTCTCCCACAACAACCACTCGGCTGATTCTTCTTCAATATGCCCTTCACCAACATGCAGTGTTTCCTTGATTGAATTAGCTCTCACACCAATATTTGCGTCTAGAGCCTTTGCATTGAGGGCTATCTGAAAACGGCTGTGGCGCTGAAGTTGTCTGTGAATGTGGAGTTGGTGGCATGTGAAACCCATATGTGGAGCATTGGTGTGTGTGGAATGCTCTACCGAGTTCATTCGAGATAATGCACTCAAAAGGCATTAAGCATAGAGTGTGCAAACTGAGTTTGCTTGAGAGCTGCTTGGAAGCCTGATGATGTGTGAAGTTCGTGAGCCAAATGGAGTTGTTCTCCCACAAGAACCACTCGGCTGATTCTTCTTCAGTATGCTCTTCACCAACATGCAGTGTTTCCTTGATTGAATTAGCTCTCATACAAATATTTGAGTCTAGAGCCTTTGCATTGAGGGCTATGTGAAAACGGCTGTGGCGCTGAAGTTGCCTGTGAATGTGGAGTTGGTGGCATGTGAGACCCGCATGTGGAGCATTCGTTTGTGTGGGATGCTCTACCAGGTTCATTCCTAGATAATGCACTCAAAGGGCACTAAGCATAGAGTGTGAAAAGTGAGTTTCCTTGAGAGCTGCTTGGAAGCCTGATGGTGTGTGATGTTAGTGAGGCAAATGGAGTTGTTCTCCCACAACAACCACTCGGCTGATTCTTCTGCAATATGCCCTTCACCAACATGCAGTGTTTCCTTGATTGAATTAGCTGTCACACCAATTTTTGCGTCTAGAGCCTTTGCATTGAGGGCTATCTGAAAACGTCTTTGGTGCTGAAGTTGCCTGTGAATGTGGAGTTGGTGGCATGTGAAACCAGCATGTGGAGCATTCGTTTGTGTGGGATGCTCACCAAGCTTCATTTCAGTCCTAGGCACTCAAAGGGCAGTAAGCATAGAGTGTGAAAAGTGAGTTTCCTTGAGAGCTGCTTGGAAGCCTGATGGTGTGTGAAGTTAGTGAGGCAAATGGAGTTGTTCTCCCACAAGAACCACTCGGCTGATTCTTCTTCAATATGCCCTTCACCAACATGCAGTGTTTCCTTGATTGAATTAGCTCTCACACCAACATTTGCATCTAGAGCCTTTGCATTGAGGGCTATCTGAAAACGGCTGTGGCGCTGAAGTTGCCTGTGAATGTGGAGTTGGTGGCATGTGAAACCCGCATGTGGAGCATTCGTTTGTGTGGGATGCTCACCAAGCTTCATTTCAGTCCTAGGCACTCAAAGGGCACTAAGCATAGAGTGTGAAAACTGAGTTTGCTTGAGAGCTGCTTGGAAGCCTGATGGTGTGTGAAGTTAGTGAGCAAAATGGAGTTGTTTTCCCACAAGAACCACTCGGCTGATCCTTCTTCAATATGCCCTTCACCAACAGGCAGTGTTTCCTTGATTGAATTAGCTCTCACAGCAATATTTGAGTCTAGAGCCTTTGCATTGAGGGCTATCTGAAAACGGCTGTGGCGCTGAAGTTGCCTGTGAATGTGGAGTTGGTGGCATGTGAAACCCGCATGTGGAGCATTCGTTTGTGTGGGATGCTAACCAAGCTTCATTTCAGTCCTAGGCATTCAAAGGGCACTAAGCATAGAGTGTGAAAACTGAGTTTCCTTGAGAGCTGCTTGGAAGCCTGATGGTGTGTGAAGTTAGTGAGCCAAATGGAGTTGTTCTCCCACAACAACCACTCGGCTGTTTCTTCTTCAATATGCCCTTCACCAACATGCAGTGTTTCCTTGATTGAATTAGCTCTCACAGCAATATTTGCGTCTAGAGCCTTTGCATTGAGGGCTATCTGAAAACGGCTGTGGCGCTGAAGTTGTCTGTGAATGTGGAGTTGGTGGCATGTGAAACCCATATGTGGAGCATTGGTGTGTGTGGAATGCTCTACCGCGTTCATTCGAGATAATGCACTCAAAGGGCATTAAGCATAGAGTGTGAAAACTGAGTTTGCTTGAGAGCTGCTTGGAAGCCTGATGATGTGTGAAGTTCGTGAGCCAAATGGAGTTGTTCTCCCACAAGAACCACTCGGCTGATTCTTCTTCAGTATGCTCTTCACCAACATGCAGTGTTTCCTTGATTGAATTAGCTCTCATACAAATATTTGAGTCTAGAGCCTTTGCATTCAGGGCTATCTGAAAACGGTTGTGGCGCTGAAGTTGCCTGTGAATGTGGAGTTGGTGGCATGTGAGACCCGCATGTGGAGCATTCATTTGTGTGGGATGCTCTACCAGGTTCATTCCTAGATAATGCACTCAAAGGGCACTAAGCATAGAGTGTGAAAACTGAGTTTGCTTGAGAGCTGCTTGGAAGCCTGATGGTGTGTGAAGTTAGTGAGCCTAATGGAGTTATTCTCCCACAAGAACCACTCGGCTGATTCTTCTTCAATATGCCCTTCACCAACATGCAGTGTTTCCTTGATTGAATTAGCTCTCATACCAATATTTGAGTCTAGAGCCTTTGCATTGAGGGCTATCTGAAAACGGCTGTGGCGCTGAAGTTGCCTGTGAATGTGGAGTTGGTGGCATGTGAAACCCGCATGTGGAGCATTCGTTTGTGTGGGATGCTCTACCAGGTTCATTCCTAGATAATGCACTCAAAGGGCACTAAGCATAGAGTGTGAAAACTGAGTTTCCTTGAGAGCTGCTTGGAAGCCCGATGGTGTGTGACGTTAGGGAGCCAAATCGAGTTGTTCTCCCACAAGAACCACTCGGCTGATTCTACTTCAATATGCCCTTCACCAACATGCAGTGTTTCCTTGATTGAGTTAGCTCACACCAATATTTGCGTCTAGACCTTTTGCATTGAGGGCTATGTGAAAACGGCTTTGGCGCTGAAGTTGTCTGTGAATGTGGAGTTGGTGGCATGTGAAACCCATATGTGGAGCATTTGTGTGTGTGGGATGCTCTACCATGTTCTTTTGAGATAATGCACTCAAAGCGCATTAAGCATAGAGTGTGAAAACTGAGTTTCCTTGAAAGCTGCTTGGAAGTCTGATGGTGTGTGAAGTTAGTGAGCTAAATGGAGTTATTCTCCTACAAGAACCACTTGGCTGATTCTTCTTCAATTTGCCCTTCAGCAACATGCAGTGTTTCCTTGATTGAATTAGCTCTCACACCAATATTTGCGTCTAGAGCCTTTGTATTGAGGGCTATCTGAAAATGGCTTTGGCACTGAAGTTGTCTGTGAATGTGGAGTTGGTGGCATGTGAAACCCATATGTGGAGCATTCGTTTGTGTGGGATGCTCTACCAGGTTCATTCCTAGATAATGCATTCAAAGGGCATGAAGCATAGAGTGTGAAAAGTGAGTTTCCTTGAGAGCTGCTTGGAAGCCTGATGGTGTGTGAAGTTAGAGAGCCAAATGGAGTTGTTCTCCCACAAGAACCACTCAGCTGATTCTTCTTCAATATGCCCTTCACCAACATGCAGTGTTTCCATGATTGAATTAGCTCTCACACCACTATTTGTGTCTAGAGCCTTTGCATTGAGGGCTATCTGAAAACGGCTGTGGCGCTGAAGTTGCCTGTGAATGTGGAGTTGGTGGCATGTGAAACCCACATGTGGAGCATTGGTTCATGTTTGAGGCTCACCGAGGTTATTTTCAGTCCTATGCACTCAAAAGGGCATGAAGCATAGAATGTGAAAACTGAGTTTCCTTGAGAGCTGCTTGGAAGCCTGATGGTGTGTGAAATTAGTGAGCCAAATGGAGTTGTTCTCCAACAAGAACCACTCGGCTGATTCTTCCTCAATATGCCCTTCACCAACATGCAGTGTTTTCTTGATTGAATTAGCTCTCACACCAATATTTGCGTCTAGATCCTTTGCATTGAGGGCTATCTGAAAACGGCTTTGGCGCTGAAGTTGTCTGTGAATGTGGAGTTGGTGGCATGTGAAACCCATATGTGGAGCATTGGTGTGTGTGGGATGCTCTACCAGGTTCATTCCTAGATAATGCACTCAAAGGGCACTAAGCATAGAGTGTGAAAACTGAGTTTCCTTGAGAGCTGCTTGGAAGCCTGATGGTGTGTGAATTTGTTGTGCCAAATGGAGTTGTTCTCCCACGAGAACCACTCGGCTGATTCTTCTTCAATATGCCCTTCACCAACATGCAGTGTTTCCTTGACTGAATTAGCTCTCACACAAATATTTGTGCCTAGAGCCTTTGCATTGAGGGCTATCTGAAAACGGCTTTGGCACTGAAGTTGTCTGTGAATGTGGAGTTGGTGACATGTGAAAGCCGCATGTGGAGTATTCGTTTGTGTGGGATGCTCTACCAGGTTCATTCCTAGATGATGCACTCAAAGGGCATTAAGCATAGCGTGTGCAAAGTGAGTTTCCTTGAGAGCTGCTTGGAAGCCTGATGGTGTGTGAAGTTTGTGAGCCAAATGGAGTTGTTCTCCCACATTAACCACTCGGCTGATTCTTCTTCAATATGCCCTTCACCAACATGCAGTGTTTCCTTGATTGAAATAGCTCTTACACCAATATTTGCGTCTAGAGCCTTTGCATTGAGGGCTATCTGAAAACGGCTGTGGCGCTGAAGTTGCCTGTGAATGTGGAGTTGGTGGCATGTGAAACCCACATGTGGAGCATTGGTTCATCTTTGAGGCTCACCAAGGTTATTTTCAGTCCTATGCACTCAAAAGGCGTTAAGCATAGAGTGTGAAAACTGAGTTTCCTTGAGAGCTGCTTGGAAGCCTGATGGTGTGTAAAGTTAGTGAGCCAAATGGCGTTGTTCTTCCACAAGAACCACTCAATTGATTCTTCTTCAATATGCCCTTCACCAACATGCAGTGTTTCCTTGATTGAATTAGCTCTCACACCAACATTTGCGTCTAGAGCCTTTGCATTGAGGGCTATGTGAAAACGGGCTGTGGCGCTGAAGTTGCCTGTGAATGTGCAGTTGGTGGCATGTGAAACCCGCATGTGGAGCTTTCGTTTGTGTGGGATGCTCACCAAGATTAATTTCAGACCTAGCGCCTCAAAGGGCACTAAGCATAGAGTGTGAAAACTGAGTTTCCTTGAGAGCTGCTTGGAAGCCTGATAGTGTGTGAAGATAGTGAGCCAAATGGAGTTGTTCTCCGACAAGAACCACTCTGCTGATTCTTCTTCAATATGCCCTTCACCAACATGCAGTGTTTCCTTGACTGAATTAGCTCTCACACCAATATTTGCGTCTAGAGCCTTTGCATTAAGGGCTACCTGAAAATGGCTTTGGCGCTGAAGTTGTCTGTGAATGTGGAGTTGGTGGCATGTGAAACCCACATGTGGAGCATTCGTTTGTGTGGGATGCTCTACCAGGTTCATTCCTAGATAATGCACTCAAAGGGCACTAAGCATAGAGTGTGAAAAGTGAGTTTCCTTGAGAGCTGCTTGGAAGCCTGATGGTGTGTGATGTTAGTGAGGCAAATGGAGTTGTTCTCCCACAAGAGCCACTCAGCTGATTCTTCTTCAATATGCCCTTCACCAACATGCAGTGTTTCCTTGATTGAATTAGCTGTCACACCAATATTTGCGTCTAGAGCCTTTGCATTGAGGGCTATCTGAAAACGTCTTTGGTGCTGAAGTTGCCTGTGAATGTGGAGTTGGTGGCATGTGAAACCAGCATGTGGAGCATTCGTTTGTGTGGGATGCTCTACCAGGTTCATACCTACGTAATGCATTCAAAGGGCACTAAGCATAGAGTGTGAAAACTGAGTTTCCTTGAGAGCTGCTTGGAAGCCTGATAGTGTGTGAAGATAGTGAGCCAAATGGAGTTGTTCTCCGACAAGAACCACTCGGCTGATTCTACTTCAATATGCCCTTCACCAACATGCAGTGTTTCCTTGATTGAGTTAGCTCACACCAATACTTGCGTCTAGACCTTTTGCATTGAGGGCTATGTGAAAACGGCTGTGGCGCTGAAGTTGTCTGTGAATGTGGAGTTGGTGGCATGTGAAACCCATATGTGGAGCATTTGTGTGTGTGGGATGCTCTACCATGTTCTTTTGAGATAATGCACTCAAAGCGCATTAAGCATAGAGTGTGAAAACTGAGTTTCCTTGAGAGCTGCTTGGAAGTCTGATGGTGTGTGAAGTTAGTGAGCTAAATGGAGTTATTCTCCCACAAGAACCACTTGGCTGATTCTTCTTCAATTTGCCCTTCAGCAACATGCAGTGTTTCCTTGATTGAATTAGCTCTCACACCAATATTTGCGTCTAGAGCCTTTGTATTGAGGGCTATCTGAAAACGGCTGTGGCGCTGAAGTTGCCTGTGAATGTGGAGTTGGTGGCATGTGAAACCCGCATGTGGAGCATTCGTTTGTGTGGGATGCTCACCAACCTTCATTTCAGTCCTAGGCACTCAAAGGGCACTAAGCATAGAGTGTGAAAACTGAGTTTCCTTGAGAGCTGCTTGGAAGCCTGATGATGTGTGAAGTTAGTGAGCCAAATGGAGTTGTTCTCCCACAAGAACCACTCGGCTGATTCTTCTTCAATATGTCCTTCACCAACATGCACTGTTTCCTTGATTGAATTAGCTCTCGCACCAATATTTGCGTCTAGAGCCTTTGCATTGAGGGCTATCTGAAAATGGCTGTGGCGCTGAAGTTGCCTGTGAATGTGGAGTTGGTGGCATGTGAAACCCGCATGTGGAGCATTCGTTTGTGTGTGATGCTCTACCAGGTTCATTCCTCGATAATGCACTCAAAGGGCACTAAGCATAGAGTGTGAAAACTGAGTTTGCTTGAGAGCTGCTTGGAAGCCTGATGGTGTGTGAAGTTATTGAGCCAAATGGAGTTGTTCTCCCACAAGAACCACTCAGCTGATTCTTCTTCAATATGCCCTTCACCAACATGCAGTGTTTCCTTGATTGAATTAGCTCTCACACCAATATTTGCATCTAGAGCCTTTGCATTGAGGGCTATCTGAAAACGGCTGTGGCGCTGAAGTTGTCTGTGAATGTGGAGTTGGTGGCATGTGAAACCCGCATGTGGAGCATTCGTTTGTGTGGGATGCTCTACCAGGTTCATTCCTACATAATGCACTCAAAGGGCACTAAGCATAGAGTGTGAAAACTGAGTTTCCTTGAGAGCTGCTTGAAAGCCTGATGGTGTGTGAAGTTAGTGCGGCAAATGGAGTTGTTCTCCCACAAGAACCACTCGGCTGATTCTTCTTCAATATGCCCTTTACCAACATGCAGTGCTTCCTTGATTGAATTAGCTCTCACACCACTATTTGTGTCTAGAGCCTTTGCATTGAGGGCTATGTGAAAACTGCGGTGGCGCTGAAGTTGCCTGTGAATGTGGAGTTGGTGGCATGTGAAACCCGCATGTGGAGCATTCGTTTGTGTGGGATGCTCTAGCAGGTTCATTCCTAGATAATGCACTCAAAGGGCATTAAGCCTAGCGTGTGAAAAGTGAGTTTCCTTGAGAGCTGCTTGGAAGCCTGATGGTGTGTGAAGTTAGTGAGCCAAATGGAGTTGTTCTCCCACAAGAAGCACTCGGCTGATTCTTCTTCAATATGCACTTCACCAACATGCAGTGTTTCCTTGATTGAATTAGCTCTCACACCAATATTTGAGTCTAGAGCCTTTGCATTGAGGGCTATCTGAAAACGGCTGTGGCGCTGAAGTTGCCTGTGAATGTGGAGTTGGTGGCATGTGAAACCCGCATGTGGAGCATTCGTTTGTGTGGGATGCTCTACCAGGTTCATACCTACGTAATGCATTCAAAGGGCACTAAGCATAGAGTGTGAAAACTGAGTTTCCTTGAGAGCTGCTTGGAAGCCTGATGGTGTGTGAAGATAGTGAGCCAAATGGAGTTGTTCTCCGACAAGAACCACTCTGCTGATTCTTCTTCAATATGCCCTTCACCAACATGCAGTGTTTCCTTGATTGAATTAGCTCTCACACCAATATTTGAGTCTAGAGCCTTTGCATTGAGGGCTATGTGAAAACGGCTTTGGCCCTGAAGTTGCCTGTGAATGTGGAGTTGGTGGCATGTAAAACCTGCATGTGGAGCATTCGTTTGTGTGGGATGCTCACCAAGCTTCATTTCAGTCCTAGGCACTCAAAGGGCAGTAAGCACAGAGTGTGAAAAGTGAGTTTCCTTGACAGCTGCTTGGAAGCCTGATGGTGTGTGAAGTTAGTGAGGCAAATGGAGTTGTTCTCCCACAAGAACCACTCGGCTGATTCTTCTTCAATATGCCCTTCACCAACATGCAGTGTTTCCTTGATTGAATTAGCTCTCACACCAATATTTGCATCTAGAGCCTTTGCATTGAGGGCTATCTGAAAACGGCTGTGGCGCTGAAGTTGCCTGTGAATGTGGAGTTGGTGGCATGTGAAACCCGCATGTGGAGCGTTCGTTTGTGTGGGATGCTCACCAAGCTTCATTTCAGTCCTAGGCACTCAAAGGGCACTAAGCATAGAGTGTGAAAACTGAGTTTGCTTGAGAGCTGCTTGGAAGCCTGATGGTGTGTGAAGTTAGTGAGCAAAATGGAGTTGTTCTCCCACAAGAAACACTCGGCTGATCCTTCTTCAATATGCCCTTCACCAACATGCAGTGTTTCCTTGATTGAATTAGCTCTCACACCAATATTTGAGTCTAGAGCCTTTGCATTGAGTGCTATCTGAAAACGGCTGTGGCGCTGAAGTTGCCTGTGAATGTGGAGTTGGTGGCATGTGAAACCCGCATGTGGAGCATTCGTTTGTGTGGGATGCTCACCAAGCTTCATTTCAGTCCTAGGCATTCAAAGGGCACTAAGCATAGAGTGTGAAAACTGAGTTTCCTTGAGAGCTGCTTGGAAGCCTGATGGTGTGTGAAGTTAGTGAGCCAAATGGAGTTGTTCTCCCACAACAACCACTCGGCTGTTTCTTCTTCAATATGCCCTTCACCAACATGCAGTGTTTCCTTGATTGAATTAGCTCTCACACCAATATTTGCGTCTAGAGCCTTTGCATTGAGGGCTATCTGAAAACGGCTGTGGCGCTGAAGTTGTCTGTGAATGTGGAGTTGGTGGCATGTGAAACCCATATGTGGAGCATTGGTGTGTGTGGAATGCTCTACCGCGTTCATTCGAGATAATGCACTCAAAGGGCATTAAGCATAGAGTGTGAAAACTGAGTTTGCTTGAGAGCTGCTTGGAAGCCTGATGATGTGTGAAGTTCGTGAGCCAAATGGAGTTGTTCTCCCACAAGAACCACTCGGCTGATTCTTCTTCAGTATGCTCTTCACCAACATGCAGTGTTTCCTTGATTGAATTAGCTCTCATACAAATATTTGAGTCTAGAGCCTTTGCATTGAGGGCTATCTGAAAACGGCTGTGGCGCTGAAGTTGCCTGTGAATGTGGAGTTGGTGGCATGTGAGACCCGCATGTGGAGCATTCGTTTGTGTGGGATGCTCTACCAGGTTCATTCCTAGATAATGCACTCAAAGGGCACTAAGCATAGAGTGTGAAAACTGAGTTTCCTTGAGAGCTGCTTGGAAGCCTGATGGTGTGTGAAGTTAGTGAGCCAAATGGAGTTATTCTCCCACAAGAACCACTCGGCTGATTCTTCTTCAATATGCCCTTCACCAACATGCAGTGTTTCCTTGATTGAATTAGCTCTCATACCAATATTTGAGTCTAGAGCCTTTGCATTGAGGGCTATCTGAAAACGGCTGTGGCGCTGAAGTTGCCTGTGAATGTGGAGTTGGTGGCATGTGAAACCCGCATGTGGAGCATTCGTTTGTGTGGGATGCTCACCAAGTTTCATTTCAGACATAGGCACTCAAAGGGCACTAAGCATAGAGTGTGAAAACTGAGTTTCCTTGAGAGCTGCTTGGAAGCCCGATGGTGTGTGACGTTAGGGAGCCAAATCGAGTTGTTCTCCCACAAGAACCACTCGGCTGATTCTACTTCAATATGCCCTTCACCAACATGCAGTGTTTCCTTGATTGAGTTAGCTCACACCAATATTTGCGACTAGACCTTTTGCATTGAGGGCTATGTGAAAACGGCTGTGGCGCTGAAGTTGTCTGTGAATGTGGAGTTGGTGGCATGTGAAACCCATATGTGGAGCATTTGTGTGTGTGGGATGCTCTACCATGTTCTTTTGAGATAATGCACTCAAAGCGCATTAAGCATAGAGTGTGAAAACTGAGTTTCCTTGAGAGCTGCTTGGAAGTCTGATGGTGTGTGAAGTTAGTGAGCTAAATGGAGTTATTCTCCTACAAGAACCACTTGGCTGATTCTTCTTCAATTTGCCCTTCAGCAACATGCAGTGTTTCCTTGATTGAATTAGCTCTCACACCAATATTTGCGTCTAGAGCCTTTGTATTGAGGGCTATGTGAAAACGGCTGTGGCGCTGAAGTTGCCTGTGAATGTGGAGTTGGTGGCATGTGAAACCCGCATGTGGAGCATTCGTTTGTGTGGGATGCTCACCAACCTTCATTTCAGTCCTAGGCACTCAAAGGGCACTAAGCATAGAGTGTGAAAACTGAGTTTCCTTGAGAGCTGCTTGGAAGCCTGATGATGTGTGAAGTTAGTGAGCCAAATGGAGTTGTTCTCTCACAAGAACCACTCGGCTGATTCTTCTTCAATATGCCCTTCACCAACATGCAGTGTTTCCTTGATTGAATTAGCTCTCGCACCAATATTTGCATCTAGAGCCTTTGCATTGAGGGCTATCTGAAAACGGCTGTGGCGCTGAAGTTGCCTGTGAATGTGTAGTTGGTGGCATGTGAAACCCGCATGTGGAGCATTCGTTTGTGTGTGATGCTCTACAGGTTCATTCCTCGATAATGCACTCAAAGGGCACTAAGCATAGAGTGTGAAACCTGAGTTTGCTTGAGAGCTGCTTGGAAGCCTGATGGTGTGTGAAGTCAGTGAGGCAAATGGAGTTGTTCTCCCACAAGAACCACTCGGCTGATTCTTCTTCAATATGCCCTTCACCAACATGCAGTGTTTCCTTGATTGAATTAGCTCTCACACCAATATTTGCCTCTAGAGCCTTTGCATTGAGGGCTATCTGAAAACGGCTGTGGCGCTGAAGTTGCCTGTGAATGTGGAGTTGGTGGCATGTGAAACCCGCATGTGGAGCATTCGTTTGTGTGGGATGCTCACCAAGCTTCATTTCAGTCCTAGGCACTCAAAGGGCACTAAGCATAGAGTGTGAAAACTGAGTTTCCTTGAGAGCTGATTGGAAGCCTGATGGTTTGTGAAGTTAGTGAGCCAAATGGAGTTGTTCTCCCACAAGAACCACTCGGCTGATTCTTCTTCAATATGTCCTTCACCAACATGCAGTGTTTCCTTGATTGAATTAGCTCTCACACCAATATTTGAGTCTAGAGCCTTTGCATTGAGGGCTATCTGAAAATGGCTGTGGCGCTGAAGTTGCCTGTGAATGTGGAGTTGGTGGCATGTGAAACCCGCATGTGGAGCATTCGTTTGTGTGTGGTGCTCTACCAGGTTCATTCCTCGATAATGCACTCAAAGGGCACTAAGCATAGAGTGTGAAAACTGAGTTTGCTTGAGAGCTGCTTGGAAGCCTGATGGTGTGTGAAGTTATTGAGCCAAATGGAGTTGTTCTCCCACAAGAACCACTCGGCTGATTCTTCTTCAATATGCCCTTCACCAACATGCAGTGTTTCCTTGATTGAATTAGCTCTCACACCAATATTTGCATCTAGAGCCTTTGCATTGAGGGCTATCTGAAAACGGCTGTGGCGCTGAAGTTGTCTGTGAATGTGGAGTTGGTGGCATGTGAAACCCGCATGTGGAGCATTCGTTTGTGTGTGATGCTCTACCAGGTTCATTCCTCGATAATGCACTCAAAGGGCACTAAGCATAGAGTGTGAAAACTGAGTTTCCTTGAGAGCTGCTTGAAAGCCTGATGGTGTGTGAAGTTAGTGCGCCAAATGGAGTTGTTCTCCCACAAGAACCACTCGGCTGATTCTTCTTCAATATGCCCTTTACCAACATGCAGTGCTTCCTTGATTGAATTAGCTCTCACACCAATATTTGTGTCTAGAGCCTTTGCATTGAGGGCTATCTGAAAACGGCTGTGGCGCTGAAGTTGCCTGTGAATGTGGAGTTGGTGGCATGTGAAACCCGCATGTGGAGCATTCGTTTGTGTGGGATGCTCTAGCAGGTTCATTCCTAGATAATGCACTCAAAGGGCATTAAGCCTAGCGTGTGAAAAGTGAGTTTCCTTGAGAGCTGCTTGGAAGCCTGATGGTGTGTGAAGTTAGTGAGCCAAATGGAGTTGTTCTCCCACAAGAAGCACTCGGCTGATTCTTCTTCAATATGCACTTCACCAACATGCAGTGTTTCCTTGATTGAATTAGCTCTCACACCAATATTTGAGTCTAGAGCCTTTGCATTGAGGGCTATCTGAAAACGGCTGTGGCGCTGAAGTTGCCTGTGAATGTGGAGTTGGTGGCATGTGAAACCCGCATGTGGAGCATTCGTTTGTGTTTGATGCTCTACCAGGGTCATTCCTAGATAATGCACTCAAAGGGCAATAAGCATAGAGTGTGAAAACTGAATTTCCTTGAGAGCTGCTTGGAAGCCTGATGGTGTGTGAAGTTAGTGCGGCAAATGGAGTTGTTCTCCCACAAGAACCACTTGGCTGATTCTTCTTCAGTTTGCCCTTCAGCAACATGCAGTGTTTCCTTGATTGAATTAGCTCTCACACCAATATTTGCGTCTAGAGCCTTTGCATTGAGGGCTATCTGAAAACGGCTGTGGCGCTGAAGTTGCCTCTGAATGTGGAGTTGGTGGCATGTGAAACCCGCATGTGGAGCATTCGTTTGTGTGGGATGCTCTACCAGGTTTACTCTTAGATAGTTCACTCAAAGGGCACAAAGCATAGAGTGTGAAAACTGTTTTTCCTTGAGAGCTGCTTGGAAGCCTGATGGTGTGTGAAGTTAGTGAGCCAAATGGAGTTGTTCTCCCACAAGAAGCACTCGGCTGATTCTTCTTCAATATGCCCTTCACCAACATGCAGTGTTTCCTTGATTGAATTAGCTCTCACACCACTATTTGCGTCTAGAGCCTTTGCATTGAGGGCTATCTGAAAAAGTCTTTGGCCCTGAAGTTGCCTGTGAATGTGGAGTTGGTGGCATGTGAAACCCGCATGTGGAGCATTCGTTTGTGTGGGATGCTCACCAAGCTTCATTTCAGTCCTAGGCACTCAAAGGGCACTAAGCCTAGAGTGTGAAAACTGAGTTTCCTTGAGAGCTGCTTGGAAGCCTGATGGTGTGTGAAGTTAGTGAGCCAAATGGAGTTGTTCTCCCACAAGAACCACTCGGCTGATTCTTCTTCAATATGCCCTTCACCAACATGCAGTGTTTCCTTGATTGAATTAGCTCTCACACCAATATTTGCGTCTAGAGCCTTTGCATTGAGGGCTATCTGAAAACGGCTGTGGCGCTGAAGTTGCCTGTGAATGTGGAGTTGGTGGCATGTGAAACCCGCATGTGGAGCATTCGTTTGTGTGGGATGCTCACCAAGCTTCATTTCAGTCCAAGGCACTCAAAGGGCACTAAGCATAGAGTGTGAAAAGTGAGTTTCCTTGAGAGCTGCTTGGAAGCCTGATGGTGTGTGAAGTTAGTGCGGCAAATGGAGTTGTTCTCCCACAAGAACCACTCAGCTGATTCTTCTTCAATATGCCCTTCAGCAACATGCTGTTTCCTTGATTGAATTAGCTCTCACACCACTATTTGCGTCTAGAGCCTTTGCATTGAGGGCTATCTGAAAACGGCTGTGGCGCTGAAGTTGCCTGTGAATGTGGAGTTGGTGGCATGTGAAACCCGCATGTGGAGCATTCGTTTGTGTGGGATGCTCACCAAGCTTCATTTCAGACATAGGCATTCAAAGGGCACTAAGCATAGAGTGTGAAAACTGAGTTTCCTTGAGAGCTGCTTGGAAGCCCGATGGTGTGTGACGTTAGGGAGCCAAATCGTTTTGTTCTCCCACAAGAACCACTCGGCTGATTCTACTTCAATATGCCCTTCACCAACATGCAGTGTTTCCTTGATTGAGTTAGCTCACACCAATATTTGCGTCTAGACCTTTTGCATTGAGGGCTATGTGAAAACGGCTGTGGCGCTGAAGTTGTCTGTGAATGTGGAGTTGGTGGCATGTGAAACCCATATGTGGAGCATTTGTGTGTGTGGGATGCTCTACCATGTTCTTTTGAGATAATGCACTCAAAGCGCATTAAGCATAGAGTGTGAAAACTGAGTTTCCTTGAGAGCTGCTTGGAAGTCTGATGGTGTGTGAAGTTAGTGAGCTAAATGGAGTTATTCTCCTACAAGAACCACTTGGCTGATTCTTCTTCAATTTGCCCTTCAGCAACATGCAGTGTTTCCTTGATTGAATTAGCTCTCACACCAATATTTGCGTCTAGAGCCTTTGTATTGAGGGCTATGTGAAAACGGCTGTGGCGCTGAAGTTGCCTGTGAATGTGGAGTTGGTGGCATGTGAAACCCGCATGTGGAGCATTCGTTTGTGTGGGATGCTCACCAACCTTCATTTCAGTCCTAGGCACTCAAAGGGCACTAAGCATAGAGTGTGAAAACTGAGTTTCCTTGAGAGCTGCTTGGAAGCCTGATGATGTGTGAAGTTAGTGAGCCAAATGGAGTTGTTCTCTCACAAGAACCACTCGGCTGATTCTTCTTCAATATGCCCTTCACCAACATGCAGTGTTTCCTTGATTGAATTAGCTCTCGCACCAATATTTGCATCTAGAGCCTTTGCATTGAGGGCTATCTGAAAACGGCTGTGGCGCTGAAGTTGCCTGTGAATGTGTAGTTGGTGGCATGTGAAACCCGCATGTGGAGCATTCGTTTGTGTGTGATGCTCTACAGGTTCATTCCTCGATAATGCACTCAAAGGGCACTAAGCATAGAGTGTGAAACCTGAGTTTGCTTGAGAGCTGCTTGGAAGCCTGATGGTGTGTGAAGTCAGTGAGGCAAATGGAGTTGTTCTCCCACAAGAACCACTCGGCTGATTCTTCTTCAATATGCCCTTCACCAACATGCAGTGTTTCCTTGATTGAATTAGCTCTCACACCAATATTTGCCTCTAGAGCCTTTGCATTGAGGGCTATCTGAAAACGGCTGTGGCGCTGAAGTTGCCTGTGAATGTGGAGTTGGTGGCATGTGAAACCCGCATGTGGAGCATTCGTTTGTGTGGGATGCTCACCAAGCTTCATTTCAGTCCTAGGCACTCAAAGGGCACTAAGCATAGAGTGTGAAAACTGAGTTTCCTTGAGAGCTGATTGGAAGCCTGATGGTTTGTGAAGTTAGTGAGCCAAATGGAGTTGTTCTCCCACAAGAACCACTCGGCTGATTCTTCTTCAATATGTCCTTCACCAACATGCAGTGTTTCCTTGATTGAATTAGCTCTCACACCAATATTTGCGTCTAGAGCCTTTGCATTGAGGGCTATCTGAAAATGGCTGTGGCGCTGAAGTTGCCTGTGAATGTGGAGTTGGTGGCATGTGAAACCCGCATGTGGAGCATTCGTTTGTGTGTGGTGCTCTACCAGGTTCATTCCTCGATAATGCACTCAAAGGGCACTAAGCATAGAGTGTGAAAACTGAGTTTGCTTGAGAGCTGCTTGGAAGCCTGATGGTGTGTGAAGTTATTGAGCCAAATGGAGTTGTTCTCCCACAAGAACCACTCGGCTGATTCTTCTTCAATATGCCCTTCACCAACATGCAGTGTTTCCTTGATTGAATTAGCTCTCACACCAATATTTGCATCTAGAGCCTTTGCATTGAGGGCTATCTGAAAACGGCTGTGGCGCTGAAGTTGTCTGTGAATGTGGAGTTGGTGGCATGTGAAACCCGCATGTGGAGCATTCGTTTGTGTGTGATGCTCTACCAGGTTCATTCCTCGATAATGCACTCAAAGGGCACTAAGCATAGAGTGTGAAAACTGAGTTTCCTTGAGAGCTGCTTGAAAGCCTGATGGTGTGTGAAGTTAGTGCGCCAAATGGAGTTGTTCTCCCACAAGAACCACTCGGCTGATTCTTCTTCAATATGCCCTTTACCAACATGCAGTGCTTCCTTGATTGAATTAGCTCTCACACCACTATTTGTGTCTAGAGCCTTTGCATTGAGGGCTATCTGAAAACGGCTGTGGCGCTGAAGTTGCCTGTGAATGTGGAGTTGGTGGCATGTGAAACCCGCATGTGGAGCATTCGTTTGTGTGGGATGCTCTAGCAGGTTCATTGCTAGATAATGCACTCAAAGGGCATTAAGCCTAGCGTGTGAAAAGTGAGTTTCCTTGAGAGCTGCTTGGAAGCCTGATGGTGTGTGAAGTTAGTGAGCCAAATGGAGTTGTTCTCCCACAAGAAGCACTCGGCTGATTCTTCTTCAATATGCACTTCACCAACATGCAGTGTTTCCTTGATTGAATTAGCTCTCACACCAATATTTGAGTCTAGAGCCTTTGCATTGAGGGCTATCTGAAAACGGCTGTGGCGCTGAAGTTGCCTGTGAATGTGGAGTTGGTGGCATGTGAAACCCGCATGTGGAGCATTCGTTTGTGTTTGATGCTCTACCAGGTTCATTCCTAGATAATGCACTCAAAGGGCAATAAGCATAGAGTGTGAAAACTGAATTTCCTTGAGAGCTGCTTGGAAGCCTGATGGTGTGTGAAGTTAGTGCGGCAAATGGAGTTGTTCTCCCACAAGAACCACTTGGCTGATTCTTCTTCAGTTTGCCCTTCAGCAACATGCAGTGTTTCCTTGATTGAATTAGCTCTCACACCAATATTTGTGTCTAGAGCCTTTGCATTGAGGGCTATCTGAAAACGGCTGTGGCGCTGAAGTTGTCTGTGAATGTGGAGTTGGTGGCATGTGAAACCCGCATGTGGAGCATTCGTTTGTGTGGGATGCTCTACCAGGTTTACTCTTAGATAGTTCACTCAAAGGGCATAAAGCATAGAGTGTGAAAACTGAGTTTCCTTGAGAGCTGCTTGGAAGCCTGATGGTGTGTGAAGTTAGTGAGCCAAATGGAGTTGTTCTCCCACAAGAACCACTCGGCTGATTCTTCTTCAATATGCCCTTCACCAACATGCAGTGTTTCCTTGATTGAATTAGCTCTCACACCACTATCTGCGTCTAGAGCCTTTGCATTGAGGGCTATCTGAAAAAGTCTTTGGCCCTGAAGTTGCCTGTGAATGTGGAGTTGGTGGCATGTGAAACCCGCATGTGGAGCATTCGTTTGTGTGGGATGCTCACCAAGCTTCATTTCAGTCCTAGGCACTCAAAGGGCACTAAGCCTAGAGTGTGAAAACTGAGTTTCCTTGAGAGCTGCTTGGAAGCCTGATGGTGTGTGAAGTTAGTGAGCCAAATGGAGTTGTTCTCCCACAAGAACCACTCGGCTGATTCTTCTTCAATATGCCCTTCACCAACATGCAGTGTTTCCTTGATTGAATTAGCTCTCACACCAATATTTGCGTCTAGAGCCTTTGCATTGAGGGCTATCTGAAAACGGCTGTGGCGCTGAAGTTGCCTGTGAATGTGGAGTTGGTGGCATGTGAAACCCGCATGTGGAGCATTCGTTTGTGTGGGATGCTCACCAAGCTTCATTTCAGTCCAAGGCACTCAAAGGGCACTAAGCATAGAGTGTGAAAAGTGAGTTTCCTTGAGAGCTGCTTGGAAGCCTGATGGTGTGTGAAGTTAGTGCGGCAAATGGAGTTGTTCTCCCACAAGAACCACTCAGCTGATTCTTCTTCAATATGCCCTTCAGCAACATGCTGTTTCCTTGATTGAATTAGCTCTCACACCACTATTTGCGTCTAGAGCCTTTGCATTGAGGGCTATCTGAAAACGGCTGTGGCGCTGAAGTTGCCTGTGAATGTGGAGTTGGTGGCATGTGAAACCCGCATGTGGAGCATTCGTTTGTGTGGGATGCTCACCAAGCTTCATTTCAGACATAGGCATTCAAAGGGCACTAAGCATAGAGTGTGAAAACTGAGTTTCCTTGAGAGCTGCTTGGAAGCCCGATGGTGTGTGACGTTAGGGAGCCAAATCGAGTTGTTCTCCCACAAGAACCACTCGGCTGATTCTACTTCAATATGCCCTTCACCAACATGCAGTGTTTCCTTGATTGAGTTAGCTCACACCAATATTTGCGTCTAGACCTTTTGCATTGAGGGCTATGTGAAAACGGCTGTGGCGCTGAAGTTGTCTGTGAATGTGGAGTTGGTGGCATGTGAAGCCCATATGTGGAGCATTTGTGTGTGTGGGATGCTCTACCATGTTCTTTTGAGATAATGCACTCAAAGCGCATTAAGCATAGAGTGTGAAAACTGAGTTTCCTTGAGAGCTGCTTGGAAGTCTGATGGTGTGTGAAGTTAGTGAGCTAAATGGAGTTATTCTCCTACAAGAACCACTTGGCTGATTCTTCTTCAATTTGCCCTTCAGCAACATGCAGTGTTTCCTTGATTGAATTAGCTCTCACACCAATATTTGCGTCTAGAGCCTTTGTATGGAGGGCTATGTGAAAACGGCTGTGGCGCTGAAGTTGCCTCTGAATGTGCAGTTGGTGGCATGTGAAACCCGCATGTGGAGCATTCGTTTGTGTGGGATGCTCACCAACCTTCATTTCAGTCCTAGGCACTCAAAGGGCACTAAGCATAGAGTGTGAAACCTGAGTTTGCTTGAGAGCTGCTTGGAAGCCTGATGGTGTGTGAAGTCAGTGAGGCAAATGGAGTTGTTCTCCCACAAGAACCACTCGGCTGATTCTTCTTCAATATGCCCTTCACCAACATGCAGTGTTTCCTTGATTGAATTAGCTCTCACACCAATATTTGCGTCTAGAGCCTTTGCATTGAGGGCTATCTGAAAACGGCTTTGGCGCTGAAGTTGCCTGTGAATGTGGAGTTGGTGGCATGTGAAACCCGCATGTGGAGCATTCGTTTGTGTGGGATGCTCACCAAGCTTCATTTCAGTCCTAGGCACTCAAAGGGCACTAAGCATAGAGTGTGAAAACTGAGTTTCCTTGAGAGCTGATTGGAAGCCTGATGGTTTGTGAAGTTAGTGAGCCAAATGGAGTTGTTCTCCCACAAGAACCACTCGGCTGATTCTTCTTCAATATGTCCTTCACCAACATGCAGTGTTTCCTTGATTGAATTAGCTCTCGCACCAATATTTGCGTCTAGAGCCTTTGCATTGAGGGCTATCTGAAAATGGCTGTGGCGCTGAAGTTGCCTGTGAATGTGGAGTTGGTGGCATGTGAAACCCGCATGTGGAGCATTCGTTTGTGTGTGATGCTCTACCAGGTTCATTCCTCGATAATGCACTCAAAGGGCACTAAGCATAGAGTGTGAAAACTGAGTTTGCTTGAGAGCTGCTTGGAAGCCTGATGGTGTGTGAAGTTATTGAGCCAAATGAAGTTGTTCTCCCACAAGAACCACTCAGCTGATTCTTCTTCAATATGCCCTTCACCAACATGCAGTGTTTCCTTGATTGAATTAGCTCTCACACCAATATTTGCATCTAGAGCCTTTGCATTGAGGGCTATCTGAAAACGGCTGTGGCGCTGAAGTTGCCTGTGAATGTGGAGTTGGTGGCATGTGAAACCCGCATGTGGAGCATTCGTTTGTGTGGGATGCTCTAC